>NC_051451.1:7726572-7772948 GCF_001649575.2 Kryptolebias marmoratus
TTCTCAGTTCGTTGTTTATGTGTCGTGTAACATAGCATACCGTACAATTATTCAGCCTGTTGTTGCCTCTATTCTATTTTTATTTTAAATTGCCTTTCAAGATGACATGTCTGTTCTTGGTGTTGAATTTTATCAAATAAATTTCCCCCAAAAATGCGACTTATACTCCAGTGCGACTTATATATGTCTTTTCCTTCTTTATTATGCATTTTATGGCTGGTGCGACTTGTACTCCGGAGTGACTTATAGTCCGGAAAATACGGTAATATGAATTGTTATCCAAAGAGCCCATAACAACTTCCAAAGAGAGTAGAGGTGAACTCCAAGGTCAGGGGTCATCAGTGTCAGATAGCATCATTGGTTGCTGTTTGAGCAAATACAGGCTTAATGGAAGATGAGTAAGGAGCACACCATATCATAAAAAAGTGAGACAGGAATTTGTCAAAATGCATATTGACAAGCCACAAAGTTTCTGGGAGAATGTCCTTTGGACAGATGAGACAAAATTGGAGCTTTTTAGCAACAAGTCCCATCAGCTCTATTTTTACAGACACAAAAATGAAATGTAAAGAAAAGAATGTACAATGGAACATGGAGGAGGCTTGGTTCTCTTCTGAGGGTACTGTGCTGCATCTGGCACAGGGTGTCTTGCATCTGTGCAGGGTAAAATGAAGTTTCAAGACTATCAAGGCATTCTGGAGCTAAATGTGCTGCCAATTGTCCAAAATCTCAAAAAATACACAAACTTAAACTGTGATCAAAATACCAGTTCAGTCATGTAAAGTCCAACTTTCTGAGATTCGTTTAAACTTTGATCATGTTCTACTGCGAAGTATGTCTGAGATGTAGATCTTTAAAAAGGGTTGTAATTTCTCAACTCATTTTAACAAAAACTTATTGTCATCTATGGGGAAATTGTTTTTTGTGAATTTTGTTTACATCATACAATGCATCGCTACTAAAAGTCAAAACATATTATCAAGATGCACATTTTTTTTATTGAGGAAAGAGTAGCAGGACAAATTGGGACAAAAACAGAAGAATAATGAGCGTACATTTATAAGGATGCTTCCTGCTTTGGCACCCTTCAATCTTTTAATTACAACAAATTTAGCTTTCACACAATCTTAAACTCAAGTGAAAAAGTAAAAACAAGGTATACTTCTTATAATATAATTTGCCTAAAATATAAATATATATAAATGTTTCAACAGAAAATTTGTTGTGAAAGAAAAAGCATGTTAAACATGTTTATTAAAGATTACAACATAAATCAAATGCATGATGTTAAAGTTAGTTCCTTTGTTGTTGATCAAATTATATAAAGAAAAGCGTTGTGTGGTTGCTTTAAGGGTTAAAAAAATGAAGCTGTTTTTTTCACTGTTGTTGCTCTAAAAGCTTTCAGTGGCTCTGAGAGATCAGAGCTTTCAGATCACTTGTTGCTAATAGAGGGATATTTACCCCAACGGGAACAGGGGGAGTGTAAGCTCAGGTCACTGCACTCAGCAACAACACTGACACAAAGACACACAGACAACCCGCTCTGCTTTTACAGCAGGGACAGACAGATACACTGTAAAAAATGAACCAGTCATGCAAAGCTTTGTGCCTACAAGCAGCAGGTCAAAAACAGGTCAGATGTGTTTTCCAGGCTGGTTAGAGACTTCCACACAAAAGAGTTTCATCAAACTGCTGCTGATCTAATAAATCTTGAGAATTTTTCATTTTGCTTACAGGGCAAGTGACTTCTGTCAGCTGTGAAAGGTAAAACACCTGCATCTGCAGAAAAACCCCCACTTTTGATTAAAGAACTGACCAAAAAAAATCTAGATTTGTTTTTAACAAAACTAAAAAAATCTAAAGCAGAAAGCTGAGTGGTGATTTTTTTCGGGAGGTAATCCATTCATCCATTGATTTTTACTTATGGTTGGGTTGAAGCAATAACAGTACCTTAAGGGAAACCCAGACAGAATCTCTCTGAGATCACGGTCATAGGCCTTCCCCAGATCAACTAAACGCAAGTGGACTTGATAAATAAACACCCAAGACCACATAAGCAAATCTGCAAGGGAGTCAGTCTCTTCCACTATGCCATGATTCATATGAAAGTCACACTGCTCCTCTGAATCCAAGGTAAAGCATTAGGCTGAAGGTTCCCTTTCAAGAGTCCTTCATTTCTCTAGCTTCACAGGTGAAGACAATAGAGCCAATTAGGACACTATTTGTTATATTTAATTGTCTTGTTTTTTGTTCATCCTAATTGATAAAACAAGGGTCAGTGTTGAAACATTAGTCAATTTAGGCTACATTTACACTGCACATCTTAAGGCTCAATTCTGATTTTTTTTTTTCTGAGTTCAAATTTATTCACATTATAACTTAAATCTGCATGTCTGTATCAATTCTGGAGCCGACAAAATTCTTATCTACTATGCCTGTTTTGTTCAGTGTTACGTTTGTTCTTGCCCCTTCCCACCTTGTCAGGTGCAGAATTGGGTTTCTAGAACAGGAACAATGTACTGAAAGCAGAGGAAAGAAACAAATTCAATCCCGCCATGTTAACTTCAACACAATCCAACACCAACGTTAGTGTCTTATGTTGGTTTACATTCTCATCCAGGACATTGCAAATCTAAAAAACAAAAAACAAAAAACAAGACAAGACAAGGGAACTGAACTTGCATTCTGTAGACGTGGACAGTTTCAAGCTTTTTTCTGCATAACATTGGTATTGATAACATCGATATTTGTATTGATTAGCATACCCCTCCTTTAATTATGTGAAAGTTGAACAAAATGCGACATGATTGATCAAAATGAGGTTGCTTTAAAAAACATCAGATATGTATCTGATTAAGTACCACATATGAAAGATGCCTGGGTCGGATTTGAAAATATCAAATTTGTCACATTCAGACTGTCATTAACAATCAGATATGCGTCACATATGGTAAGGTTGTGCGAAATGTAAAATTTTTTCAACCAATTTTCATCAGTTCAACAAATGACGATATATTCACGCAGGTGACATCTGGACTTTTTTGTAATCTCAAATGGCAGAAAAGATCTTTTTCTTATAAGTTTGAGTGAATAAATCAGTGTTACACTTGGTGGCACACAAGGGAGGGTGGAGTGGGGTGTGTATAGGCAAAAAAAAAAAAAACTGTTAAAAAAAAAATCGCTCTTAAAAAAACAACGGTTGAATGGCTCAGCCTATTGTCGATGGTCGATAATCCATCTAATCGCCCAACCTTAGCATATGGCCAAAGAATTTTAGATTTGGGCCACTTTTGCCTGCAGGGGAAACATATCCTTTGTTTGCAAAAAAAGCTGAAAAAATAATCAGTGAGCTTCAACCCTCCCGAGCCCGTCTGTCATATAAAAATCCAGGTGAAAAAAATCACAAGCTTTGTTATTTTGTGGATCAATGGATTTAAATTCTTAAAAATATTCTATCACCAGACTATGAAGATGAAGATTTCCAGATTTTAGACTTCTTATCAGCTGAGAAAAATACTTCATAACATCAGTGTCAGATATTGTTTTACTGTTTTATGTTTGGCAGGCAACATCAAAGGCCACATGGAATAATTAGTTTAAACTTTGCTTGGACAGATTTTCATTCATATTATTATTTTTTATATATAGTTTTCTCAGATCTTTTTGTCTTGAATTACCTGCTCTTTTATCAAGGTCAATCATAATGGTTTAATAGAACCAGGCAAAGCTGGACTCAGTCAGCAAGGTAGGGTTCTGGATTCAGAAACAATAAGGGGCAACAACAACCCGTTATGTAAAAAATAAAGCAGCTAATAAAATAAAGCATTGATGGAGTTAAGCGACCTGTGTTGTCAGCTAATCCCTGGATTTGGGGAAACACCAACAAATTACCCGGAAAAAAAACTCATGCTGAATTTGTTGTCTTTCTGGAGCCAGTTATGCTTGGTGCTGCTTGGCTGTAACACTGCCACCATGACACCTATCTTGGTGTTAAACAAATACTGCAAGGTCCTGATCCTTCCATGTTTTGATTCACAGGCTGGGTGTCCAGACAGTCATGCAGTGCTGCAATGCATGTGACAACACAAACCTTTATACAAGAATGTAGCTGTGGCCCATTTGATTCAATCATGAACCTCATCATGACCTCATGGCTGCATGATATGTATTTTATATGCTAATATGTACTCAGTGAACTGACTGGATCATACATATACATACATACATTCGAGACCTTTGTTTTTCGAGTTTTTATCTCACTTGTTTAGTTGTGCTTTAGAATTTAAAAGATGAATTAGACAAAGACCATTGCTGGACCTAAATTACATTTTTTGACCGTTTTAGACATTCCAATTTTATACTTAGACCATTTTTATACTGTTTTAGCTGATTTAACTGTGCTGGCATGTGCTCATCCAGACATAGCTTTTTTCTGACAGATCCACGCATTTTTCACGTCACAGCTCACAGATTTCCATCCATTTGTCTGTTTTGTAGAAATTGCACAATGATGCTCTTCAGTAGGTGGTTGCAGCCAGTAACTGAAAGAAAACCAGGATTGTTAAAGAATGACAGCATTCATAATTCACAATGTTTAAGATTATGTCTTACTTGTCAGTTAGACCCTTCCCGTTGACCCATTTCCAGCCACCATCTTCAACTCTGAGGCCAATCCAAAACTTAGCTGCTTCCAAACCAGCGGAACTGCTCTTGTAGATGAAGTCCTGATTAAATCAGAAAAAAAAATAGGAATGTATCTAGTACCATATTTTTCAGACTATAAGGCACACCTAAAAGCCTTCAATTCAACTTATAATCCGGAGTGCCTTATATATGTAAGAAGTCGTAATGTTTTAGTACAACTTTGGTAAATTGCAAAGCTGCTCCGCTTGCAGCATTAAGGCTCAGTTATAGTCGTGCTTTGTACTGTCGCGCAGGGCTCCATGCACGGCGCACGGACCTGAGCGAGTGGTGTAGGCGTTTATACTTGACGCTTACGTCAGTGCAGTATTCTTCAATGAGTTTTGAACCATTTGATTATCTTTGGGAACTCTCATAGAGGGATCATATAAATGCTGATACAGGTGAACCAGCTTTGCTAGTGCACCAAAATCATCCATTTTGAATGGAGCACAGCGCGCCGTCCGCGCAAAGTTACAAAAATTGGGAGGTGCACAACGATGCGCCTAATAGTCCGGTGCACTTTATATATGACAAAAGTTCGAAAATGGACCATTTATTGACAGTGCGTCTTATAATCCAATGTGCCCTATAGTATGGAAAATACGGTAGTTAAACGTTTTGATGTATGTTTAACTAAAACTTGAATTTGTCGAACATCTTCTGATAGATCCAAGAAACATTTATAAAGCATGTATAAAGCATACCATACAATTGCTATTTGAAAGTGAATAACAGAAACAGGAGTTCAGATGTTGGGTTTGGTCCCTGAAGAACCAAAGCAAGAGTTGTGTTTGCATTCTCAAAAAGAAGGTCAGGCTCGTTCCTGCTGCAGGTTGGACTCCAGGCATGCTCCTTGTCTCTAATCCTGTTTGTAGTGTTCATGGACATGATCTCAAGGTGCAGTCATAGAAAGGAGGGTGTTAAATTTGGGTACCTCAGTGTCTTTGTTTCTGCTTTTTGCAGATGATGTGGTTTTGTTGGCGTCTTCTAGCCATGACCTTCAGCGTGCACTGGGGTGGTTCACAGCAAAGTGTCGAGTGGCCAGAATGAAAGTCAGCTTCTCTAAGTCTAAGGCTTTGGTTCCTAACCAGAAAAGGGTGGAATGCTCTATCCAGGTTGGGAATGAGTCTTCGCCTTAAGTAAGGGTTTTTTTAGTATTCAAGAGTTTCGTTCATGGGTGACTGGTAGAACAGAGAAGGAGATGGATCGGGGCCTCATTTGTAGTAATGAAGGCATTGCTCTGGTCTGTCATGGTGAAAAGAAGCTGATTCAAAAGGCAAAATTCTCAACTTAATGGTACTTAATGGTACTTACTGGCTCTTACTGGCTCTAATCCTCATATATGGTCATGAGATATGAAATCATGAATGAAAGAACAAGGTCTTGATACAAGTGGCTGAAATAAGCTTCCTTTGTAGTGTGTCTGGGCTCAGCATGAAACATAGGGTTACGAGCTTCATCAACTGTGGAAAGCTCAGAATAATCAACAGGCAACAAATAACAGATTAAATTAATTTAAACTTTACTTTTTTAATCCATTTTTCTCTGGTTCGTCTAATCCTGTTTGATTGCACCATATTTAAAAAAAATATGTTGTTCTTATTGGATCTGGATTATTGCATATGCAAGTACATAAGTACAGTGAAAACTTTAAAAAATGAAGTTCACATCTTTAGGACAGGGTCCACCACAGATACAGACATGGTAAAATTTGTTTGTACCCTTTCATTTAAGGAAGAAAAATTCACAAAGATCACCAAAATAACTTAACACTAACTTAATCTAACAATTTCTGTGACTCTCCAGAGACTTTTCCACTTGTCTACAGATATTTTGGCCCACTCCTCTGGAGCAAACACCTCCAGCTTTCTCAGGTTTCTCAGAAGGTCACTTGTTCTAAGCCTTTCTTAGGTGTTTTTAGCTGTGTATATTGGATCATTATCCAGTTAGAGGACCCTTGGCCTGTGTTTGAGACCAAGATTTCTGACGCTGGGCAGCATGTTTTGTTCCAGAAAGACTTGAATATTTTGAGATTTTATTGTTTCCTGAACAGATTCAAGACACCTTGTGCCAGATGCAGCAAAGCAGCCCCGTATCATAACAAAGCCTCCTCCATGTTTCACTGTAGGCACAGGGTTCTATTCTGTGTTTCATTTTTGGGTCTGTGAACACAGAACTGATGGGACTTGTTTCCAAAGTTTTGTCACATCTGTTCAAAGGACACTCTACTAAAAGCTTTGTAGCTTGTCAATAAACATTTTTTCCATGTTTTTATGGTTCGCTTTTAAAATTGGTGTATCCTCAGTCATCTTCTATTTAGTCCACTTTGACTCAAACACAGATAGATGGTGTGATGGGTCTTTGGTTACCAATCATGTTATTTGTATTTTCTTATTGTCATCAATTTTCCCTCTTGTAACCTTAGTTGATGAAGTTTGCTCCAGTCCTGTGAACCTTAAACTTCTGAATAATCTGAACAGCTGTGTGGTGATTGTTTTTTTTTTTTTTTCCGTGTTATGGTTGTTTTATTTAGTTTGTGGGTTTGTTTGGTTTCTGTCTTGTCTCTTGTTTCATGTTTCATTTGCTCCTCCTCAGTCTCTCTCTCTCTCTTTATCTCCCTGCTACACCTACACCTGTCCCCACTTTGTAATCACGTCACCTGCCTCCATTTACCTAATTATCCTCAGTCTTTAAAACCCGGTCATTGCCTTCCACACTCCACTGGTTCATTGTTTTATGGTTTGTTGTCGTTACTGGCTGTTTGTTTCCGTCCTGCTTGTTCCTCGTCCTGTTAGTTTTTAGTTTGTTCTTTATTTGTTTGCTGCCTCGTCAGCTTTTTGTTTTGTTCATTTCTTACTTCATTAAAATTAGTTTTCTTTCTTTAAAATGAGTCTGCGCACTGGGTTCATCTCCACTCATCATGACAAGCTGTAGTCAGAGAAACATCAAGCGGCTTGGAGATGGTCCTATACCATGCTTGTCAGTAATTTTCTTGCACATCTCCTGAGACAACTCTGTCCTTAGCTTTCTTGGCTTTACTGTATGTTCAGTGTGGTACACACCATGATACCAAACAGCACAGTGACTACTTTTCATCCTTTAAATAGGCAGACTGACTGATTACAAGATTGAAGACACCTGTGATGCTGGTTATAGGACACTTGTTAGTTTAACATGTCACAGTGGTCAAATTAGTTTGTTTTCTCTGAGGATACTATCCTTTTTTGTCAAAGCTAGTTTAATTTTTTATTGAAAATTATCTGGTGAACCTAAACTCAAAAGCAGTGACTGACTTTTAAAATATTATTTTGTTTGTCACTTTCAAGTTATTTCAGTGACCTTTGTGGGGGTTTTTTGTCTTTAACAAAAGGATATGAAAACAATTGACTGTGTCTGTATGTTTGGATATTTGGGGCCATTCTTTACGGTGGCTGACAGGTGCAAACGCATAGCAAACGGCTAAATGCACAGCAAATTGCAAAATGAGCTGCAAACACATAAATGATGCAAACTCCAAAACACACAAACACAAAAAGCAAATGTTACTGAAACAATTCAACATTCATTTTTCATCACCTGCTCTCAAGATATGAAAGCTATTGAGATAAAAATCCAAATTTTTCATAAAAGTATTAATAAAAAATATAAATCATATTTTAAATCAGTTAAATTAGGTGTGTCTTATTACTCCAATATAGTGAAAAACTTCAACATTAACTCTTAGTCAGAAGTTCATATGACAAGGAGGTTATTTAATTTTTGGTTTTCAAGTGTGATTAGTTTGGTAATTTGTTGATGCTCCTTAAGTGAACCACCATGTTTAAGAGGAGGGAGACATAGAGGTGGGCTGACCAAGATCTCACGGCCATCACTGAGTCAAACGGCAGGAAGACGAAGCTAAATCTAAGCGTTAATATCCAACCTGGTGTCCCCTTAGTGTTCTGGTGCACTTCCATTTGTTTGGTAAGTTTGCAGCTTTTTCCTTACTTGCTGGTGTTTTTGGTATTTGCAGCATATTTCCTTTTGCTTCTGTGTATTTCCTGTGACTGCAGCATTTTTCTTTTGCTGCATTTTTTCCTGCATTCGTTTTTTTGTGTTTGTGTGCTTTAGATTTTGCATCATTCATGTGTTTGTGGCACATTTACCTGTTTGCAGCACCACCTTAATTCTTACCTGTTCTTCTTCACTGCCTATCACAATCAAATCTGCATAACTTTGTCTGCAGTTGTCTCGAGCTTCTTCCCAGGTCTTTTGATCTGAAGATTTACCAATCATATAGCAGCTGGACTGGAAGTGGAGCCAACCAGATTGGCAGTAATCGGTTTGCCTTTCTAGTAGTAAAGAAACAATTTCAGCTGATTTTTTTTTTCTTTTTTGACAATTGTGCATTATTTTGATAAACATTTAAATAGATGTTTACTTAACTTTTTCTGTTGTTGAAGTAGTGGCTGTAGTAGTAATATGTTGTTGGAGACTCTGTCATCCCCTCTTCAGTTGATGTTGTCCAATTTTCAATGGAAGTTTGGGCCTCTTCCCATGGCATCTGGGTATTTGACCTTAGCTGTTGCAATTCTGATCTCAGCTCTTGGGTTTCTGCTTGTAGTTGTTGGTTTTCTGCCCTCAGTTTTGTAATTTCTGCTCTCAGTATGTGGTTTTCTACTTTGAGGTGCTGGTTTTCCACACTAAGCTTCTGGCTGCTTGTGCCTAGTTGCTGGTTTGTTGAGTTTAGTTGCTGGTTTTCTGCTCTCAGTTGCTGGATTTCACCACTCAGTGTCTGGTTTTCTGTAATGAGCTGCTGGTTTGTTGAGTTAAGTTGCTGGTTTTCTGCTCTCAGTTGCTGGATTTCACCACTCAGTGTCTGGTTTTCCATAATTAGACGCTGGTTTGTTGAGATTAGTTGCTGGTTTTTTGCTCTCAGTTGCTGGATTTCCCTTTTCAGGTTGTCATCATCTTTGGTGGCATAAAGTTGCTGATTGATATTGTTTGTGTCTTTCAGTTTTGCAGACATGAGAGAAGTATCTTATGTAAAAGTAAAACAAAATAAAACAGCATTTAGTTTTCAAACAAAAAAAGATGGCCCCAAAAATATAAACATACAGACATAATCAAATTTGTTTGTACCCTTTTGTTAAGGATAGAAAACCCCACAAAGGTCACTGAAATAACTTGAAACTGACAAAAAATTATAATAATACTAAAACTAAAACTAATAAAAATCTAGAAAATATATTATAAAAATCAGTCATTGCTTTTGATTTAAGGTTCATCAGATGTTTTTTAAATTTATTTTAAACTAATAAAACTGGCCTTGACAAAAAGGATTGTACTCTTGGAAAAATAACATTGAAAACAATTTGACCTTAGGGAAATATTAAATAATATTAAACAACACAAATGCTAACCAAAGAGCCCAGAACAACTTCCAAAGAGATTAAAGGTGAACTTGAAGGAGCATCATTATCAGATCACACCATTTGAGCCAAAGTGGACTTAATGAAAGATAACTGAGGAGAATACCACTGTTAAAAGCAAATCATAAAAATGTGAGACTGGATATTGTCAAACTGAATAATGAAAAGCCACATAGCTTCTGGGAGAATGTCCTTTGAACAGATGAAACAAAACTGGAGCTTTTTGGCAAAAAGTCCCATCAGCTCCATGTTCACAGAGCCAAAAATGAAACATACAAACAAAAGAACATTGTATATTTGTGTTTTTGTCTTTCTTTAATGAAATGAAACAAACAAATTTGATTGCATTTGCATATAAATGTAAAGTTGTATATTGTCACAAATATATCCGTACATAAAAAAAAACTCTGTTTATCTATTTTTTTGTATGAATTTCTCAATTTAGAGGATATTGTTTAATCAAATAAGATATTTTTCATTTGTATGTGTACCTATTTGTTTCTTTTCATTTCTCACAATATATCATATTTTATTTACTGTATATAATTGTATATCTTTTAATTGTCCTGTGTATCAATTTAAGTATTTTATTTAATTTTCATATATTTATGTCAAATTCATTATTCTTTTCTTAAATTTACTCATTAGCATTTCTGTGTTAATATCATTTGCTGCCATGACATTAAGGTGATCATGTAACTGCCTATGTCTATGTGTGTGTTTGTTTCTCTGTCTGACTTTCAGCAAATTATCTTATAAATCACAAGATCTAAATGTAACTCTCAGAAAGTAATGACTGAAGAAACATCCACAACTGACTTTTGGAGTTACGCATTCCAAGATGGCCACCATAACAAGTACAAACTTGGAACTTGGTTAGTTTTTACAGAAATTGAGATAAAATTTGATGTGATAGGAGCTGAGTTATTCACAACACATACTTTGAGCATTCCCTGATTAAAATAGTTCTCAAAATACTTCATTAGATTGTGCATAACAGTGACAAAGATTTGTGACCAAAACATTCTGAGTTAAACTACACAAACTTTGCAAAAAAAGTAAATAAATAAGGCCATAATGTAAACATAAAAAGCTTTACCTCAAATCATTATACTTTTTTTTATGACTATTGATTTTTATCTTTTGTAACAATTTTATATAAATAATGTAAATAACAATCATTGTTTATTTTTCTTTTCTAATTTTGTTTTTATGGAGATCATCTTAGGACCCTCAACTGGGTATTTTGTGATGTGCAGAGGGGGTCCTGACCCCAGCTTTGGGAATCACTGCTCTGAACAGAAGGTTTGTTCATTTTTAATTTTTGGTCAATCTCTTGTAGCTCATATAATTGGAATTTAGAGAAATGAAAACCTTAAAATTAAACTTTGTAGATAGTGTCACTTTTTCATTTTTAGTTAGTTTTTATGTATTTATTGGCCTGGTCCCAATACTTGCACTTGCACCCTCATTCCACCCTTGTGTCCTTCAAATGTGCGTTCATGCTGAAGGGTTTGAGTGCATAGTGTGTCCCAATTCTCCGGTGTGGTCTTTAGCCCCGCCCCCTTTGTGTACTACATCCGCCCTTCGGCTAAGCCCACATCCAGGCAGACTTCGGCAAAGTATTTACCCACAATTCATCGCTGCATATGACTATTGAAATGTTTTTTTTTATTATCTTTATTGACAATGAAAGGCTTTTGAATTAAAAGGGGGAAATATGGCAGTGGTGACAGAGCAAGCTGCGTCTGTCATGACTATAGCAGTTTTCAAATGTAAAGTATTGAAATAATTCTTTTTTCACTCTGCTGTAAATGTGTGAATACTATCACATTTTGCTCCGTATTCAACAAGTCATAACAAAAAACATTTTAACAGCCAAATATCCCCAAATATCCCCTGCAGTGACTTTGGAAAGCAAAAATACCTAAACTGTACTTTTAAAATTGTACTGGCACCTTCTTAAAATACCAAAACATGATGACGTAACCTGTACTGTCCCAATTCTCCAATGTCTGCATGCTTGTAACCTGCACACATGAACCCTTCAGTACACACTTCATAGAGGGGCGTAGGGTGTAGTGTGAGTATTGGGACCGGGCCATTGTAATTTTCATGACAACAACCTAATGAATACACAAAAGGAAACTGATAGAATCCTTTTCTTCTTTTCAATAAAAGTCACACAGCTATTAAATCATACTTACAATAAAGATGCAGGGCCAGGATTATCATCAGAATCACCCAACAGACCGCTACTGGTGAAAGAGACTGAACTGTAGATGGAATCTTCCAGTCTAATAAAAAATATATTTTCATCAACAAAAAAAAATTAAATAAATTGCCAGATCATCTGTTTTATGAAAATAAATTTACATATATTTTAAAGTTATTTAATGCACATGCCAAATGTTAAAAGTAAATCTATAATTTATGTCCACAACTTTGATTTTAAGTATGAAGATAACAGAAAGATTTAATTACTTTTTTTTTGCCATGATGGTGGCCCAGTCGTCTCATTGATTTCAACAAAAACTGTTGTATTCATGTACTCATCCTCCTGAAGTTCATCTGACACGGATTAAACAGAAGAAAAGAGGAGACGAAAACTGTTAAATCAGATTAATTAATTAATTAAGTATTTAAAAACATATATTTCAATGAAAGGAGTTCTACCCTGCATGTGACAGCATGATAAACTGGCAAATTACCGGATTATTTTCTCAAACTGGAATGTATTCACAATGTCAGAACTTTTTGAATAAACAGACAACATTTTGTGACAATTTGTAAACATTTTGCTCCTGCATTAGAAAACCACTAACTGCATTTTTCTGTTTATGTTCTTGAAGGCTGTGGCTGCAGTGAAAATAATGTCTGATTTACAGAATTTGTCACATGATGCAAAGAAGTCAGAATCAATAATTGTTTTTATCAAACCAAATCAAGAGGTTTCACTTCTACAACCACAACCATACAAATCTGAGGACCCAGGTTTTTTCTTTATACAACCAACATCCATCTGTTTGTTTTGTCTGAGTAAAAACATTATGGATTATAAGAAAGAGTGAAATATTAAATAAAATTCTACCTGCAGACATATAAACATTGGGATTATCAGCATCAGTCAGCTCCATGGATTCTGCCCTCATATTGAACAGCGTTCAGAACGAAATGATGGTCGAACCTGAAACAGAAGAGCTTTACAGAAAATGGGAGGTATGTATGTGTGATCTACAGCTTCCTCTTCTGCTTTTTAATTCTGGAATCGAGTTGTTAACCCCACACCCTATTTCTCAGGTTATTCTGCGGCTGAAGAAATTAGTTCCTTTTTTACTTTTTTGACCCAAACTGTTAGATTTTTTTAAACCACAACTTGTTGTTTTCTTTAAATGTTTAAACTGCAGTATGATGCTGTAAAATGGAAAAAGTAATAAACAGAATAGGCAGATTATTATCCATCTAAATACCCGCATTTCAACTGTCTGATTTCAAAATAATTGTCCATTAAAGTCCTATTTTTTAAAAAAAAATAAATTTGGTCCATGCATGCTGTAGCCATGCTATGAGAGTAAGATTTTATTTCTATGGCCTGCTGCCAAAAGACAAAAAGGCAGACGATAGTGTTGTTATTTGTGTCTGTCTGTGTGTGTGCTTGTTTGTCTGTTAGCAAATTGTCCCATGAAACTCTGGATAGATCTAAATTAAACTTATTGGATGTACAGTACATCTACAACTTATTAGCATTTAGAGTCAATCTGATTCGAAATGTCCACAAGATGGCAAACACAAAAATAGTGAGAATAGTGAACCAAAGTGGGGGGATACATTTAGTAGCATGCATTTAGTACACATTAATCCATTGCCTATTATAGAGCTTGATGACAACTGGCAGAAAAGACCTCCGGTAGCGTTCAGTCTTTCACCTCGGCACAATCAGTCAGCCACTGAAGGTGTTCTGATGAAACACCTCCAGGGCATGAAGTGGGTGCTTGTTGTTGTTCATGATAGCATTTATTTTCCTGAGCATCCTTATTTCAGCCACCTGCTCAACCCAGTCCTGGGTTACTCTGATAGTGGAGCTCACCTTTTTTTATCAGTGTGTTAAGTCTTTGCATCTCTGACATGCAAGTACCTTCCCCCCAGTGAACCACCCCAAAGAACAAGGCACTGGCTATAGCAATACCAAAAATGACAGAATGATAGAAAGACAAGTTGTTTATAGGTCATTAGTGTATTAGGCGGGTGTGTTAACTGGTTATGAGGTAGTGGAGAGGAATAGGTAAAAAACAGAACCAGGTGTGGACAATTGGGTGGCTACTCTTCCTCTCTTCTCGAGATCACAAGAGGAGTTCCTCATGGTTTAGTATTAAGATCCACTTTATTTTCCATTTATTTAACTAACTTAAACTTAAACATGATGTTTAGCTGTGTTAAAAAATAAGTTTTTAAATAAAAAGCCATTTTTACACCATTTCATACATCACCAGTTCCATCCAGAGACTAAAAAAAGAAAAAAAAAAAAAAAACAGAAGTTGACCAAATTACTGCACAAAGTGAGATAATACAGTAATGACAGATAATTGAGACAGTTTTATTATAATAAAAAAAAAATAAGTAAATAAAGGTATATTTCCTGAAGGAATATACTTTGGCTACTATCACACCAAATTTTAGCAAATTTAAAATGTAAAAATGATTGAGTCATAGCCATGTTTATGTTAGCAAAGGTCGATTAGCTGTGGACGCCATCTTGAATCAAGTTGACTCCAAAAGTTGATCGGTTGTAGATATATACCCAAAAATTACTTACTGAGATTTTCACTTAAATCTGTTCAGTGGGTCAAGAGATATTATGCTAACAGACAAATAGGGATGACCCTACAGTTATTGCTTGAGTTTTCAACAAAAAATTTGCATTCGCTGTAACTCCTCAAAGTGTTTTGGAGACGACAGTCAGCTACTACCACACCAAATTGTAGCTAAATATCTGTGAAAGGGACTGATTTATTGCAGTTTTTTTCTGTGTTGTAATTGATTAACTGTGGTGGCCATCTTAAATTGGGTTGATCTCAGAAGTTGCTCAGTTGTAGTTGTATATTCACTGATTATTTTCTGAGAGTTTAAATAAAATCTGTCCAGTAATTTAAGAAATACTTTTCTAACAAACAGACAAACAAACACACCGATAATTACATTAACTCCCAGCCATGAATGATGAATAAACACATAAAAGTGGTAAAGCTGTGGAGATCATGAGAGCCTCAGAAAGAAAGGCCAAAAAGAAAAAAAGTTTTGAAAGTGACTTAAAGTGTTGGGGGTGGGGAGTGGGGGGAATTAATGTTTACTGAACTCTTGCTGTAAACACAGGCAAGTTTAATCTAATCGCTCTCTTTAGTTTTCATAGTCTGCATTTCTCTTAGCATAAGGCAGCTGCAAGTTGGCAAGTTCTCTACAGGTTTTATTTGTTCCACCTTAGGAGTGCTCCATAATTACCTTGAGTCACTGAGCTGTCAGTCAGTTTCACCAAGGCCACACAGAGGTCCTATCAGGCAAAATAAGTGAAAACACCTGGATCATATATCTATATGAGCTTTAACACCTCCACACGTACGGTAAAATCACTAATGTACAAGGACGCAATGAAACTTGCATACCACAAGCACATGCCGAGGGTTATAACGTACCGCCGGCTGGGTGTGGTGCCCTGACAGAGTTCATGAATTAACTGAACTCTTGAACTGTACTCTGGTATGCAGCAGGCAGAAAGTCAGCCTGACAAACTAAACAAGGAACTTCACACACTGTCTTCTTAGTCTCTAAGTCTTATTTTAGATCTCTTTCGGAAAATTTTAAAACTTAAGGATTTATCTCAAAGTACTGGTGCGGAACTAAAAAAAAAGCCTTTTGTTTCAGATATAATATATCAAAAACCATGATGGAAGTCTGCTTGCCTTCTGTTTGCACATTTAAAGTCTCAGTCCTAAAGTGGTAACAAAACTTTGCTTATTGTGACAGTAAGAAGAAAGACTGCTTTCAGAAAGAACAATGGTGTCCATCTGTGTCTTTTTGTTTTCTAATGTAACAGTCAAGTCTGTCAATGAGTCCAAAATGAGTTTGAAAAGAGGTTTTAGAAATCTAGCAGAATACTTCCGACATGAATTAAGTGTTACTGTGAAACTAATGAATTCATTAATCTACATGTGAAGTTTTTAATCACACAGTCGATGAGCATATTTGTACCTCTGCAAAAAGCTGTTGTCTGCTTTTCTTAAAGACTTTTTGTCTTGGGATGGGTGGATGGATGATGGGATTGACACCTTTTGTGCCTGCCAGTGAAGGTGTTGATGGCTGTTTGTCACTGCACTATTATTATTGTTGTACTTTAATAATAGTGCTCACTGTTCACCCATTATTCTCCCAACACAGTTTTCAGTTCACTACTCTTTTACAACTTTTAGAAAAACCCAAACAAAAAAACATCAAACATGTGCCTTGAACATGATTGGTGTGTACTGACTTTAATAGCAGTACATCATGCAGCGTAGATATAATTAGCAAACTACCTGCAAAATAACTTCCTTATAAACAACATAGCTTTTGGTGAAGTAAGTGATAAAATCCAGGCCTCTGTGGAGCTCTACAGCTCAGTCAGACATCACATAAGAATCGTCATTCAAAGTTTATACAGGTCACAGAAAGTTGGCCTTTACTTAACTGAACTGATTTGATATCCTTTACAGGTTTTACACAATTCAAGATGTCTTACTTTTTAATGTTTGATTGGTCGATGCTTTTACAATATTTTGATAACTCTTTTAATTTACACAAACTTTACACTTTTTATACAGTTTATACATCAAATTCTCAGCATTTTTGTCTTTGTTCATCCAGTGTGTCTCTTACTGCTAAAGGACTTGTGGTTTTCTTTTAAATCCCTTCAGAGTGCAAAGGGCACACACCCAAACTCTTATTGACTTCCACTATACTTAAGCACTCAATTTCCTGTTTAACCTGTCACATCTTTTACATAAAACAATGTAGATAAACAAAATTACACATGTGGACATAAGACGTTTCTGCCACTCACAGTTTCAATTTCAAATCTTTGCACAGTGACTGTATACCTGAGGCTAAATTTCTAGTCTGTGCTTCTGTCTGATGAGAGTTACTGTGTGCTGGCTCACCCCTCCACCCTTCTCCCCAAAAAGATAAGAATTACCATGGTAATTGACCAGTGACAAATATCGTGTCTCTCGATCTTCAGTTATTCTGCAGGTTCTTCTTTGTTATATTATTCCATCATGGCCGCCCCCCAATTAATCTTGTAGAATTTAAACTTTTTTTTTTCCTGGTTAGAATTTTAAAGTTAAGAATATTTTAATCAAATCCTCTGCAGAATTTATCATATAAAGTCAAAAAAATTGTGGCAAACAGGAAGAGGTTTTATCCTGGAGTTTACGAATACAATTTACAGATACTCTTCAAAACAACCTTAGATTATTATAAAAGTAAGTCCTGAATTATCACTGGGCTTTATTGAAGAAATTGATTGATGTTGGAATTTCAGACAGTAGCTGTGTTGACGCCCTTCAAATGTTTTCAGACGTTTTCTAGTCTATGTTTACTTTTGTGATTTAGAAGCTTCCAGTAATCCTTTTTTGCCCTGAGCAGCATAGTTTCCTCATTCCTCAGCCTTCTCTGTCATCTGCAGGTACGTGTTAGAGCCAAATTACAAAGCAGATTGAAATGAACAGTTTAACCCATGTAAAAAAAAAACTTTTTGAGCCAACTGAAAGCAGGTAAATATTCATTCATCACTGCAGCAAAAATCTGCAGGAAATTGTGTGAGGTCAGAGGTCACAGTCAGCCTGAGGGTGTGGGGTGGGGAGCGGGGTTGGGGGGGGTCATTGCTGGTCAAAGTCGCTGCAGAATTTGAACTTGAAGTTTGAGACGGTCTGTCCACCTAAAGGTAAGCATGAACTCTTAAAACCGATGCAGCATTTTGACCTCATTTCTGTGTGTTCTTCTGAAGAATCCTATACTCTGTAGGCAGTTTTTAGCTCATCCTCCTCCAGGCTGATGGCTGGAATGCTTGCATAACAGATGTTGTCTGACAAAGCCAATAATTATGTGCTGTACTGCTGTATGTCCATACCCGCTCTTCCTCCACCCTCCCTTTTTTTTCACATCCTCCTCCAACTCTTCAGACCGGTTTGCCATCTCTGATTCCTGCAACTGTGACTCCATTCCAACATTGTCCTCCAATTGAAGAACTTTTATTTTAAATTACAGCTTTAAAAGATCTGCAGGTCTGCATTTGTTGAACCACAAAACCTAAAAGTTTTTTCAACTCTTCAGGTTTTTAGAATTCCTGCCTCCACCACAAAGGTGAATGAAGCTACATGTGTTGGCTGCAGAAATAGAAATGCATTTGAATTTAGCTGAACTTTTAAATGACAGATTATACAACTAATTTCCATCCGTCTAGACTTTGAGGAAATGCAAAAATTTAAACCAGAGGAAGTTATCAAATAGCTAAATTGCACTCTCCAGAGTATTTTTCTGCTCTGCACAAGATAAGCAGCACAAACTGCAGCAAAACTAAAGCAGGGATACAAGGGGCTTCAAAACATCCATCTGTCTTGGTATGGCTGGTATTCTGTTGCCTTACAACCTGAATTCTGTTGCAAAATGTGCTTATTGTGAAACGTTCCATTAAACAAGGAACTTTGCATGGCAATTGCACATTGCTAGAATCACACAAACAAACAACAACAAATATATACATGGCTCAAAAAATTAAAGGAACACTTTTTAAATCAGAGTATAGCATTAAGTCAGTTTAACTTCTGGGATATTGGTCTGGTTGGTTAAATAGAAGAGGGGGCTTGTTAATCTGTTTTAGCTGCTTTCTGCTGAAATGGATGCACTGGAGGGGCAACAGTGAGATGATCCCTAAAGAAGAATTGTTTTACAGGTTGAGGCCACTGACATGTTTTCCCCTCCTCATCTTTTCTGATTGATTTTTCACTAGTTTTACATTTGGCGAGGATCAGTGTCCCTACTGGTAGCATGATGAGGTACCTGTATCGTACAGAGGTTGCACAGGTAGTCCAGCTCCTTCAGGGTACCACAATAATACATGCCAATGTCAGATAGTACACTGTCTACCAGCACAGTCTCAAATCATGGAGGAGATTCTAGGAGAGGGCCACAGATGATCTTTAACCCATCAGCAGGATGGTATGTGCTCTTTTGTTCAAGGAGGACCAGGAGGAGCACTATCCAAGCCCTAGAAAATGACTTTCAGCAGGCCACTGGTGTAAATGTCTTTGACCAAACAATCGAAAACAAACTTCACAAGGGTGGCTTAAGGAACTTACATCTTTGGGACTTGAGCTCACTGGCCGATACCATCAAGCTTGATTGGCATTTGCTGGTGTACATTCTCCGTCATCCAGGACATGGCAGATCTAAAAAGGTTTTAACAAAACAAAAAAAACTGCTCTTTTGTTCTATAGCCATTCTATAGCTGAACACATTTCACTTCCCGTCAGGGGAGCTTTCTCATTTAAAATCCACATTTTGCAGTTTTGAATTGAGAGAGCTCCCCATATGTGAAGTGAATCATCTTCAGCAACAGAATAGAAGTCCAGTTCCTTAGATTTATAGAACATTTTGGACTAGCATTTGCCACAGAACACCAGAAAATGCAGGTCCACCACTGGAACCCTTTGGTTTTCGCAGATGGGTATCGCTGTCAAGATATGAGACTAAAGGTTGCCAAATCTGTTCAGAATTCTTCAGCTTGTCTTACAGAATAAAACTAATTCTCTCCTAATGAAGAGTATTTGGCAGCCAGAGTTGGAAGGAAAGCACCACTTTATATTTTCAGAAAAGTATTTTTTTTTATTATTATTATTTAGTCTGGTTCTAGTTCATCCTCAAGATCATGGAGAGAAAATTAAATATTTTGTACCACTAACACTTGTAATTTGGGACAGAGAGCATAGATTTTTGATAAAGCAGCCTCTATGGATTCACATTTCTTTCATAGACATCCTACTTCCCTGAATATTTTATGCAGTTTTGTCTCTAATTAATGTAATCATTGTAGCATTCTGAATTGCATTAACTAGCATTAGTAGAGCAGTCGTGAATGTGCTCCAGACTGTCCTCCCACACACTTGGGGGTAGCAAGGTAACAAGGTCTTTTTCTTACTCTCCATACGCATTCTGTTATGTCTGATATAATTGAGATTGTGAAATGTGAGTTTGAAAACAAAACTAATGGAGCTCTCTAGCATATCTGAGTTGTACTCTCAAAATTAGGAAGGTCTGTTGTGACATAGTCTTTAATCTAAAGATACCTGAAGAACTGACTCTTTGGCTAATTATATTTTTGCTGGAGTGGTCAGAAGGACGCAAACATCCCTTCAATGTAAAGGTTGCCTCTATTACTAATCACGTTTTGCTTCCAGATAGAGAAAATTCTGTCCATTTCAGGGCAATCTAAGTGTCAAATCAGTATACACACACCTGTTTTGATAGCCATCAAAATACACATCAGTGCAACACATTTAGGAAGTAAGGGTTACCACCAAGCAATAGATATCATGAAGACCAAGGAACTCTCCACTCAGATTAGAAATAAGTTGTGGAGATGTACAGATCAGGGTTGGTTTATATAAAAAAAAAATACCCCAGAACACTGAACATCCTACAAAGCTCCGTTAAATTCTTATTAGAAAATGGGAACATTTTGTCACCACAGCAAACCTGCCAACAGAGGGGACTCACAAACCACAAACCGAAGCTCATAAACAGGGAAGGAAACAAAGAAATAGCCGAGAGGTAAAATATGACCCTGATGTAGCTGGGCAGCTCTTACCAGTAGATAGGAGTTTTTGTCCAAAGGACCACTATAAGTTGTACAGAGTCAGGTGCTGCCACAAAGCATTAACTTTAAGGGGGTGAACAATTATACACACAGAAATTTTCTGTTCTTTTTGTAATATTTCTTTTTTCACAATAAACAAACTGCATCTGTAAAGAGATGGTTATATGTGTAAATTGAAAGATACAACATTTTAAAGAAAATGTTTAAATTACAGGTTCTAAGGCAACAAAACAGAGACAATGCAAAGGGGGTGAATACTTTTGCAACTCACTGGAGCCAACTTGGAAAAAAATATGATAAAAAATGTTCAAACATTCTTTCAATATTAATGACATCATTTCATTCTAAACAAAAAAATAAATCTTTCTGTTTGTTATAAAATGAATGAAAATCTCAAGTGTGCCTTTACTTTGAAAGTCAAAAACAACTGAGTGCCATAGAAGTTCCAAAACAAGTGTGATCTGGCATCAAGATTCAGAAAATGGTTTAAATTGAAGAAAAAGGAGAGAAGAAACTTAGCAGCACATTTACCAACTGAATCATGTTTATATTTTACAAAAACACCAAGACAGAAAATATTTAAAGTAACGTTTCTCTGCTTATATAAAACGGTTGAACTCCTCTTGATCCTCCACAGCTGCCAGAGTTTAATTTCAGTTCCTGTTACACAATGGAAGCTCGCAAGTTCCTGAAAGTGACTCAGCACATAAATGTCAATTTAAACTTTCAATTACATGTATGAAAAAGAAAAACCACCAAGATTGCAGCTTTGTGGTTCCTCCTGGGAAGGCAGCAGTGATTAAAATAAACCTAAAGAAAACAGACGATGGAGGTAGAATATCTGGAGTGGCACACAGACTGGTCCGTGGAGCTGATGTTGGCTACCGATCTGTATCCAAGTCACCATCTGACCCCGTTCTCCCCCTCATTTCACAAATGAGCGTCGCTTATCGTGCCCAAGAACTGCCTTTGAACCAGAAAGCATACAAATAAGACAAGTACATGGGTGAAGAGGCAGAAGGACTGAAATTCAGTGAACTCTGGGAAGGTTTAGGAAATTATTGAAGAATAAATACTGTAAATCTCTTGCACATTGAGTTGACAATATGTCATCCAGGTTTGATCTCAATTTGTCCTGTGCAGGAAATCTTTTGAAGCCTTTGCAAACTTGTGCAGACAGATAAAAGCATTTGTATAAAAGACAGATGATAGTTTTCTGGAGGGGATTAATTGGGTGGAACAGCTTCCCTGATCTGAACCTGAGCTGCATTTTGTTATTGGATCTCTGTGATAAGCATGGGCTGTCCATAACAAACACCATGTTCGAGCATAACGTGCGCCATAAGTGTACTTAGTACCAGGCCACCTTAGGTCAAAGGTCAGTGATAAATTTGGTAATCGTATCATCACATCTTGCCATATCTCTTGGACACTTGGGTAAATGAAAGGGAGAGCTGTCAACTGATCACTACTTGGTGACAAGTTGGGTCTCGTGTTGGGGGAGGCAGTTGGACAGACCCAGTTAACCCAAACAAATAGTGAGGTTAAACTGGGAATGTCTGGTGGAGCCCTCCATCTGTGGGGCCTTCAACTTACACCTTTAAGAGTTTTTCACATGTCCTGTGTGAAGTTAGGGAGATGGAATCTGAATGGGCCATGTTCAAGGCCTCTATTACAAATACAGCTTCCAGGAGCTGACCTGAACGTTATTGGTGCCTGTCACCAAAGGACTCATTAGTAAACACCAGGGGTGATGGAGACGGTCAAGCTGAGGAATCAGGTCTTTAGGGATTGGCTGTTCTGGAGGACTCCTAAACCAGCTCATAGATGCTGGGCGGCCAGAAGGTATGTAGCTTCTGTGGTTGCTGAAGCAAAAACTCAGGTGTCGGAAGAATTCATCACGTTCACCTTTGAGAAGGCAGAATCTGAAGACTTGGTGGAAGGCAAGTCTACCTTGTGTTTTATATAAAATCAACTTGAAAAGTGTTTCCTTTGTTGTTGTTTTTTTGTTTTGTTTTTTACATTGTCAAAACATCAACTTGTGGTTAAAAGCTTAAGTTTTTATCCCTAAGATATCAAGCAGGGACCATTATTTACTTTAAAAACACAAATATTTCCATGAATTTCTTTTTGTTTTTCCACACTAATACTAGATAATAATCCTGGACAGTACTGTAAACAGACTCCACATTTTTCAAGGCTCTATGAGAAATCTGATTATATAACTTGTGTAAGACAGTCAGGTTGTGTTTTGTCCCCTTTCTGGTTCCCATGCACCCCCTCCCATCAGCTGACCAGTCGCTGACCTGTGCAGCCTGTGGCACCAGAGTGAACCCTGGTTAGAAACAACGCCAAGTTCACAGTGGCTGAGCGTTCATCAGATAACGACCTTGGCAGAGCTACGGGGCCCTGCAGCGGACACAAATAGGCCAGGCTGTGTGTGTCCCATTAATTTTCTGCCACATAACTTCACCCTATTCTCTGCCTGTCTATGGGGGCGGTCAGGTGGAGGGTGGAAATACTCGATGATCTTAACGGGGGCCTCAGTGTTGTTCCTAGAAGGGACTTGCATGTGGTGAACTCACTCTCCCATTTGGAATGAGGTCAAGATAAGATGATGTCTGTTTAGATAAAAACAGATTGTTGTCGTTTCCAAAGCTGATTTTGGGTCGGTATGGGGTTATCTGGATGGTAACACATTTTATTTTAGACAACTAACAAACAAACACTGAATTTGCTACCAGGATGATTCATTCACTATTGCTGTATGCATCATCCTTTGTTGTTAAGGCCTGTGGTATTGGCATTTAAAGCCGAGTGTCGTCTGTATTAAAAAAATGTACATTATGGTCTCAAATAAATTGGTCAAAATAGGCATGAAGTATAACAAAAGGGGGACTAGAACAGATCCCTGAGGTACACAATAAAGCATATTGGACAGCATAGGTTTCCTCAGTTTTACTTTTTAAAAGCGGCATGTAAAGGACTAGAGTTTCTTAATGAATTGTCATGTCTAAAAAACAGGAAAACCATTTCATTAAAGACCAAACACAATACCCTAACAGCTGATCATCTGCTGAATGATCAGTTTTCAGCAAACAGTTGGAAACAGATGATCCACTGTGATGACTTCTGACAAGGAATCAATAAAAAGACAGATGACAAGGAAAGAAAAAGGAAGTACTTTGGGAATTACCTTGTTGCAACTAAAATTCGATTTTTTTAAACTGTTATTTTTGGTATTTCTTATGAATTCATCATAAGAAATGGGAAAAAAATTGTGTCTTTATGAGAGGGTTCTGGTAACAAAGAGCTGAAAGATCAAGTTGAAACTTTACTAAGTTGTCTGTTTTGTGTCAATACTACTGTGATTCATCCTTTGAGTTTAGGAGTCTTTTTATGCTTGAATGATTTATTGGTCAAAGTTAAGTGGGTTAACGCACAAAAATTCTGAAAATGTTCAGGTACAAGAACAAAAACAGAGTAAAAAAGCAGTTACAGTCCAAAAGAAAACTGAAAGATTTACAATCTAGACAACAAATGTACTGATCAAGTCCACTTTCTTAAATTAGAAGAAGGTCTAGCAACTTGGAAGGAAAAAATAAAGACATGAGGAGTGACCTAAGACTTTAACATGACATTGAACGACAGTTGTAAAATATTCAGGGTGATTTGCCAACTCCGGGTTGGGAATGAGCAGCTACCCCAAGTGGAGTTCAAGCATCTCAGGGTCTTATTCATGAGTGAGGATAGAAGCAAGTGGAATGGGTTGGCATCTGCAGTGATGCAGACTATGTACAAATCCATTGTGGTGATAAGACATAGGCCAAAAAGCAAAGGTCTTCTTTTACCAATCGATCTATATTCTAACCCTCATCTATGCTCATGAGATAAGGATAATAACTGAAAAAATGAAATAGTACATATTCCCTTTAGGGGTCACTGCAGTGAATCATCTGCCTCCCTCTCACACTATCTCTACCAACCATCTTTATCACACCAACCATTTGCATATTCTTTTTCTCTACTTTGATGAACTTTTCTTTGTCAACAGTAGCATTGCAGACACCCTGTTGACCAACAGTACAGAAAGCAGTTGTAAATCCAGGTCCTGACCTATCCTCTATAGGAATCTTAGGTTACGTTCACACTGCAGGTCTTAATACTTAATTCTGAGTTTTTGCAAAGATCCATTTTTGTGGGGTTGTTCCCATTATAATTTAAATGTGACTGGCACACTGTTTTCCATAGTAAAAATGGATGTGACATGATAGCATGCATGTTTAAACAGTTTTGAAATTAGCTTAATATTTGAAAGAACAGATGAGTCAAGCTTAGGTTTCTTTAGCAACTGCTGCACAACTGCATGTTTAAAACAAACTGTTCATAGAAATCAAACTGTTAAATATAGAGTGTATTATTTCCTGACATATTCATTTTTATACAGCACACCATTGCATTTATAGCCACCCCATTGGATGCTGGATGAGTTACTGAGCCAGTGCACCTACAATGGCAGTCAAAAATTTCCACTCCACTCATTTGTAATCCTTACAAGGTGAAAATATATACTAATATATACATACACTGATATTTAGTCAAATGTTTCTTTGCCAGTTGCATCCCTTTTGCAAGCATTTTAGGGCCATCAACATGCTCCGATATAATTCTGGCTGATATTTGATGAGTCTTCCTGCCAGAATTGGAAAGTTCATTTAAATTGACTGGTTTCCTGGCTCAAAGCTGAATTTTAAGCATAGTCCACAAATGTTTTAATCAGGCTGAGGCCGGCTTTCTTTTGAAAGCCCATTCTAGAAGATTATTGTTGGCCTTCTTTATTCAATCAGAAATCAGTTTTGGTGTGTGTTTGGGATGATTGTCCTTTTGGGAAATCCAACTCTGTCCAAATTTCCACCATCTAGCTGTTGGTTTGAGATGAAGCTGATGAATTTCTTTATTATTCAATCAACTTTATGCACCAGTACCAATTTACCACCGCCATACTTCACAGTTGGTACAGTGTTCTTAGGTTTGAAAGCCTCACTTTGACTCCTTCATTTCTTCTTGTCATTGTGACCAAACAGCTCAGTCTTTGTCCTGTCTGACCATAAAACTGTTTTTCAGAAGGCTTGTCAATGTTGGGTGCAGGGACTTCTTTTATGATTAGCACCCTCTCAGTTCATATTGAAGTAAGACTGGCTTCATTGTGGACAGGGACACTGGTGTTCCAGCAGTTTCTACTTCATGGCAGGCTTGAGCCTTGATGGATCCTAGGATATTCCTGAACCGACCAATTTGCCTTCATCTGAGGGGACTAGATTGTGTCTTCTTCCAGACTTTGGCAAAGTGGTGACACATCAGAATAGCTTGTAGTCACATACATCTGTTTGAACTGATAAATTTGGAATCAAAGGTTGTTTAGGAATGGCTCCAAATGATTTTCCAAACTTGTGTAAATATACAATTATGCTGTTTAGATCTTTACTGAGTTCCTTCAACTTACCCGTTGTTTGGTCAGCCCACTGGGTGCTTTTTAACCAAGCTTTTTTATGTTGGCAAAAAGAAACTACCAGCTGCAGTCGACCATGGCCACTAAGGAGAAGTTAATGGGCCTTGGCCTTATTAGGTTAAGGACAACCTAGACCTTTGTAGAACGTTAATGCGTTTAAGAGAATGAAAAACCAATTGACATTTGTTTTTTTGCTTCTTTTTTATTTTTATTTTTTTTTACCATTTTCACATGATCCTATACCAGGCAGTCCACAATTAAATCTTTAGATGGTCTTTACAATTAAGTACTTGCATATTTTCTTTGCATTTTTTTTTGTTTGTTTTTTTTTACTTAAACAAAGTGTATATTTTCTTATGATTCTGAGTTTTTGTTTTTTCATATTGTATTTATTTTGTCATTTTAACAAATTCATGTAATAAATCTGCTTTCAAAGACAGTGTAATAAATATACATTTTATTAAAAAGAAAAACTAAGATAATTGCATTGTAAAGCTTTTAGCTTATTTGACCCTATTAAAGAAACCCATTAATAATTAAAAGGCTAGCATTCCTTCGAAAAATCATATGCTGAGAAATGACTGATTGTGACTGCCATTAGACTGCAGTGGAAACAGTCTACTTTCCTTAAGTGACCTGCGTGCCCAAAAGATGCAGCACACTGGGTTTATGGAAAAAAATGTGGATGCTACACACGTTAGTACGTGTATCGATTTTTCTTACGTTGTTGTGCAATCAGACCCAACTAAATCATCTGCCATGCTTGTTTTGTCCAGTGCCTACTCCAGCGCAGAACTGCACAATGGGAGCAACAAACTGAAAGTAGAAATAAACTCAAGTATCAATTCAATCACGCTAGTATTGATACAATCCAACACCAACATTTGTATCATACAGTGTTGCCTGATACCATATATGATTCAGTTTTAGGGTCTATACAATATACAACAAATAGTTTTTAAAAACCTCAAATATACAATAGTTTTGGCAATTTCATGCACTGGAAAACCAACTTGTTTTTATTCTCACCAACACCTGCAGGGCCACAGTAGCTCAGTGGTCAGTAAAATATTAATCCTGAGGCTGCAGGTTCAAGTCCAGGTTGTGTCAGGAAGGGCAACTGGCATAAAACAATTGCCAAATCTTTAATGCAAGTTCTCTGGCAACTCCTACAGAAGTAAGCAGCCAAAACAAAAAAAAAACACCATTCATCCAAACTCATCTCATCAGAAAGTTGGTGTGTGACAGAGCTTCCCTCCAGAGTGGATGTTTGCCAATCACACCACACACCTCAAACCCTTCTCTTGGCTGACCAAGGAAGTGCATACACCCCTACCCACCTAACACCACTATACATTTCGTCTAAATAGAACCCTGGCATCATACATTGGTGTAGATTTTCAGTCCAGGACATGACAAATCTAAAAAGTACAAAAATAAAGCAACTGGACTTCTATTCTGTTACTGAAGATTTGTCAAGCTCCAAGTTTTAAACTGAATGACATTGATATCAATAATATTATTTTGGTCAGCATACTCTCCCTTCAATGAAGTAAAAGTCAGATGAAATGTGACATGACTTTTCAGACTGAGGTCCCTTTAAAAATATCTGATATGTGTCTCATTTAGTACTACATATGAAAAAGACCGGGGTCTGATTTGAAAAATAAAATAGGATTTGTCAGGTTCAGACTGTTATAAATAAATCCATTATGGGTCACACATGGGCAAAAAATTTTGATTTGGGACACTTTTGCCTGCAGTGTGAACATAGCCCTTGCTATTACCACACAAAGGTTTGGTTCAATATCTATAAAATTGACAAAGTTATAGCTATTCGTGTGTTTGATAATGCCAATTGGCTGTGGCAGCATTAGGAATCCAGTCAGAATAATAAAAAAATACACATTTTTCAAAACCCCAAAGAAAAGTTCTGTTGGTGTAAAAAACTTTAAAATGATACCATACCATTTTTTGTTTATAATTTTCTAATTGTCTTTTTAACTCAAATGTACAGCAGCTACATCTTAACATTTCAGTGAATACACAAACAGAACAGCAACAGTATATACAAACTCCTTAAAGTGGAGAAAGTGCTATCTCCTTCCATAAATCTATTCATACATAAGATTTCACAGCGCATCTATCTGATTATAAAACCAACACATAAACAGTCCAAGACAAATAATAACATTAATAATTATAATCTGACTTTCACTTAATACTACTCTAAATACAAAAAAGAAAGGAGAATAATTTACATTATAGGTTAGTGTCTCTACAACAGATATGACATATCTGCATTTTAAATACAGCTTATTCATAATGCTACTTCATTTAATACAGAGATAAATGCATTGTGAAGGATCTTTATAACATGAATATAAAAAGAAGAACAGCAATTTGAATGTACAGTATTTTGAACTTGAAGTAGTTCCTGATTGTGGAACCAACTTGTCAAAAATGCAGGTTCCACAGTTTAAAACAAAATGTCTGCAAAAACTGGACACTAGTCTGGTTTCTCTCATGTCCAATATGAGTCCATTGTGTCCACTATGCATTTGCAGAATCTCAATGAAGCTCAAATGAGAAAGATTTTCAACATGAAATTCAGAAAGACAAGTCAGAGAAAGCAGACACAGGCAAATGTACATTGATTTTGATGAAAAACATTTTCTCGAATCATCCATCCATTTTTTTAACCCACTTCTCCTTTCTGAGTTGAGGGGAGCTAATGTCTATCTCTCACTGTGCGAGAGGCAGGGAACACCCTGGACAGGTCTCCAGTCAACCACAGAGACACACAGCGACAAACAGCCATTCATGCTCTCCTTCACACCCAGGGACAATTACCAATGAAGGTCGAGAGGTGAGCCTGTGACCTTCTTGCTGAGAGACAAGAACCCAAACACTGCACCTGCCCTTGTATATAACAATAAAACTTTTAAAAAATGAAGTCAAGTACTCTTTTCCTACATGTCTATAATGTTCATGTTGGTTGGTGCTTACTAATCTACAGTTTAGTAAAAAATAAAAATGATAAAGCACCAGTTTCTTTTTCCTAAATTTGAGTGAAACATGACTTGCAGAGATTTGGTAAAACTTCCTTTCTTGTCCCCGTTTTTATTCAGCCAGGACTCTGTTTTAATTTTTATAACTTAAATTCATTTACAGACCAGGGAGATGCTACAGATTAATAAAATCATTCTGCTTTTCTTTGTTGTTGTTGTTGCTGCTGTTGATGTTTTTTTAAGGTGTTCTCTATTGAGTCCCTGAAAGAAAGTCTGATTTTAGAAAAGAGGAGGAGAGGGTGAGGGGAGGTTGCTTTATGACTTATTAGAAGATAAGTTTCAAAACCTTTTCAAATATTAAAAAAAGAAAGTTTTTTCTTTAGAAAGCACCCTCCACCCCCCAAAATTGGGGATGTGATTGTTTCTGCATAAGGACAACTAATGGTTTTATAAACAGTGTACAATATGCTTTCATGGTAGGAACCCGGGTTTAGATCTCCTCAAGTCTATTTATTCAGTGTTTTTTTTTTAAACAATGCATATAAAAATGCCATGATTTATTTAAATACAATACAAACATTTCCAAACGTTTTACTTTTAGGCCATATTTAGTCCAGCCAAAAACTAATATCTACATTGACCTCTGGATTATTGTTAATAATATCAGCATAAAGGAATTTATATGACCATTTTTTTATAAACTTGTGGATATCTTGTGCTCATATGTAAAGGGATTTCAATGTTCTTACTCTGTTCTGTCTGAGTCATTGTTAGAAAAAGATGTAGCACAGATTTAAAGCTTAAAAAACAACAGAGATAAAACTTTTTATTTGTTTTTGCTTCCTATAAATATGAAATGAAGCAAAATGTTCACAGATGAATGTTGTCTGTGGGGTGAGGCAGGGACAGCTAATATTGGACTGAATCAATTCAGAGCTGTGGGAGGGGAGGTGTAGAATGTAGTGACTCTTTTCAATATTCCCTTTTAGTTTCTAACTACAAAAGTAAAATTGGAATCAATCAACCCTACCTGCTTTTTTTCTTTTTGCTGAGAGTGATACCATGATTTTAAGTCAAAAGATGGGAAAGCAAAACCATAAATTTGTGCCCCATTTTAAATAAATGGGGATGCAGCTGCTCTACCTGGTCCAAGGAGCAGGCGCCTAATGACAAAAATTTCATCCGTTAATTTAATGTAAATCAAGAGAGTCAAGAGAAAAAAATGTTTTTGTCAGACGTAAAAAATGGGACCCACACAAGAATGTTTTTGCTTTCTTTCATGCCTCAGTAGAAGGTCTGAACAGAAACTTATGCTGTTGAGTTTGCAGTCCATCAGGTGGGCAAACCTGCTTGTTCTGTTTGAACATACACAGTGAAAAAGTAACTATTGTAGCTGAACACAAAAATAACTTAAAATCCACTTAAAGAATGAAAACTCTGTGATCAGAACACTAACAGGTGAGTTTAGCAGGTAGTTAAATTGTACTACAACAAAGACGTTTTAAAAGATTTTCATCAGACCACTAAAATGGTGATGAAGTGCTGCAGGCGACCAGTGTGAACCCCTTTATGTCTGAGAAAATAAAAGGAGGTCTGAACTGAACCATCAGGACTTGCATTGTCCGGTCTCCTTGTTTAGAGAGTGTCTCCAGATGCTTAAATTATCACCTGGACGAGCTTTGTGAAAAGTCTGTCAGTCTTATTTGAACCTAAAGTAAGGAGTTGCAGGAGAATCGTACATGCAGCCCGTTTACGGGGTGAACTATCGGCACTGTTTGCATTTTCGGGAAGTTCTCCATAGCCAGGGTCCATTTGCAGGTTCCGATCAGCTCCACTGCCAGAGTTTTGAGAATGATCTGTGCCAGTTCCTTCCCAACGCAGCGCCGCACACCGCCACCAAACGGCACATAGCTAAACCGAGACGACCGGCTTTCATCCCGCTCTGGACCGAACCGGTCTGGATCAAACAGCTCCGGGCTTTGAAACACTGGTGCGGTCTCATGCGTGTCCCGGATACTATACATGACACTCCAACCTTTGGGGATCTGGTAGCCCTGTCAAAAGTAATATGAAAGCCAATCAGCAATTATAACTTAATTAGAAAAAAAAAACATCTCAAGCATTATCTGCACACACATGTAGAATGGAATTGGCAGGAGTCAAAGGTCACTTGGAGACAGGACTGCCTGCTCATCTCTGTATTTGCATACAAGGTAGAGAATGGTCAAGAATGTCTCTGTAGATTTATTGATTGGATTTCTCAAAAACAGTGACTTTTGGTCTAGAAAACAATCAGCAATGACAGAACAATTCAATTCACAAGAAGGTAAACTTTGGTGCAGTTATTTGAATAAATTGTGTTTTTTTCGGGCTGTGATGTGAGCGTTCCGACGAGCAACAATCATCCCCTGGTCCTATAACATGCCCCATAACATGTTGTTTTCATCTATGTTGTAGCTGTTTTTTATACTTTTTTTTTACAAATAATTGGAACTTAGTAGTGACATGTTGTTGTAGGTTTTGGCCATCACAGCGAGCTTAATTATGTTTTCTTTATTTTAATGTTTAACTTGATAGTTGTCAGTTGAAAATATGTCAATTCTTGCTTGTTTTCCACTAGACTGATAATGTAATTCTGTGTTTGTGATCACAGACCATTTTATTATTATTATTGTGTAAGTTAAAAAAAAAACTTCTTTACTGTATACCTGTGAATGAATTATTTGATGATGTACTTGAGTGTCTAGATTGTTTAATTATTTTGCTGTCTTGAACATTAGATTATGGGTTTTTGATTTTAATGTGATATCATTTTCTAACAAAGGACATTCATACATGTGGATTTGAATGTGTCATGGCCAGTATGATTGTATGTTATGTATCTATCTAGAACAGTGTAACAGTGTATCAGTGGTGCATTCCTTTGTTTTCTTAACATATGTACAACATAAATACGTTGCTCACAATGTCATGTGGTTGCTGCTGCGTACATATTTCATTTTTGGAGTATATGCGGTGTTGTAAGGATACCAAGAACACCTACATGGTGTAATTTTTGTACCGGTTGTGTTCTGTGTCCGGTCACATTATGTCTACCAACATTACATCAACATTTTCTACTTGTCATTCATTCCACAAACATGGACCTGGAAGAAATTGATGTTTGAGTTGCTGTTGTTGGTTTAGTTTAGACTTGATGAGGAGAATGGAAGACAAACTGTCAGAGTGAAATTTATTTTGGTATTATTTTTATCACCTGTGCTCGAAAGGTGGATGATAATGTCTCTGCCTGTGTGTCTGTGATTGTGTGTCTTTTAGCAAAATATCTCATGAACTCCTATATAGATTGTTCATGTAAGTTCTCAGTCATCCAGGACATGGCTGAATCATTAGATGAACACTCGCAACTAATTCACTTTTGGAGTCAATTCAGTTTAAGAAGGCCTCCACAGCCAATCAACCCAAGCAAATTCAAAGATGCTATAACTTCATAAGTTTTACATATAATGTGCTAAAGTTTGCTGTAGTAGTAGCTGAGACTGATCCTAAATGCATATCTCTATGTGCTAACAGATTGAATACTATCTTGTTGTTTAAAACTTTGCCATCAACTATTGGAGTCATGTAATTGCCTGTGTCTGTGGATGCATGTGTTTGTTTGTTTGTGGACAGATTTATTGAAACTTTCAAACAGAAATTCTTTTCTGTATGCTTGTCTACAATGGATTAACTTTTGAGGTCAGCCTCATTCAAAATGTGTTTATGCTGCATTATTTACACTGAAATTGAATGCCATCATTTGTCAGTAAACCAGAGGCAAAAAAAAAAAATCATAGCTGGAAATTATACTTACATCAAGTTCAAATGTCTGCAGAGCTGTCCGGTAACCACCAGAGACTGGTGGCAGGAAACGGAGCACTTCTTTGACAATGCAGTCAATGTATTGGAGCTGGCTCAGCTTGTCCAGGGTCAGGTACGGTATGTGAGACTTGGATCGTGGAAACTCATCGCCTGCATTTTGACCATAGCTGTTCAGTAGGTGGGTTGTTTCAGCATCATCCTGCTCTTTTTCTACGGTGACACAAGACGAGTTGTGGCTCTGGTTCTGTTGATAGCCAAGGCCCTCGGCATCAAGCTCCACCCGGGCCTTTTCGACCACCGCTGGGTGGCAAAGAAGCTGTAGAATCAGCGATGTGGAGGCGCTGGCTGTGGTGGAGTGAGCAGCGAAGATGAGCTCCACTGCTGTTTCCTGCAAGATAGAAGGCAGATAGGTGGATTTATATCATTAAGAGGTCTCTCTTGCAAATGAGAAAATTGTGTCTCAATGAGACTAACCTGTATAAGTAAAGGAAATAAGTTTCTCAAAGATGGTCCTTGGGATCAACTGTTTTGTATATTTGAGATGTTACCCTGCTCCAAAATGCCTGTTTTTAAGAAATAAAAATCCTTCTCCAAAAGTGAAGTTCAGCAGAAGTCTATTAGACCACACACTTGATGACAACCCCTCTATTCTCTTCACAACCTACTTAACCAGTTTCAACGTAGCTTCAACGTCACATGTGGGGTACCCCAAGATTCAGTCCTGGGACCCCTTCTATTTAATATCTACATGCTCCCACTAGCCCAGATTATAACAAGTAATAACATTAGTTACCATAACTATGCAGATGATACACAGCTCTATATCACAATGTCACCAGGTGACTCTCAACCTATACAAGCACTGAACAGATGCTTAGAACAAATCAATGCGTGGATGTGCCAAAATTTTCTCCAGCTGAACAGAAACAAGACTGAAATTATCTTTGGACCTAAAGAGGAACGATCAAGAGTCAGCACATAGCTTCAGGTATTACAGCTAAAAACTAGTGATCAGGCCTGAAACCTGGGTGTAGTAATGGACTCAGACCTGAACCTTAAGGGACACATAAAAACAGGTACAAAGTTGGCTTTTACCACCTGAAGAACATTTCCAGGATTAAAAGACTAATGTCACAACAAGACCTAGAAAAAATTATCACACGTTTATCTTTAGTCGTCTCAATTACTGCAACAGTGTCTTCACAGGTCTGCCAAAAAAATCAATTAGACAGCTGCAGCTGATCCAAAATGCTGCTGCTCGTGTTCTCACTAAGACCAGAAAAGTAGAGCACATCACCCAGGTTTTTAAGTCCCTACACTGGCTCCCTGTAGCTCAGAGAATAGACTTTAAAATACTTCTATTAGTGTATAAATCGCTGAACAGTCTAGCACCACAATACATTAAAGACTTATTATCGTCGTATCAATCCTCCAGAACACTCAGGTTGTCTGGTTCCAGTCTACTTTGTATCCCCAAAACCAGAACCAAAAATGGAGAAGCAGCTTTCAGTTTCTATGCACCATCAATCTGGAACAAAGTCCCGGAAAACTGCAAAACAGCCAAAACACTAAATTCCTTTAAATCAAGGCTGGAAACTCACCTGTTTAAAGCTGCCTTTGATTAGTAGTCCGCAAACAAATTCAGGTGAAAAACTGCTCTAAACAAAATATCTTATTACATATTGACCATCTCCTTATGATTATCAATTGTACCTGCTCGATGATTTTTAATGATTTTATGTGATGATTCTAATGTTCTGATGATGATTGTAATGATGTTTCTGATTATTGTAATGATTCTATTGATGTTTTTATGATGTAAAGCACTTTGAATGCCTTGCTGCTAAAATGTGCTATACAAATATTTTTTTTTACTTTTTAACTTTAGCTGGATTGCAGAAAATTAAAAAAAAAAACTTATTTGAGTGAAGGCAATGTGGGCTTGAATCTGAGTACTTGCCAAAAGGTTTTTCCTGCTAACAGACCATGTTCCAAAGATGCTGCCTTATGTTCTCACCACACTCTATATGCCAGTCCTGGCATGACTGTCTTGGGCTGCAACAAAATGCAGCTACACACTAGCAGATCATGTCATAATACCACCATGTGTGTCACATCTACTTCGGATTGTTTCTCTGACCTTGTTATGGTTGCAGCCTGAAACTGAGGTCAGTGTGGCCAGTCCTGCCTCAAATTCTCAGCTACCAAACCACAAAGATGCTTGCAAACACCAAGTCGTGAATAAATTAATGCCACACACCACCCGGGACCCCAATATGCTGTCAGCATGATGATAAACCTCAACTTTAATTGTTTATCAGTTGAAAAATTAAAGACATCTCCCTTTACATCTCTAACATAAGTACATTGAATTAGGATACATCATATCAGGCAGATTTTATCTTCAGATCTGACAAAAAAATGGTTTTGTTTAAGTTTTGGGTTGATCCAATGGGTTGGGTTGGATTGGCACAGCACATGACCAAAATTCAGTGTCCCTAACTGTCCTACTTTTTTAACTCATCTTGGCCATCTTAGCATCAACTTCTATGTTCTCAGTGATGATTGTTCCTGCTGAGAACACCCTACTGTGAAGCATGGTGGTGGCAGCATCATGATGTGGAGATGTTTTCTATCTGCAGAGACTGGGAAACTTGTATATAAAGATAGAGAGGAGTTCTTGAGAAAACCCTGGTCTAGAGATCTCAGACTGGTCAGAAATTTTAGCAGGACATTGACTCTCGACACACTGTTGAAGAAACTCCTGTAATTTAAGGAGAGACAGTTAAATGTCCTGGAATGGTCCAGTCAAAGCCCAGTCTTCAAGACAACTGAGAAGATGACAAAAAATTTGTTTCCAAAGCAAAAGGAGTTTTGGTTTGATCCCATGTGTTGGATCAGACTGGCACAGCAGCATATGACCAATATTATTGTTTTATGTCATGTTATTGTTTTACTTTTTATCTAATTGTAGATAACTTATCGCAGTATTTGTTCCTGACTCTAATGTTCCCCTTTAGACAATGAAAACAGGCTCAATTACTGCCGGTCACCATAAAAGGTGGGTGATAATGTATGTGTCTGTGTGTTTGTCTAATTGTAAGCCAAATATCTCATGAATCGCTAGCTGGATTTAAATAAAAATCTGAGAAAATAATGACTGGATGTGCATCTACAACTGATTAATTTTTGAAGTCAACCTGAGTCAAGACAAATGCCACAGCTAATCAACTTTAGCAAACACAAAAATGACAATAACTCAGTCACCTTTTACAAATGTTGAACTAAAGTCTAGTGTGGTAGTAGCTGAGAGTTGTCTCACACACATACTTTGAGCATGAACAAATTGTGTGAGATTTTTGTTTAAAATTTTAACATTAAGTTTGGTACCTTGAGCTCTTGGATGCTGAGCTGCTGGCTGTGCTCTTTGGCACTGGACAGCATGTAGTCAAAAGCATCCTGATATTCGTCCTCCACCTGCTGCCGTGCCATTTTTTCCTCGATAATCTTCTCCATGTTGGCATGCAAGATTTCTCTGGCTTTTATGCCCTGGATAGAAAAGAAAGTACACTGTTTGTCCTAATTTCTTGGTTTCAGTATAATATTCATGATGTAAAATCTGAAGAGCATTTTGTACCTTTCGCAGCCCACTCAGCGGCGCGTCGATGGGGAGTGAGAACAGATTGTTCATCAGCTGCTCAAAGATCTTAGCCAGGTAATGGATCCGCTCCTCCTCCAGCTGCAGATCCAGCAGGACGCTGACTGCGATGCGGAATGTCAGGGACTTGGCTGAGCTGTACACATCAATGGCGCCTGGCTCGGAGCACCACTTGGCAACTTCAGACTTGATAACGTCCTGAAGCCGGGGCAGGTAGGATTCCAGAGCCCCTCGGCTAAACACTTTGGCCAGGATCTTAAAAGTGGATGAGAAAACAAAGAGAAAGAAGTCATAAAACGTTATTACCTGGCAGCCAATAAAGACTTGCATGGGTGAATTAAAGGAGGACAGATGAAGCTTGTTTCCATTTGTTGTTAATCCCGGATCTTACTTTTCTCTTCTTCTTGTGCAGGTCTCCAACAGAGTTGACCAGGGTGTTCGGTCCCAAGATTATGCGGGTGCTCTGGGGCCACTGGGTGCACACCAGGCTGTGCTCGCCCAGCAGGATTTTTCGGATGTTTTCTGCCCCTGTGACCCGGATGACGGGTTTTCCCAGAAGGTGGGTCTTAAACACGTTTCCATGACGCTCTCGACGCGAGATGTGGAAGTTAGAACCCTGCAGTGTAATAAAAGAAGTCCAGAATAAATAAAGTATAAAACTGAAAAGTGCATATGTATTCAACTCCCTTGGCTTTGAAAACCATCAGAACTTACACATTTAGTTAGACAATCCACACAAGTCAAAGACAAAGTTGTAAAGAACTACAAATCAAGATTAAAATATAAAAAACATCCAAAACCCAGAACAACCTACAAAGCACCATTAAATCTATTTTCAGATTAAAAACTTGCATTTCTTGAAGGAACACATCAGAATTTTAGACAAAGATGATCTTATGTTGAGAAATGACAGAGTTAAGCTACTGCATTTTGGTCAAATCTTGAAAATAATGTTATATGCAGTCTTATGCAATTTTGCAAAGTTTTGTGTGATCTGCTTAAAGTGTGTGTTACAGATGATTCTCAGCTGCTACCACATCAATCTAGGTATAATATTTGTTAAAAGTAACTGAGTTACAACCATTTTTATGTTTGATAAAATTAGTTAGTTAAGGTGGCATTCCTTTATTGGTTAATTAGTTGTAGATATACATCGGGTGATTATTTTCTGAAAGTTTATTTAAACTCTTTCCAATGGTTAATGAACTAATTTGCTAACAGACAACCAGGGATGACTCCAACAGTTAAGAGCAAAGTTTTGAGCAAAGATCTGTCACAATGTGTCATGATCAGAGTACGCATGGAGATGACATTCAACTATTGCCATGCCAAATTTCAGTTCAATATCTGTACAGTTGACTGAGTTAGAGCCAGTTGGTCAGCTGAGGTAGCCATCTTGAACTGGGCTGATTCAAAAGTTAATCAGTTGCAGATGTACATCCATTGATTACTTTCTTAAAGTCTGATTAAAATCATCTACTGGTCCATGAGATATTTTGCTAACAGACAAACACATGCACACAGAACCAACTGCCCACCTTTCATGGTGGTGAGTGAATAAAATAGAAAAATGATGCCACCACCTGCCAGGAGAAAGCTGTCCACCAAAACTCACAGATTGGGTAAGGAGAGCATTATTCAGAGACACAACCAAGAGACAGGCCAAAGATAACCCTGATAGAGCTGGCAGCTCTTCTACAGAGATGGGAGTATCTGTTCATAGGACCACTATGGTAGGACTGTGGCACAGTGGTAAGGCAGCGGTCTTGGGACTAGGAAGTCACAGGTACAATTCCTAGCCATGCCCATATGTTGTAATGTCCTTGACCAAGACAACTAATCACTAACTACTCCCCAGGTGTGTAAATAGCTTCTGACTGCTCCACTTGTGTGCATCTCACATGTGTAATGGGTTAATTGCAGATAAAGAATTTCATCATTGCATGGATACATATGATGACAACATGAAGCAATTTCTTCTTTCTTTCACTAAAAGCTCCACAGAACTGGGCTCCATGGCAGAGTGGCAGGAAAAAGACATTGATTGATTTGGGAATTAAAACTAAGCTGACACATGTATAGACTGTGATAAAACTAAAACTTTTGACCATCAAGGAAAAAGACATGGAACCAGTCAAACACCTCTCATAATCAGAGAACACCATCCCTACAGTCAAGCATGGTGGTGGCAGCGGGGACTGGAAACTGTCAGATTTGAAAGAAAGATGGATGTAGCAAATATGGAAAGAATTTTTGGGAAAACTGAGACAAAGAGACTGGTAATGTTTTAAGCTATTTTTAAAATTATTTTATAATAGACTATATGTTGCATCTTTAAAGTATTTTTATATAAATTAAAACATACAACCCCCCCAAAAAATATTTTAAACCCTTGGTTTTAAAGCAACAAAAAAGACAAAATGCCAAGGTGGTGAATACTTTTTCAATTTACTGTATCCAAAAAAACCAAATTGTTTTCAGGTTTTAAGAACATTTGTTGTTTACAATTGTTCTTTAAGAGACTTTCATTTTATGTTAGAAGAAGGTTTTGGTGCAAATTTTCACAATTCTGGAGACCACTTCAGGACATATTTTTATCATCAGAATAAAAGATTCTTTTTAAAAGTTTTATCTAATGCCCCCTCCCAACCTCGATAAAGAAATGCAGTGATCTAATGAGTGAGAATGAAAGATAATGAAGATAATGCTGCCTGAAGCGTCAAAATCCTAAAAAAAGCAAACTGATTGCGATCTTTTTTATGAGTGTTTTTTAAAGGTTTTTGCTTAGAGTAACGAGACGATGGATTGCTAGAAGGAAAGACAGAGGGATGGAGGGATTTTTCCCAGACGGAAAGAGGAAGAAGGAGGAGAGCATCAAGTCCACACATGTCTCTCTGAGACCAGAACGGAACCTGCTCAAGAATCTGCAGGGGCTTCAGAAGGCTTCTCGTGTCTCCACATCAATTATAAACATCTTAAAACATTTTTTTTAACTTCCTGATGGTTTAAAGTTCTTCTACATGAGACAGAATGACTGATTCTGGTTCTGACCTGGAAGAGCCAGTGGAAGGTCTCCCCGACCAGCGGCCAGCCCATGGAACCGTTCGGCAGCGGCAGCTTGCTCTCCTTGTCCCGGGTCAGGGTCCAGCGGAGACTCCACAGCTGCCGGGTCAAAACCAGCAGCAGGAGGGCGGACAGGAGCGACGTGAGCGCCGTGGCCAGAGCCGACAGCACCCCGAACTGGGCCAGGGGGAACATCTCCTGGTCCGGTTCTCAGCATCCACCTGCGCGTAAAGCTTCTCCCGGATTTTTCCCCCCTGCCTTCTTATCCTCTTTAAATGCTAATAAAAACAAGAAAGAAGTGTTTGCTCGTTTCATGTAACTATTTTATCACGGGAAAAAAGAAAAACATAAACAAACAAAAAAGACGCACAAAGTGACTTTTGGTGCCGCTCGGTGCGTCACAGACCAAATAATCCGGATTCATCTTATGTCCTAAATTTTTAACCACGCAACATCTATATGTTTTTCAGCTTTATTTAATAATTCTGAAGGTACCCCACCCCCGCACCTTTAACACAGACTCTCGTGCGGACTGAGGAAACTCCCCAACGTGAGGACAAGCTGTCAACTATTCCAAATAGTTTTACAGGTCTGCGTGCGCCGGCTTGTCTATAACGTTCTGCACCTTTATAGGTACAGTTCTGAGGGGCTCAGAAAGCCCCCTCCAAACAGAGGTAATAAATCTGGTCAAACACAAAACGGTTCGGATCGGATTCACAGGCAAAAAGTTAAACCAGAAGATGAATTTTCTAAAACAAACTTGTCAGAGATGAACCCCAGAATATGTTCAGACTGAACTGGACTCACCTTCAGCAGCGGAGCCGCAGATCTTTTGGCGTTTCGAGATTACTTGTTTCTCCCCCGGTGAGTTTTTTTTTTTTCCCGCACAGAGCGCAAGCTGCTGCCGCGGCTGTGAGTTTTATAGACCCGGTCCGGTTCGGTCCACCTTCAGAGGATGACGTGAACCAGACTCGTTCATTCAGAGCGCGGAGCGACTGAGGGGCTCACGATCCGAGCGGAGACACGCCGCGCTGCCTCCCGAGGGCGCGCGCGCATGTGTGTGTATGTGTGATGGCAGCCAATAGAGAGAAGGCTCAGGTAGCCAATCACAGCCCGGGCTGTAACCTCAGGTCACCGCAGACGGAAAAGGGGAAAAAAATAATAAAACCAAAGGATAAAATTATTTTATTTTAAAGAACAGACACGTTAACTTTATTATTTTTTCCATAATATAATAATCATAATAATCTTAGTAGAAATAAGGAAAAACAAGAATAAAAGAAGACAATAAGATATATTAGAAGCAATGTGTCTTAAAAGAGATGGCAACAAAAACACGTTTTTATTTATTTAGTCATTAATTTGCCAAATAAGAAGAAATAATTTCCCGTTATTTATTTAATTATTTAGTCGTTTATTGATGATTTTGTGAAAAAAAAGTTGTTTTTTCATTTATTTATTTTAATTTTGAGCAATAAATAATTAAATTTTGTTTGTCAGTTATCCAATTTTTCATTTAATTATTGACCTGTGCAGACTTTTATTTCTAGAACAATATATACATAAATAATAATAATTCGACACGAGAAAAAAGGTTAGAGAGAGAGAGAGAGAGAGAGAGAGAGAGAAAATAAAAACGGACTCAATAAATTGAACCAAAACATTTTGGTTAGTGTGCGTAAAAACTCATTTTTGTCCCCGGTTTATTTTTTCAAACGACCCCTGTGCTGTTTATTTTATTATAAGTTATTTTATTTTATTGTTTAATAGCTGCAATTTGCTCATCCCAGCAGCAGGACATAGAGGTGATCGTTTCACTCTTAAACCTGCCGCAGCTCCTCTCGCTGAACCCGGGAGCTTTAGGAGTCTGTTAGCTGATTTTCTTTTTTTTCTTCTTCTTCATTGGCCCGTTTGAGGAGACTGCTGCAGACTCTCCCTCTGTGCTCGGGTTTCACTGTGAACGCACAGGATGAGCTGTGGGACTCCAACCTACAGAAACAAACTGATCTGATGTGGATTGTTGGGTGACCTACGGGACAGAGACGTAATAAAGTCATCATATCAATAACTTCAGAATTTCTTTTTATTTTTGTAGAAAAAAAAGGGAAAACCTGCAGAGATACACAAGGCAGCGTTTCTTGCATCAAATAAAATGCGCTTAAATCCACACAATTCCAAGTGAATAACTGGTGTTTTTTTATTTGACAGTTTTGTAAATAACAAATAGATTAAAAAGGTTTATATCTCCTTTCCATCCTACATTAACTCGTTGATAATTTAAAAGCCTTTATCCTTCAAGGAATACATATGGCCTACCATGCCAGAATTTTAGACTTAAGATCGTTTTGTGTTAGATTACGGAGTTGGAGGGGATTTAGTCAAACCTTGAAAGCAAAGTTAAGCGTGACATCAGTTAACACTCAGAGTACTTGTTGAGGATCAGTCTCAGCTACAACCACCCCAAAGTTTACCTCAATATCTGTAAAGCTGCATGAGTCATATACATATTTGTGTTTGCCAAGGCGGGGAAGATGTTGAATCAGAACTGACTCCAAAGGTCAATCAGTTGTAGATGTACATCTACTGATTACTTTCTGAAAGTTTCATAAAAATTCGTCCTGTGTTTCATGAAATATTCTACTAAAAGACAAACACACAGACAAAAACGTTACGGTCAGCTATTAAAATTTCGGCTGCCGGCGATAAGACAAAAAAAAAATCATTATAATTTCAGAGAAGCGATCAGCAGACGAATCAGTCAGCTGTGGTCTTAATTTTCATTATTATTTGTATTTTTATTAAATGCATTCGTGAATTGAATATTTTATCTGCTTTTTGAGCTGCTTTGCGTAAAGATACTGTGATTTATTCTGTTTATTGTCAGAAAACTATTAATTTTTAATTTAAAAAATCTTTTAAAATACTTGAAAAATTAATCTTTCATAAAATCCTTACTTGCTGTAGCTCTGTGCTACAGCAAGTAATTGAGGAAATACACTGATTTACCGGAATAAGAGAGATTACTTTTATTCTAGATAATTTCCAGTTTTATATTTTCTGCACCCATTTTTATATAAAATTGTGATTTACTTTATTTTACTTTTGTACATTTACTTTTACAGTTCTGCTCAGGTAAAATGTTTTATTTAAAAATAAATTGATCTACTTTAATGTTAAAAAAATACTAAACTAGGATTGAATGGAAGAAACCTTGATGAAACATTTTCTAAATGATAAAAAAAATTATGGTTTCATTTGAGAAATACCACTAATTCTTCTGTTTTAGTCTTCCTCCTCTGGTGTTTTCAGCTTCCTTCCCTCCTCACTTTATCTTCATCCTCCCTGTTCTTCCTCCCCCTCCTCTGCCCCTCACCTCCCCTCCCAGCCAGCCCCTTCCACCTCCTCCACACTGGCACTCAGTTTAGTCTCTGTCAGAGCGCTAAGATCTGGTTTTTAGAAAAACACATCAGATATTATAAAACAAAATGATCCTGGTTGACCCCTCGTGTTAATCAGTTGTTGATGTGCATTCAATGATTACTTTCTCAGAGTTTAAATTCGATCAGACGGTTTATGAGATTTAACAGATAGTTAATAGCAAAGTTTTAAGAAAAAAATACAGCACAATGTGTAAAACTCTAAGTATGTTTGGGATGATGCTCAGCTACTACCACGCAAACCTTTAGCCCAATCTCTGTGAATTTTGTTGAGTTATAGATTATTTTTGTTGCCTATCTGTGGCAGCCATCTTAAATTGGGGTGGCTCAAAGAGTTAATCAGTTGTAGATGTACATCTAATTATTACTTCCTGAGAATCTTATTAAAATCCATTTGGTGGTTCATGACGTATTTAACTAACAAACACATGAACACACACGTACAAAAACATTGGTACAGCTTCACTACAGGTAACAATAAGTCAGACGGTTTTCTAAAATATAACAAAAGAAAGCTTTAAATGTTCTCAGTTTAAGGCAGTATTTTAGTGACTAAATCATTGAAATAAATTTAAAAACCCATGCAAACAAATAAACAACCAAACTTCTATTCTCTACATGTTTCTCTTCCCATCCAAGGAACTTTATCAGTTCAAAACTGGAGAGCGTGGAGTTTCGAGCATTAAATTGCATGAGATGCATTGTTTATGCAGCTAAACTCACATGCAGATTAATCTCACTCCCCTCCTTCCTAAGGGCCGTTAGGATCTTTGTTTGTCTGGCTCGCAGAGAAATGATTTAGTCACATGCATGAAGGTGTGAATTCGAGTGAAAATCAGGCCTAATGTTTTATTGTAAGATTTTAAAGGATGAAATCTTTTAATGTTTGCAAAATCTCAAACGTTTGATTTGTGACGTAGTGTATTTTTTACAAGCTAGCTAAAATAGCAGCAAGATATTTTGCAGTAGTATATGTCACTGGGTTTATGCTTTTGACATTGGGTCTGGATGGTGGTCTTTCTTTGTGCATTTTATTAAAACTCCCCAGATGGGAATCAAAACATTTTCAGCTACAGAACAGAAGTCCAGTTGCTTTGTTTCGTATTTTATTATTATTATTTTTTTTCTGGATTTGACATGTCCAGGATAATTGTTTCAGTTTTCTTTATCAGTATGTATGTATGTATTTATTTATTTATTTATTTATTTATTTATTTATTTATTTATTTATTTATTTATTTATTTATTATATTTTATCATTAAACCAAACTATAAAGAATATTCAAAAACAATTGTCCCTTTTACCATGACAAAACAAGGTCACCACTTCATCATGATGTAGTTTTCCTAAAAAACCTAAAAAAATCAAAACATGCAACCAAACTGAAAAAAATATATATATTTTAAAATCTTAATATTGGCTGCAATGATTTTTTTACTTTGAATCCATCACAGATTGAAACGATTTCTATAAGACTGGCTTGACCTGGGGTGACACCAAACACAAAGTTTTAAAAGAATTTCTTTCAAAGAATAAATGTTCAAGATGATGATTCAGTGCGTCGATGGATTCAACGGCTTTGTGAGTCCACTGAATGGAGACAATGGAGTTTGTGTGAAGGGAAAAGGTTTCTTTGCAAGATGTTAGAGGGGGAAAAAACAAAACAATAACAAGTTAAAAAAAAAAGTTAAAAAACAAAAACAACTGGACTTCTATTCTGTAGCTGAAGATGTTTCGCTTCTCATCCGAGGAGCTTTCTCAATTCAGAAATAGAGAGTGTGGAGTTGAGCTTTTAAAGCTGAGATGTGATGTAAGCTGGATTGCTTGCAAATTGTTCTCACTCTCCTAACAATGGAGGCTCATTAGAATCCTTGTTTGTCTGACTCACTGATGGGCCACTCTGGTCACATGAGTGCAGGTGTTGATTGGAGTGAAACTGGAGGTCTCAGATTTCAGCTTTCAAAAACATAATGGAGCTTTAGGCCTGATCCCCAGTCAGTTTCACTCCAATCAACACGTCTTCAGCTACAGAATAGAAGTCCAGTTGTTTTTGTTTTTTAACTTTTTTTGAACTTAATGGGCAGGTATTTCTCTCCCGATACTAAATGTGTGCTGGGCACTGACACTAGGAACTAAAAAAATGTAGTTAAGCCGCTACGTTTTTATTTCAGTTTCCATTTATAAACGGATTATTTTAGGTTAATTCATTATATGACACGCTCTTTAAGAGGGGAAACATAAACTCATACAAATCTTTCCTTTTTTTTTTGTTTTAAATCTGAGCTTATATTTCAAAAGTAACTTTAATTCTGCATATAATGTTGGGAGTGACAGGTGATTGTTCAGCAGCAGAAAGGTGAAAGGTCAAACAAGCTATGTTGCAAATAAAATGAATTTAAACTACTTTCAGTTCAGACTGTGAACTTAGTTGAAAATCAATATAAACATGTTTATTTAATTTTTGTGAATCTGATTGAATTAGCTTACATTCTGTTGCTTATCGATGTCAGGCTTCAAATACCTTCAAGGCTTCGACGTCCTCCTTCCTGACGACGAACTCGTCTCTCTCTCTGTACATCCCCTCTCCTCCGCTGTCAGACAGCTCCTCGTCGGTCAGGCCCTCCATGGCCACGCTCAGCAGCTGCACGGCCGTCTTGCCTGACGGGGCCACTTTAAACTCCTCTTTGGTCACAAACGCCGCCACGCCCGAGACGGGGGCTCCTGGCGGCGCGGGCGTGGGCATCTGCGGCAGGCAGACCAGCATGACGGTGGGCGGCGCGGCGGGAGGTTGGTCCGGCTTCATCATCGAAGCGTGGAGTTGGTTATCTGAGGAAGGTTC
>NC_051451.1:7774079-7776709 GCF_001649575.2 Kryptolebias marmoratus
TTTGCAAGCAATCCAGCTTACATCACATCTCAGCTTTAAAAGCTCAACTCCACACTCTCTATTTCTGAATTGAGAAAGCTCCTCGGATGAGAAGCGAAACGTCTTCAGCTACAGAATAGAAGTCCAGTTGTTTTTGTTTTTTTAACTTTTTTTTTTTAATTTACCATGGCCTGGATGACTGAGAATCTACACCAGCAAAACAATAACAAGTGTTTACCCGTGTTTTCCTCAAAGATGAATGAGAGGGAATGTCTACAGGCTGCTGGCTGGGGTCCAGAGAGTTGGAGAGGAATAATCTGCTCCAACTTTCTCAGGGAATCCAGGAGAAGCAGAGACAGGATAAGTAGATCTCTAGAGATAGGTGTGGTTTACCACTCCACAAAATTGAAAATACGGGCCAGGAGATTCATGAAATCAGGTGAGCAGAATAAGAGCAAGAGGGTTCATCTGAGCAGGTTTGTAGGAAAAGCAGGAAAGTTGCAGGTGAATAGGGAGGATGACAGAAGCCAAAACCCCTGGAAACTTCCCAACATCAGGGACCAAAACCACCAAAGACTGGTGGACACAAGTTCAGACAGAACAGGTGGCTGGTGGAGCCCCAGTTGGACTAGTACTGATCCTTCTCCTATGAGGTAGTTAATCAGCAGAACTAAACAGAGGCAGAGGGAGCAGGTGAGTGGGTGACAGATTAAGGCAGGAATTCCATGAATTATCCATAATCCATATATCCAAGCTCATAAAACCAAATCTTGTCCAATATCTATTTATCGTGCACAATAACCAGTCAATCCAAAAATGTAATATTAGACAGGCAGTGAACTGGCACTTTCATATCTTTAAAAGTTTTTTACACAACTACAGTTTCAGTATTTACCACATAATGTTGACCTTTAGTGTGATGATGTCACACATTCATCGTTGAGTTGTCTAAACTTAATTTTTTGCAAACAAGCTCTTCTTATTTCCAGAATCTTTCCACTTCTTATACAATTTATACATCAAAATGTATCTTTTTTTGTCTGTGTTCACTAAGTGTGTCTCTCGCTACTGTAGGACTTGTTTTTCTAGAATGTGATTACTAGCTTCTGGAACTTACAGTACTAAAGTTCTTTTCAATATGACTTAATGTTTTCACACAGCGACTGTTTGAGGTTTACTTTCTACTTTGTTTCTGTCAACCTGTTTCAATAAGAGTGCCGTTACGGAGTGACAGACACAAGTGTATAGTTGTCATGGTGACCCTATGACCCAATGGCAGCTGTTTTAGTTTGTGTCTTATCTTGGTTATTACAATAGAAACTCGAAAACTACTTTTGGGGTTTCAGACATCCTTCAATACTGATTTAGATAAGCAAGGAAAAAAACTTAAATGTACTAAACCTGTTGGTAAAACTGTGAAAAAAAATGTATTAGAACAACCAAAAAGACTTTTTGTTTATCAGAGTGTGGAGTAGATTCATGGAATGGAATGAGTGATGAGTTAAAAAGAAGTACAAATGTAAACCAGCTTAAGAAACTGTTTAAAAAGGAGCTTATTGGGAAATATGTTATGTAAAATGAGTGTTTCAACAACCAATAATGCTACTGATGATATAAAATGTTTAAATAATTGTATATTTAAAGATGAAAATGTGAGATTTACGTGTGACGTAATGTAAAAATAATTTTGTGACAATCTGTGACTTCACTTCCAGGTTGTTCATCATGGTTCCTGGTTGGTCTGCTCCTTAATCATCTCCAGCTGCAACTAATCAACGCTCCAGCAGGCTGGGTATTTATACCTGCCAAGAAGATCAGATCAGTGCTGGAGCATTGCTCACCTTGGGTCAAGTTTGTCAGCCAAACGAAGTGTTAGTACTCTAGTCTCCAGTTAGCCAGTTTTTTGTGTTCTGTGTAACTTCAGAGTTCCTGTTCCTTGTGAGACCCGAAACCCGCACAACTTACCTGGAAGGAGTTTTCTGAGCCGCTCACCTGGTCTGATCGGAGTCCTGCCTGTCTGCCTCCACCTGGTGACAAAACCCTCTCCATCCTCAAACGCTTCTGGGAACTGCTCACCGTTGGATCCTCATATCGCTGCCACAACTACCAACCTGTAAATACTCACCACTGGGGTCCACACGTTGGCACTGCCAACCGCTACTCGCCATCGAGCCAATCCTATCTGTATATACTCACCGTGGGACCGATTCCCTGCTACTCCTCTTCACCTCACCGTAAGCAAGCCAAACCTCCTCATACTCAGCTTAATGCAATACTTATCCGCTGCTTTCCCTTCCAGGTCCAATCGTGTTAACTTGATAATCACTGTAAATACACTTACCTTGATCTCGTCTCCTGAGTTTGTCTGTCACCCGGCTGTTCGCTTTTGACACTTTTGGTAAAACCTGACAAATTTAAGTTTATTTGGTGTTTGGAGATTCAAATGTTTATCAGTTGATGAGTATGAGAGGGGCAGGAAATTATAAGATCTTGTATCTTCTACCTGGTCCTTTTCAAACTGATAATGTAAGATTGCATGTCAATTGGGCAAGACAATTGTTTTAGTTATATATATATATATATATATATATATATATATATATATATATATATATATATATATATATATATATATATATATATATATATAT
>NC_051451.1:7778089-7803364 GCF_001649575.2 Kryptolebias marmoratus
TATTTTATTTTGATAGCTGCCGATTAAACTGAAAGTTACAACACTGACATGATTATATGAGTAGTTTTTACCGAGAAATCGATCAGAAGCGCTGTGAAAATGGTCAGATCCGCCGGATCCACCTCTCTGGCTGCAATGCGCGCTCCCAACACAGGGGGAACAGATTTTCACGGGGGAACAGATTTTTGCACAAGACCAGTCAACAATGACAGAACAGCGGCTCAATCACCTTCTGTTTCTGCATATACACAAAGACTTAACTGATAACATGGACCTCAGCAAAGTCTGCCGCAGCTTCTGCTTCGTGAGTCAGCGAAGGGAGGCATACTTCGGACAATTCTGAGCTCTGAAACTTATTGTCATCATTAGTCGTTATTAGTGTCATTAGGATGTAAATAGTTGAGCGACATACTTATAAATAGCCTTGGAAGAAATCTTTTTACTAATATAATGTTTGGTTATATGTTCCATGTCTGACAAAGTTTATGATGTTTTAATACCGAATGCTCTTAATTAGTTCCGCCGCACAAGCGTTTGTATATTCCTGTTGCTCAGATGTTGGATTATTCAATCTATGCCCGTGCACGTTATTTACCTGTGTTTACTTTTATTGTGGTCATTTATAAAGCTGTTGGTTGGTTTAACTAATTATCAATAATCATAATAATATATTGGAACAAAAAGTCATAGCTGAAAAAGCATTATTCAATTTTTATTGATGTTAGACGATGATTCGATGCATGTAAAATTAATAAGGTGACGAAACACTCCGGTGGCCCCCCCACCTAAAAAAATGAATCTGGCGCCACTGCACCAGCCCCCTATGACCTGGAAAGGATAAGTTGGCAAGACATGCTCAAGACTTTGGAGATAGCAATAAGTCTCTCATCCTACCACTGTCGGACAGGAACAGGATGCAATAGGCTAGGAGATGAGCAGGAAAATCATCTCTGACCCCTCAGACCCTGGAAACTGTATTTTTGGTTTTTTAAATCTCCTCCGATCTTGTAGAAGAACTAACCACCGTAAGAACAGTTTTTCGCACAAGCCATCACCCTTTAAAATAACTAGTCTCTGGTTTTACTTTTTATATTTTACATCTTACTTTATGTAATTAAACTATCAAATCATTCATACTGCATGCATCTTATGGACTCATCATAAGTACACTGTTCGTATACTGTGCAATATCTGTAAATATACCTTTGTAAAAAAGTTGTGTTTTCTGTTTTTTTTGTTTGTTTTGCATTGCAGGGCATAATATCTGACATCAAGTTTTGCATGCCAAAAAGGAGGAAGACCATCAAAATATTGAAGCATGATAAAAAGGAGAATCAGACAAACTGTTGAGCTGCTGAAATCTTGAATTCTGGAAAAAAATTCTAAGAAAAGTCAACAATCACTGTCTTCGGTTCCTAAACAATACATACTATAGTTCCCACAAGTCTTTACCGGAAAAGTTATTTTCCCCTTGTTGGTGGGTAAGCACTAGACAGTGATGGCTTCAAAACAAACTAAATCCAGGAATTTACTACTCCTGACCAATGTGCGAGGAAAAGATATATTCAGAAGATTGCTACTGTTGGGATCTACTCATATGAGGTGAAAAAAGAAGAAATGTCGGACGAGCCTAACAGTTTGCCACCCATCTCCTACTATGACATTGTTAACTATTTCATGTACGTGAAGAGTGCCTACGCATAGAGAAGATGTGTGGTCTGAAAGCAATAGATTCATACAATCAATGTTTCTGTCACAGCTCCGTCTGTTCATGCCACGCCTCTTGCCTCTAGTCATGCCACAGCCACGTAACTTCCCACTCCCAGTTCCAAGCCAGACCCATGTACCATGCCCATGTAATCATTGTCATTCGTTTCACCTGTTCAAGCCAGTATATATACTCACAGCTCCCAGTCATGCTTTGCCAGATTATTGAAAGCCTCACAGCAAGTAGATGTCCAGCGTTCACGTTTCGTTCATGCCTGATCTCGACCATTGCCTGTTCCCCGACCACCGCCTCTTGCCTGCTCCTTGCCTGATACTGGTTTGGACTCTGACCTCTCGTTACGGACCTCGCTACGCTCACCTGGACCTCGCCCTTTGGATTTGCCCTCTCTGGTTTTGGCTTCGGACTTCTGACTCTCTGGTAACGACCCCACGCCATGCCTGTACCTGGACTTTCCCTCTTGCCTCAGTCCCTTTCAGACAAGCCTGTCTGCATCTAGCCACCAAGCTAAGGAGGACTTACCTGTTCTGGTCCCGATCCACGACGGTCATGTGAGTGCGCAGTTTAGAGCTTCTGGTCCTGATCCTCCTCTTTCCATAATAAAATCCTTTAAACTTCGTTACTGTGTTGCGAATCTGAATCCTGTCAAGTCCTGCCTTGTCAGTTTCGTCAGATTTGTAAAGGCTCTCCGAAATCTCCATGTTAATAACAAAGTTCTGGCGACTGGCAGGGTAAGTAATAACAATATCATACATGTACGTGTAAGCATACCTTGTTGGCAGTGTGTTTATGGATAAGAGTCTGACCTACAATGGCAGCAGTGCTTTGTAACTATTATTAAACCATAACAATTTTTATTTTTGTGCCATTTGTTATATCACTGACAAAATCCTTTAACTTTTAATTTAATTCTTTAACCGTAACATTAGCTTTGGGGTTTAGCATATAGCATAGCTGCGTTATGTACGGTAGAGATGTTCTAAATCATGAAACCAGTAATTCTAGCACGCTTACAATTATACTCTAACATTAATTAACAGAACTTTTTTTTTTATGTTTACCAGAATAAAAGTAGTCCGAGCAGATTGTAGATGTCTTCAAAAGCTGATCCTGATCATTTTGAATCCAAACGTTAACTACTTGTAGATGTACAGTCACTGAGTAATTTCTGAAAGTTTCATTAAAAGCTGTCCAGTGATTTATGAAATATTTTGCTAATAGTCAGAGAAATGAACATGCACACACAGGCAATTACATTATTGCCTGACTTTTGGCAGAGAGCAAAAAAAAAAAAAAATCTACAAAAGTTCTCAACAAGCAAACCTTTGTTTAAATTGCAGTGGTGTGAAGGTTTGACTTTAGTGGCTAAACCAACAGAAGAAGGGTTTAGTCTTATCGTCTCCAGAGACACAAACCCTCCGACTCAGATTCACTTCCTGTCTTGATGTCCCACCACACCACAGAGATCTATTTGGACACTTAAAGGGACCTTCCACTAATCCTAGTCCTGAGCTTTTAAAAGCTTATGTAATTGAGACACTCATCCTGCAGAGCCTCAGGCTGTTTCATCCTCCAGATCCAGTTACAACCTCATACACATGGGAAAGGTTACCAAACCGAGATAAATCAAATCAGATTCAGTTTGTTTCTAAAAACAAATGTGATGCAAACAGCTGGGGGTTAACTGAATGATGTCATACTAGTTGGACTGCTGGATAATATCCTGAACATTAATTATACTGGAACCATCTTTCTTCCAGTGAAGGTGTGTTTCTGTAAATGTGTTTTTCTAGGTGTGTGTGGGGGCCTAAGGGCTGATGATTTGATAAGGTAGGCACAAAATCCTACACACTCGTTCAAATTGTATTGCTTTGATTTTAACTCTTATAGGTCAGAAACCAAGTTTTTTTAAAATCCTCTGTCATCTGCAGAAAATTACACTCAAATATTTAGCTAAAACCAACAAAAACAAACCCTATGAGAAAGTCTTCTCTAAGTCGAACTCTAACATTGCTTGATGGAAAGCATATCACCGTTTCATGCCAGAGTTTAAGACTAAGAGCATTTTTTGATGAGAAATGATGAAGTTGTAGTCATTTTGGTTGAACTTTTAAAAAAATATATTGTGCGGAATGTAATGTGATATCACGAGACGTTTTACTTTGGGTATGTTCTGTGAATAACTCATCTACTGCCATATTAAATTTAAACTCAATATCTGTAAAAGTGGCTGAGTTATAGCTAGTTTTGTGTTGACCAAAGTTGATTAGCTTTGACAGCCATCTTGAAATGAATAGCTCTAAATGTTAATCAGTTGTAGATGTCCATCCAATGATTACTTTTTGACCCTTATCTAATAAAATATATTTCAGATTCAAAAGTTTGGGTCAACTTAAAAACGTTTTTATATGCTGAGACACTATATTTCTTTTTTTGAAACATTGATTCATTTTCTTCTTCCCGGCCAAGGTTGGGTCACCAAATCTGAATGGTCCAGGAGGGAAACCCAGATATCCCTCAGTGACACTCTCCAGCTCCTCCTGACGGATCCCAAGGTATTCCCACATCAGAGAAAATAGACAACATAATCCTTCCAGTGGGTCTGCCTCAGGCTCTCCTCTCATAATGTGCCCAGAAATCCTTCTAGAGGGAGGCATCCAGAAGGCATTCTAATCATGCTTGAACCACCTCAATTGACTCTTTTCAATGAGGAGAAGCTGGTGCTCTTCCTTATTGCTCTACTCTGAGCTCCCCAGATGATGAATCTCCTCATCATATCTCTAAGGCTGAGCACAGCCACCATACGAAGTAAGCTCATTTTAAGTGAAGTGAAGTGAGATTTATTTATATAGCACTTTTCAGCAACAAGGTGATCCAAAGGGCTTTGTTAGCCGCTCGTATCCAGGATATTGTTTTTTTAGTCATAATCCATACTTCATGACCACAGGTGAGGATGAGAATATAAACAAACCAGTAAATCAAGAGCTTTGCCTTTTGGCTCAGCTCCTTCTTCACAATGACTGACCGAAGCAACACCATCATTATTGCAGTCGAGGCCCCGATCTGTTGATCCGTATCCTGCTATCTTTCATGAACAAGATCTTCACATATTGTACGCTTTTTCTTAAGGCAAAGACTCACCCTCTACCTAGGGAGGAGCATTTCACCCTTTTCTTAGTTGGGAACCATTGCCTCAGACTTAGAGGGGATGATTTTCATTCCAGTTGTTTCACACTTGGCTAGACATTGAAGGTCATGGTTTGTGGAGGCCAAAGAAACCACGTCATCTGCAAAAAGCAGAAATGTAACCTCAAACATATCAAATCAGACCCCTGTCAGGTTTTACCAGAATAGTCAAGAGCAAGCACACGGATGACAGACTGACACAGGAGACTGAATAAAGATAAGTGAGTTTATTTACAGTGCCAGGCAGGTAAACGGGAACTGATCTGGAAAGGAAGGCAACAGGGGAGTATCTGATTATCCTGAGAATGACGAGACTCAGCAGGTGGAGTAGGAATTGCTTTCTTACAGTGAGGTGGAGGTGAGAGGCAGCGGAGGAATCCAACGGTGACTATTTACAGGTGAAGTTGGCTCAACGGTGAGTATTTACAGGCACACAGTGAACGCATCAACGTGAGAATCCAACGGTGAGTATTTCCAGGAAGCGTTTGTTGGTGGAGAGGGTTTGGTTACCAGGTGGAGGCAGACAGACAGTGCTCGGATCAGACCAGGTGAGCGTCTCACAAAAACACCTTCCAGATGTGTCTCGCAGGTTTCAGGTTTTTGCAGGGAACAGGAACTTAAGAGGTACATAGAAGACAAAACTTGTTAACTTGAGGAGTAAGTTTATACAACTGAGGTTGGCCGATAAGCTTTTACCCCAAGGTGAGCAATGCTCCAGCGCTGATCTGATCTGCAGTCTTAAATACCCAGCATGCTGAAGGCTTGATCAGTTGCAGCTGGAGATGATTAAGGAGCCGACCAACAAGGAACCAGAATGAGCAACCGGGAAGCAAATTCACAGAATGCCACAACCCCTTCCTTTCCTGAACTACAACTTGAGACATTGTCTATAACCACTACTGTGGAGTTTCTGTAATGCATGTGGTCCGAGTGTGCATGACCCCAAAACCAATCAACAGGAGAAGGGTTTCATGACCTGTAGTTAGAGATTGCACAGTTTAAAAGCCAAAACAAACAGACCGTATGATTCAGTAGTCAAAATGATTTTTTTTTTTTCGCAAGTAGTCATAATGCCTATTTTATATCCAGAAATATTGAATGTTCTTTGCAGTCACTCATAATATGATATAATTTTGCATCCACACTACAAACAGGATCAGAGACTAGAGATTAGAGGTACCCTTGGTGGAGTTCAGCTTGCACTGGGAATGAGTGACTTTGTGCAGAGGATATGGACACATCTCTTGCTTTGGTTATACAGGGTGAATGAAGACTGGAACACCTGCAGACAGTCAGACTGGGTTGATGATGATGATGACCCCTGCTTAGCTTTTTTGGGAAAATTTACTTTAGAAGGAGCCTCCAACAGATTGTTGAATCTCAGATTCAGAATGGATGGTGTTGTGAAACAGCGGTAATCCTGGACACCACTTTTCTTTATAAAGTGCAGCAAAGTATTTGGTTCTCCTCCCTTCGCTTTTTGCAAGATTGTGAAAAGATAAATATGTATGTACAGTCAGTTACTCAAAATCTTTTCATCATTTTTGTTAGGATTCCTGTTTTTTGCTCTGTTCTCCATTAACCTTTGAGTTTAAGAGGGTGGTCTTTTCCTCTGGATGGTGCTCTGGATAGTGCTGCCACTTCTGGCAGCACCCGGGGCACCTGCCATTAATAAACCTTGATGACTTCAGGTGGTATTTAAGACTGAGCTGAACCACTACTTTCCGTTGGATTGTTAAACTCCACATACTGATTGTTCTTGCTTCAACCTGTGTAAATCCAATGTGTTTCTTGAAAAAGCAAGTGTTTAAAATTTACCTGCGCACCTTCATAGAATCCTTCATCTGCTCTTTGGAATTCTCAATAACATCTTTAGTAAAAGCTCATCAAGTGATCACTTCTGTCAGCATTCCTCAGAAGAAAGCAAGGAGAAGTCAGCTCAGCCTACCACTCTTCTGCCTCTTTACTCCTACAGACCACATTTATTGAAGGAACTAAATCCCAGTGAGAAATTACTAATGACAGCATTTCAAAATTAAACATAAATTCTAAATTCTGTAAAGTAGATTAATTAAGTTGTCTAACATGGGATTAACCATCAGCTAATTTTTTGTGCATCTAATTTTAAACTTCAGTAACCTTAGTTCAAATAACTTGGATTTGTGTGATGTAATAGCATTTTTTTTAAAAATCCAGTCATTAAATGTATGTTCTGCATGAAACATGTTATAAATTTTAAGAGTGATGCAAACAAATGGAAAGAGAACCACATTACAAACAGATGGTGGCATGTAGAAACATGATATACACAAAAATAGAATTACTCAGAGAAAAACAGAAGTACGTGCACACATAGTTTTACACTGCTTTTATTAGTGCAATAAAATACCAAATTATTACCTGAACATCTTTGTTGTTGATTTTTAACTCCTCGTCCTGCAGATTCTAAAAAAAAAAACATACAAAATTTGTGGGAAATGTGCCAATCAATCACGAATAGTGTGTGAAAACTTATGGTAGTAATACATGAAATCTGCAAAAATCTAATAAAAAAAACAGAAAATAATGGGAGTTTTGGTGAAACAAAGTGGTAAATCCCAGCCATGGCAACAGCAACTGTTCTTCTGGGTCTATATTACCCAGCAGGCTTTTCTTTCTTATATTTTTCCATCATGGCCGCCCCAAAGATTTTGTATAATTTCAAACTTCATGCCATCTCTAATCAGATCTTTTGTGTTCAGAAAAAATAAAGCCAAAAGGTCAGCATAAATCAGGATTTAAAGTCATAAAAAATAGAAATAGAAAGAAAAACAGGTTTTAGCCTGGAGTTTTAAAATAAAGTTCATAAACACTCTAAAATAAGGCTTTGTCTCAGCTTAGGTTATTACTGAAGGAAATCCCATACTTACTATTGGTCTTTATAGCAGAAAGCTGATGAACGTTGATATTTCAGGCACTGGGTCAGATGGCACGCTTCAACACTTCTTCAGGAATTTTCTAGTTACAGCTATTTTCCTCAATAAAAACAAAAGTCCAAATAATGAAACTTATGAGCCTTAAACTATCTGTGACTTCTCCAGACAAGCTGTACTCTCTTGGCAGCATGTTAGCTCAGGTGTGTGAAGATGGCAGTCGTCCTATCAGGCAGCAGATCGCAGATCAGCTGATAAACTCTCTGTGTGTGTGTGTGTTAGAGAGTAGAAAGTGGTGTAATGTAAACACTGGAAGAACTGTGGCTGCTGTCAGCCTGAGGCGATGCTGCTTTGACAGTCTGAACGTTTCACTTTGATCTCAGGCCTGCTTAATACGAGCATTTGTGTGTGTGTGAGTGTGTGTGTGTGTGTAGGGGTGTGTGTGCATACTTGGAGGTGTGCTGAGTTGATTTCAAGTGTCTTCTTCTTGTGTGTGTTTGTTACCCTTAAGTGCTGTGAATTCTCTGAATGTAATTACTGTAGATGCATGCCCCTCCGGGTCAAAGATGTTTCCTAAGGTTAGATGCCAACATATTCTGACAGGTAGGAAAATCTGCTTCAGTTTTACCTTGTGCAACCTGAAGCTGAGAGGATCTCACACACACATAATATCTCCTTCAGGGACCAAATGTACTGTATACATGATATGCGCACACAGTTCTTTTCTAAAAGTTCCAGTTTCTTTTTACTTCCCTTGCAAGTAGCCAGGCGTTCTTGTCATCTTCTAAAGTAGTATTGATAAATTGCTCTCCGGACTTTTTAAAGTGTATTTTTTTTGTACCTGAACATTTTTTACCTTACTCTGACCTATGACTCATTCAAACATGAAAAGGTTTCTAAGCTCATAAAATGAACCAGGGTTGTGTTGACACAAAACAGTAAAAAACAATTTTTAATTGGATTTTTAGGCTCTTTGTTTCTTTGTGACAGGCTTCTAACAGTTTGTTTTCTTTTCTTTATTTGAATTAAAGATACTTACCAAAGAGCTCCAACAAGGTTATTCCCCAAAAACTGGAAAGCTGACATACAGTCAATGATCAGCTGAAGGACGTTTGATTAGAGCCTTATCTGCTGGATGGAGCTAGTTCTTTATTTTAATAAAAATTTTTTTAGGCCCGACACTGTCATCACCATACATTGTGCTTCACTTGTTCAGCTGAGTTATTTTTTTAAGAAAATAGAACAATTTATTGCTATAAGCCAAACTTTTCGCTAAAAATAGCTGGTAGAGACAAAAATATTTTATGCTTGTCAAAATGTTTCTTTGCAGATATAACCGAAAAAATTGAAGTAAATCATGTGTTAAAAATCTGTACAAGCTATAACAAATAAACATTCATTTTGACATCATATGAATGTTAATATATTATACAAAGAAGATGTGTAGATACTTAAAAGTTTATATATTTAACTGTGTTTGTAGATACCCATTTGTGAATAAAAGTTTCCATTCACTCATCACTGGCATGAAGATCAGAATATGTTGGGGCTGTTTTAGTTTTTTGAACCTTTTCTCTTTTTTCATTATAAAATAATCAAACTGCATATAATTTCAAGGTCTTTAAAATACAAGAAATTAAAATTACAAAAATTACACAAATTACAATTTATGTGATTTTTTTCTTATCCACACTGTTTCAAATATATGAATACACTAACTATTGGTTTTATGTCCATCAGCTGCAGCTCTATCACAAGCTTTTTGTATCAGTTAACAAGCTTCTGGCATCCTTATGGCATATATTTGACCACTCTACTTAGTATAATTAGAGTTCATTTAAATTGCTTGAATATCTATCATGGACCTGGATTTTAAGAATGGTCCACAATTTTTTAATAGGGTTGAAGTCAAGGTTTTGGGAAGACCAGTCCAGAAACTTAATTTTAGCCTGATTTATCCAATCAGAAACCATTTCTGATATGTTTTGAATTATTGTCCTGTTGGAATTTTCAGTTGTGTCCAGGTTTAACCGTCTAGCTTTTGATGTTAGTTGAAGTTGACAAATTTGGAGGTAGACTTTCTTCTTCATTATTTCTTCCACAGCATGATGCTACCACTACCATACGTACAGTGTTCTTAGGTTTGAAAGCTTCACCTTGACTCCTCAAACTTCCTATTGCTGTAAAATTTACTGTGAAATAGCAAATCCACAACAAATTTTAATATGTGCACTCAATTTTGTTTGTTCAAAAGGATTTGAGTTAAATAGAAAAAGAACTTTTAAAAATTAATCAATAAAAGGATGTTTTCGTCCGTTAAATGCACGGAATTTCAATGTAATCAAAACTAAACAAATTGTTGTGAAACAAAAGATCAAACACAAAATGTTTGCACAAACTGGAGCAAAAAAAAATGTTGCTTTTTGTCCTATTTTTGTTAGCAAACTGTTTACATCACCCATTTTTTGTTTTTGCACAATGGTTTCATCTTGGCTTTTGCCCAGAAATCTTTGGTAGGGATCATCAATCAACAGAAATGAAAAATCTTTCAGCTCAAGTTAAAAAATGCTCCTCATTTCAAAAGCCTTTTATACTTTGTGACCTGCAGCAGCAGCCTGTTGAACTTCCTGTTCTGTTAGAAAGCTGCCAGTCAAGAAAGCAGCTGTCAGTTTACAGCGGAAGCTGCCGTTGGATATTTTACACCATCCTTTCAGGAAACTCAACACGCCTACAAGCAGCTGAGCAGCAGGAGGGAGAAGAGGAGAAAGTTTCCCCTCGTTCCCTGGAGACGAAGAAAGATGAATGAGCAACAGAGGGAAAATGTGCAGAGACAGGGGTGATAACAAGGTAATGTGGCTCTTTATATGGATGCACAGTGCTTGATTTTATTCATGTGCCCTTACTGATTTCTGTTATAATGTGCAGAAAATCTTACATAAAGGAAACATAGGTGGTTTGATTTTATTTTATTTTAGGGAAAAATTTAAGGGAAATTGTATTTAAGTTGTTTTTTTAGGGGAAAAAATTCAATACAGTTCTAAAGGTAACATTTTTGATGTTTGTGTGATGCATCTGCGAGCTGTTTTTACCAGGCGTTTATTGTTACAATAGCAATCACCTTCATTGCGTGCATGCATGCCAGCAATTTCACGGTTTAATTCCTGTGAACTGATCATTTCATACTCAATATTTATTATCTGAAAAATTCTTCCCTCTGTTCTCCAAGAATTCTTTGTCAGGGATTATTTTTCTTGTTCGAGTTACTGTTTGTCATCTGCAGCAGACTCCTGGGAAGTTTTGTGTGCTGGTTCGTCACTGCTGCTGATTATCCTTTTTGTTTCTTCTCACTTTGAGACAAGGGCTTCAGAATTTTGTTGTGCTTTTCGACTTTTTACTACTGACTAGAGAAAGAAGAACAACTATTCTCACAACTCTGTTTCACTTCAACATATCTGCCTTGTGTTTCAATAGGATGAAATACTGAGCTACGTGGCTGTGAGTGCCCCAACATTGCCTCTTTACATACCTGATACTCTGGCATACACAGAGTGATTTCCAGCAATAACAGGTTGATTTATTGGTCATGTTGAAAAATTCTGTAGCATGAACTTTGAAACACCAAATCCATCCATTTACTTTACCCAGTTCTTCTTTCCAGGTAACAGAGAGCTGGTCCCTATCTCCAGCAGTCATAGTGCAAGAGGTGGGGGACACCCTGGACAGGTTGCAAGTCCATCAGAGGGTCACACACAGACAGACGACCATTCATGCTCTCACTCACATCTAGGGACAATTTAGAGTTATCGGTGAACTTAACGTGCATGATTTTGGTCTGTGTGAGGAAACCATGCTACACTATGCTAACATTGTGTCTTACTGGCTCAGTATTGTGGCATACTTGTGGAGCCTTTAAGCATAATAGCTGTTGCTATTGTTAGACTGTGTTAGACATCTTGTTAAAATTGTGTATCAGTGCTATATTCTTTGTGTTCTTGGCAAACATACTGCTTAATTACTAGGTTGTTTATAACTGCTTAATTACTAGGTTGTTTTTATTGTAATGTGGTTGCTGCTGCGTACATATTGCATTCTTGGAGTATATGTGGTGTTGTAAAAGTAACAACAACAACTACACAATGTTCTTTTGGTACTGGTTGTGTACTGTGCCCATTCACATGATGTGTAACAATATATGACCAATATTATCTACTTGTCATTCATTCCACAAACAGGAACTTGGGAAAAACTGAAGGGAAAGTTCCTGTTCTGGGTTTTGTTCGGACTTTACTAGAAGATGAAGAGAATAGAAGACAAACTGCCAGACTGAGATCTGCCAGAGTAGAGCAATAAAAAGAGTGGCAAGCAGAAGATGTGGTGGGTGAGATTATGGCTCAATGCCGAAAAAAAGACTGACATTCAGACATTACTGCAGGCTCATAGAAGAACTAATTCTGCTGAATGCCACAGATACTCTGCAGTTACATCGCATGTCTGAACAAAATGCCAACAAAAGCAATAATTACATACTAACGCTGTAGTACACTGTACTATACCCATCAACCCGTCAATCTTGTTATGTACGTAATATACATAACAGGAGCATGTCATGAACTTTACAGCATATATGCCACAAGACAACTTTTTACATAATACAGTTTGGTTTTTCAAGTTTTTTTTTCTCAGATACACACAATTTCAAGCTACACCAACATACATGGTAAAATACAGAACAAGTTGTTGTGTGTTGGAGTTTCAGGCAGTAGTTGCATTAGCATCCTTCAACATTTCTTCAGAAATCTTCTAGTCATGGATGTGTTCTTGAATGAAGGGTTTATTCTTCTGTCTCAATGATAAATAATTAGTTTTTGATTCGTAGAAAGCTTTCATAAGTTCTGTCAGTATTTAGTGTGCTTAAAATCTGAGTTATTGCAACACCTGTTGCTGTTAAATTCTTAACATTTTTTTAAGAAAAAAGTGCCAAGTATGCTGATTGGCTTTTACTATCAACAATTTCTGTAGTTTAAAAATTAAATTATGAGATTTCACAAAAAAACACCAAGTCAGTATAGACTGAACTGGTGTCTCATGTTTGCAGCTTGGCAGAAAATAAGATTTCCAAGAATCATTGCATCATGTCAAACGATACAACTCAATAAATACCAGAAGACTGAGCAATAAAGATGAGAGAGAATGAGAGAGAAGGTAGGTAAGGTGAGGTGCACTGGGTTTGACCCCCAGGGCTGCCTCAGGGGGTGTGGGGCAAAACCAAGACTACCGGTGGTCTACTTCCTTATCTTTCAGGAGGAGCGCCCCGCTGAGCTGGCAGGCCGGAGTATCGGGTTCGGGCTGGGGCGAGGGGTCGCGACCTCAGCTGGGGAAAAAAAGGCTACTGTTCTGCTCCACTCAAGCCTTTAAAGAGACGGTTGTTTTCAGGGAGGAGGTGGCAAGTTTCATTCACAGGGAAGAAATGGAAAAGTTGGAAAACTTGAAGATGGGATGCAAAAGATGTCTTCAAGATTTGGGCATGTTTTTTTTCTATTTAGTAAAACATATAACATGCTTGAAATATTTTTATAGACATAAACCATATCATTCTTTAAAGTTTAAACTACATTTTATTCCCTATAAACACTCACTGAAAAGGTTCTGATTAAGCATGAAGATCTTTGTTGAAAAAGTGAAAAATCAAATGTAAAAGTTAGTTTCCTAATAAATGTTATAAAATCCTTACGGTATAACTTCTACTTTTTATTTGTTTTAACTGCAACAGGCATTAGTTTTTATTTAGTTTTAAGTTAGGCAAATTATCTCTCATTTATTATTTCCATCAAAAACCTATATAAATTTTTAAAAAATTTAAAATGCTGGCTTTTGATTTAAAACTGTATAAGTATAAAAACTACAAAGATGCTTCCAGTGGCTCATCGCCTGGTAACCACACGTATGAGTCTGTCACTCCCTGACAGCATTCTTAATCAGACAAGCAGACAAAACCTCAGGATAGACTCAAAAAGGCATAATGTAAAAACTATTGGTCATATTGGAAAAAAAAAACTCAACTTGGTGAAATTGGTAGAAATTTCACACATTAATTTTTTTTTTTTCTAGTTTCTCATTTAGGAGGTATACCAAGATAAATGGAGATTTCACATCTTGTTTTAAGGAAGACGTTTTGTGCTCAGATGCAATGGAAGTCAATGAGAATTTAGGTGTGCGCACTCTGCATTTTGCAGGGATTTGGAAGAAAACCATAAGTCTCATAGAAGTAGGAGACAAAAATGCCTGTTTGATATGTAAGCTGTATTGGAAGAGTAAAGTTTTTAGGAAAAGGTTTGCAATATGTTATAAAATATCAGTTCAATCATGTAAGGTTTGATTTTCTGTGACTCGTTCAAACTTTAAATGATGTTTGTATAGTGAAATATATCTGATCTACAGAGCCCTGAAGAGGGCTGGGTTTGCTCACTAATTTCAACAAAATCCAGATATTGTATGTAGAGAATTTTTTTTGTTATTTTTTTCTTCCAAATTTTTGTCTATTGTATGATGTACTGCTGCTAAAAGTCACAACTCACAGACATCAAAACCCATAAATACACTCAGGTGTAAGATTCAGATAATGTTAGCAGACACCTTATTGTTTTAAAAAAGGAGAAACTACACCTCCACTGTAGTACAAAAAAATCCCTTTACAGTTATCTGATCTTGCAAAGAGAATTACCAATTATTTTCTTTTTTGGCTATTTAAAAATACAATGTATATAAAGGTAGAAAACGTTTTGTTGTTTTGAGCACAAAACAACAAATGTTGGTAAATTGTTAACTGTGGTCCTCTTTATCTTACTTTGTGTTGCTTTGTGATGATGTCCAACAAGAGATGGGACAAATCTGCCATCAACACTTGCAGTGTCACCAAAGCTCCGCTGTGGCCTCGGGGTTGACATACCTGACCGAGGGAAATGACCACTCTATTACCTGAGTGTGTCCGTGTGTGTTTGGAGGTGGCTCTCTTTGTTTACTCTGATGAGGGAGTAAACAAAAGAAAGAGGAAGTGTCTTTTATGTAAAGGAAGAGTGCATTCACCGAGCCCTGCAGACATACGCAGGCACGCAGTGAGACCACCTGTTACACAAACACATACACGTCTTCAGTTGTCAAGAAGTGTCCTCAGGCTGTGATGGCTCTAATCAGACCAGAGAAAGACTACAAGTAAAGTTTACGAGCTGAGATGACATCCATGAAGAGCCATGGTGTTTATTCCTGTGGTTTAAGTTAAGGTGGGAACATAAATAAAGTATATTTTTTTCTTTTTTTTTGCCTTTTTTTTTTTGCCTTATGGCACTCATCAGGAATGAAAGTGCACTCCAAATGAGGCAATCCATCATTTCTGGGGTCCTGATTGTAAAATATGAGTTGAAGTGACTTTTTGTTTGCAACACCCCAATAATGAAAGCTGCACAAGATTGTGTGCTCAAAGATAAAGAATCTAAAAACACCATTTGATGATTTTCAGGAAGCAAATAATAATTATAGAACAAGTTCCAAAGGCTGTTTAGAAATTCAGCTTTGAAAGCAGTAATTGTGTCGAATTTTGTAGGAGTATGTATACTGACAATTTGTTCATGGCGCCAGCGATTTGTAGCATAATAGCAGCGATCCAGTTTAGTGATGTTCAGGATGTTTGCTGGTGCCCTCTTGGTCGGCAAACAACTGATGTAAAATAAGTACATACACTCTTGGTTGTGTTTCCAGAGGCACCACCAAGGGAGGACAATGCCCCCCACCCACTGAACAGAGAGTCCTAATTGCATAATCTATCAGTTAGCTACCATTTTCTGGATCAGCAGAAAGTAATCATTGGACGTACGTCTATAAGTACTTAACTTTTGGAGTCCACTCAGTTCAAGATGGCTACTGCCAATTCGTCCTTAATTGCAGCCAGGTAGTTGTTTCCCTAACCAAACTCATTTCCACAATTGGATCCTTCATCTGGTCATCTGAGGCCAAACTCACTTTTCACAAACTCTGATGATGCTTCAGCTCCACTCCTGTTCCAGTTCATCCTGACACCACCAATTCATTGTGGAGGTTTACACATCTTATTCCAGTGTTTGGGCAGTCCTCTCTGAAAAAGTTAAACCTGAAGGTAAATGGTAAGCACTTGTTTAGCGCTTCATCTAGTGCAAGGACCCCAAAACCCTTTACATTACAGTCAGTTATTCACCCATTACAATGAAAGCTACATTGTAGCCACAGCTGCCCTGGGGCAGACTGACAGAAGTGAGGCTGCCATTCCACCGGTACCACCAAGCCCTCTGACCACCACCAGTAGGCATGGCAGGTGAAGTGTCTTGCCCAAGGACACAACAGCTGATACAGACAGAGCGGGGTTTGAACTGGCAACCCTTCGTTTACAGGTCAAACTCTACCTGGGTGCATGTCTTTCTTACAACTACAACAGAAAAAAAGAAAGAAATTATGATGTAGGAAACTTCTAGCCATCAAACGGGCTTTAGAAGAATGGATAAATTGGTTGGAGGGATCTGAACACTTGTTTATTGTTTGAACAGACCACAAGAACTTGATCTACTTACAAAATGCATAACGTTAAAATGCTTGACAAGCCCACTGTTCTCAATTCATTTTTTTTTTTTTTTAGAAATTCAAGTTCATAAACACTTACCAACCTGGTCCTTGCAGTGTTAAACCTTATGCTTTGTCTCACCAGTTTTACTTAGAAGCTGAAGCCTCTGAACATGATGCCATCCTTGCTTCCATCTGCATTATGGGCGTGCTTACCGGAGTGAATGAACAATTGCTTAAACAGGCCCAACAGACTGAACCTGACCTGGGCCTCTGACTACCTTTACATCCCTACATTATTTTGGTCTCAAGCCATCACATGGGCTCATACTGACAGGTTTACCTGCCATGTTGGGGTGAATTGCATCATCTCATTTACAACACACCTTCTGGTGGCCCTCCTTGAGAGAAGTGGAGAAGTTTCTACAAAGGGTGTATATACTCTGACTACCGTTTTAGGCTCCCAATAAAAGGGGCACCAGATCAAATTTATCGATCAATAACAGTCTTATGGGAAAATATCAGATCTCACCAGGTGATGACTGAATCAGTTCTTTGCAGGATGCTTTCATCAGTAAAACACACCAAATTTGCCTTTTTAATATATTATTAGAAAATTAAAATTAATAAAAATAAAATCAACAAACAATAAATCAACACAACAAAATAGAATTAATGCAGAATTTGGAAATAATTTTCTGAGTTTTGGCATTAAGTAATTACTCTGAATTATCGGAAGCTTATTTAAGCAGTTATATTCACTTTATAATGACTTAACATGGATAACAAGAGGAGAAGAGCAAGAGTTAACTAGATACATGAACAAAATCAACATTATTTTTTTAACACATTTCAAAAAATTTTAAAAATAAAAGAACATTGGGTAGCACAGCGGCGTAATGGTTAGAGTTGTCACCTCTCAGCAAGAAGGTTGCAGGATTGCTTCCTGGCCTGGGGCCTTTCTGGCTGGAGTTTGCATGTTCTCCCTGTGCTCACATTTACTCCAGGTACTCTTGTTTCCTTCCACAGACCAAAAACATGCATGTTAGGTTAATTGGTAACTCTTAAAATTGTCCCTGGGTGTGAATGAGAGTGGGAATGGTCGTTTGTCTCTATGTGGCCGCATGATGGACTTGCGACCTGTCCGGGGTGTCCTCCGCCTCTCTCACAGTGACTGCTGGAGATAGGCACCAGTTCCCCATTACCTGGAATGGAGAAGCAAGTAAAAGAAAATGGATGGATAGATTAAAAAAACAGATTTTATTTCTCCATAAATCACATTTTCTGCTGATCTTAAAAGAAGTGTAGGAATATTGTTTACTGATAAGATAATCTGAGTCTGTGGAAACTCGGAAAACAACTTATCCCAAACAATATCAGGGATTTGGTCATACCAGTATGACCTTTTACACAGAACAGTTGCTAAAAAAAAATGAATGTAGGTCAGAAAAAATGGGTCCCTTTATGGTACGAAGGTCCTGCACCTCCCAATTTTTGTAACTTGGCACGGACCACCCGCGCCGCACTCCATTCAAAATAGACAATATCGGTACTCTAGCGGAGTTGGTTCACCTGTATCAGCATTTATATGATCTCTCTATGAGAGATCACAAAGATAATCAAACGGTTCAAAACTCATGGGAGATTACTGCTGCAGTCGATAAAAAGGAGTGTTTATAAACCACAGAGGGAAGAAATACTGGTCCTATGATGGGCGAATCACAACCAATAATACAATACAGCTAACTATCCTTATAATGTCATGTTACTCAGCATTTTATCTAAAGCAAATAAATCAAAGAAAGTCAAACTGAATGCTTTAAGTTTTAACATCCTCTCTGTAACACAGCCATAGACACAACAATTCTTCCTCCTGAATACGTGCAGCCATATTTGATGTGTGACAACAACTGTCTGCTCTCTTTTTTACCACATTTCCACTAGTTATGCAGCATATTGCTCCTTGTTTTTTCAGAGAATACTGCACCGATGTGAGCATCATATATAAATGCCTACACCGCTCACTCAGGTTTGCTCACTGTGCGCGGAGTCCTGCACAACGCTACAAAGAGCGGCTATTACTACTACTACTATTACTACGACCATTGAAGGCTGGTTCTTACTTTATCTTTCCTTTAGGTCAGGGGTGGGGAACCTTTTCTCCCTCAGGGACCATACTAAACTTTTATAAAGTCCTCTGAGGGCCACACCCAGTTTGTAAACCTATATATTGTGACAATTATAAATTGATAAAACCACTATTATCAATTTTTGAAAGGAGAAGAGAGTAAAGAGAGTGGATGGATGGATGGATGGATGGATGGATGGATGGATGGATGGATGGATGGATGGATGGATGGATGGATGGAGTTGCAAAGGGTTGTGAGGGCCATACATGGCCTGGAGGCTGGAGGTTCCCCACTCCTGCTTTGGTGGTGCTGTGGATCAACCAAATGGTTTTCTGGTCCTTTCTGTGCCAACACACTTCCTGTCTCAGCAATCATACCTGAACCCAGTTATCATCTCTTCTGCCTACTTAAGTCCAACTCAGAGCACAACTCTTTGCTGGATCATACCATCAAATTGGAGATCACTGTGGCCAAGTTCGCTAACATTTTTATAACTTATGTGATTATCTAAGGTTTATGTATCTATCCCCATTTATGTTTTTTTTTTCTGTGCAAACACCTGATACTGTTGGAACAAGGGAAACTGGGCTCCTTGTAAATCTCTGGAATTACTCCTGGATCAACCTGGTAAAACTCACCAGCAAAATAATCACTGGTAGAACTTCATAATAACTACACCTTAGTATTATTTAATCATTAATAAATGATTTATTAACCTTGAAAACATCATTAATTAAGGGTGATTCATACTTAATAAGCTATAAATTAACACATTTATTAATGTTTTACCCATAAAAGCTAAGTACTTCCAAAACCAACATGGTAAATGGCTTGCACTTGTATAGTGCCTTATCTAGTCCAAGGACCCCAAAGCGCTTCACACTACAATCATTCACCCATTAATTCACACATTCACACACTGATGGTGGTAAGCTACATTGTAGCCACAGCTGCTCTGTGGCGAACTGACAGAAGTGAGGGTGCCATCACACCGGCGCCACCGAGCCCTCTGACCACCACCAGTAGGTATGGCAGGTGAAGTGTCTTGCCCAAGGACACATACTCAATGTTTATTCATGCTTAATTCAGTTCAATTCAATTCAAAAATACTTATTAATCCCAAAGGGAAATTAAATGTTGTTGTAGCACATAATCCTGGTTTTGTTAAAGAGTTGATGGCTGTGAGCAGGAAGGGTCTCTTGTAGCGGTCTGTCCCCATTTGTCCTCGGTCCTAGTGTCTTTAAAGAGTCCCACCAGGTAACCCTTGCTGGCCTCCTGCGGAGACATGATGGCCAAGCTCTGGAAGCGCAGGTCGGTCTTGAAGTCCTGGGCGATCTCTCAGACCAGGTGCTAGAAGGGCAGCTTCTGGATGAGCAGCTCAGTGGACTTCCAGTATCAGTGGATCTCCCTGAGAGCCTTGGTCCCAGGCTTGTAGAGATGAGGCTTCTTCTCTCTGCCAGTGGTCGGGGTGCGCCTGCGGGAAGCTTTGGTGGTTAGCTGCTTCCTGGGAGTTTTACCTCCGGTGGATATATGGGCGCTATGCTTGGTTTTGGCCATGACTCGAGTTCAGGGTTCTTCACATTTAACACTTGTTGTCATGGTTACGCATCATAACAAAATGTCCAAAAGTAAAAAGACTTTAGTAAAAATCCTTTCAGCTGCACACCATCCAATACCAGAGGGAGTAATCATCCAAAAAAATTGATTTACATCCAGAAAAAAAGAGGAATAAAGTTTTCAAAAGCAATATCGCAGATTGAATGGAAGAGAGCTACTCCAACATGCAGCCACCTTGAGCGGCGCAATTCTAGAATAAAGCAATAATAGAGTAAAGCATTATTAAATGTGTTAATTTATAGTTTATTAAGTATAAATCATCCTTAATTAATGATTTTTTTAAAGATTAATAAATATTTTTTAATGATTAAATAAGGCTAAATACAGTGTAGTTATTATAAAGTGCTACCTAATCACCTCTTCAATGCTCCAACCTTCAAACACCTGGATCCTCTTTTCTTCTCTTCAGGAACCTGAAAAAGAAACAGAGACATGTATGAACAGTAAACCCAACAGTCACAATGCCTATAAAAAGTATTCACGCTCTTGAATGTTTTTATGCTTTTATTGCTGTCAGAAATCAGTCATGGTGAATAAAAATTGGCCTTATTTAGAAAGCTAAAAAAAAGTCCTTCAATGTCAAAGTGAAATTAAATTTCTACAGAGTAACACCAAATAAATCAAATATATAATGTAAAATAAGTGATTGCACAAATATTCTCCTTCCTTTGAATGACTCTTTGAATTCAACCCAGAAAAAAGATTTTTGAGAAGTACTTGTACGTTTCAGTCATGGGGATGATATATAAGGATTTCCAAGGCATTAGGCTTTGTTTCTTGCAAACATATATGTCAGGTTTAGGTATAAAATACTGAACTAAACCCTTGAATACTTGACCATTTGCAATTAATCTTTATATTTAATAGATACCAGCATAAGTCTTTGTCAAAAATTTCTCTTCTCCTTTCACAATGATTTTAGTTTTTTCTTTATTACACAACCTGTACAATAAATTTCATAGGCAATAAACAGAATCAATTTATCAACTATCAGCTCTGAACTGGACATGTCTTTATGATTTGACTTATTTCTCAAGTTCTGCAAAACTCACTCTATTTTTTGGGCCCCCTTCTGCCCTTTCACTGCCTCAGCATAACTAATGGTTTTGACTGTTTAGATTTGTTGAATTCCTGCTGCTTTTTTCCTGACTTCACAGCTTCGATATGCAACACTAAGCTGACCTACACAGTTGCAACACTTAGCCTGAACATCAGCTCCACAATCCACATATTTATGATTTCCATATTTAACATGTCTTTGTTTTCCTTTACAAATTAATGCAATATGTCTATAATGTTGTAACAGCAACATGTTTTATATTTCCCCTTTGCTTCCTCCTTCATTCTATTTGTTTTTCAAGATCTTTATCAATGGGAATGACAGTATTGACTGCTCAAGAAACTTTAACTTGAACTGTAATCCTCCTTTTCGCAGATTGTCAAACATTGATTTGCATTGCTTTATTTCTCTGTTCTTCATTTTTGCATTTCACCAACAAATTCCCATTTAAAAGAGCTTTTGCAAATTCTACAACCCCTATTTTTTTAGCTCTCTATAAAACTATGGGACTAAGGATGTATTCACACCTGATAGTACAGTAGACTCGTTTCGATTGGGGATCAAAATTGCAACCTTTGTTCCATTTTCAGCTGCTGCAGTTCTCATTCACACTGCACTGAGTCAATCGAGCTAAACCCTTTCAGCAACCTGTTTCCCCCCTCGCCTGTTGAGGTGCCGCACCAAGAACAACTGAAGAAAACAACACTGGAACACTGAGACACTGAGTGTAACTTCCTTATTCTGGAAAAGTAAACAAAAATGGAGTGGCGTCAAATTTTAGTGGTTTTAGGATTTCTATTTTGTCTGTGGTACATGTGCCAAACAAACATTTTTCAACAATGGGCTCAGCCTGAGCTGCATGAGCCATTTCTTTTGCAAGTGGTATTAATGCATATTTGTTTTGGTTGTATTTACCCAGAAGGTCTGTGTTATAGTCCGCTACCTGCTTGAATTTATTCAAGAGTTCACTTCAACTGAACCGAGACCTAGATTTTTAGGCAGAGTTCGCTTATTTGGGCCGCATCAGAATTTGATTTCGCATTCACACCTCCCCAAACAAACTACAGTTTGATTAAAGCGGACTAAACAGGGCTGGTGTGAATGCACTCTTAGACTGATTTGCTCTCCTTCCTTCCTGAAATCAAGAATTATTGTAAAATCTTTCATTAGAAAAAAAAAACAAAAAAAAAAAAAAAAAAAAAATCTTTCATTCTTACCTTCCTACGAACCCCCTAGTTTCTCTTATCTGACCTATTGTCCTCTAAACTTCTACTACTTTGACGTAAAATTTTTACATTCTCATTCAGTTTTATATTTCTTTTCCTACTTCCTCTACTCCTACCTACCAGAGTCCAGTCATCAAAATTCATATTGTCTTCCTCATCTACCTGCAATGCCATCTGAGTATAGTCACAGTCCAGCTTACATCAACCACCAAATCCAGCATTCCAAAAATTGTAATCTAAAAAGTGTTATCCATCCACCCATTTTCTTTATCGTTTTTTTTGTTTCAGTGTCGCGGGGAAGCTCGTGCCTATCTCCAGCAGTCATTGTCTAACAGGCCAAAAAGCTATTATATTCCATGCAAGTCAAAATGTTTGAAAATCAAAATTTCCCACCAACAACTTGCAACGTCATTTCCTCTGTGGAGTCCTTCTCCAAACCTACCTCCTTTAATCAATCATTTGTTTTGTAAATATCTTGCACATAAACATTTTAAACTTTCTCCTTGTGTCAGTTCTTGATTTTCAGCACCTAAATGATCTTTTTGAGTTTAAAAGATGACATTGGGAGCAGGTCTTTGTACAATATTTTTTATATATCTAATTCTAAGCACATAATGAGTGAAAGAAAAGTGAAAGTTTGAAACAAAAGTGCTAAAATTTCATGTCAAAGAGCACATGAACTTGCGTCTCCTGACAAATATGATTTAAACCTTTTACTTACAACTCTTATTGCTTTCAAATATTTCCTTTTAAAAATTCTTTTGTTACATTTTCACAAACACAATGTGGAAAAAGTACAGAAACAAGCTTCTTTCACTGCAACACTGAGATGGTTAAACAGATTCTGGGTAGTCAGAGATTATTCCAAATTGCATGGTTTAAAGACTTTTTATTGGTATTATAAAGTGATCAAAGTGTTTGTCTTATCTTTACAACCTCCCAGCTCAAGACCATACTTCCACAGGACTGATCTTTGACGGCACCTCAGACTTTACATCTTTCTGGGTCTTTTCCTCTCAGCAGTGTGTCCTCCTCCCTCCTCCCTAATCCATTTATCATTTACAGTAGGAAGCAACATGCCACATGTGAGTTATGTTCTCCACCTCCAAACAGAACAAGAAACACACTCAGTTTCTTCAACCTGCAACTCAAAGCTGCCTGCTTCGACAAAAGAAGAAAAATGGTCCTGATCTGGTTTATTATATTTTTTTGTTGTTGTTTTAAAGGTCATTTTTCATAAAGGTTTTTGCTAATTTAAACCTCTTTATTTGCACACATGATGGGCCGCATATTTTTTTGTATTCTTGTGATGCTTGTGGAAAACTATTTAAATAATAATAATAATAATACTGTTTGCATTTCTAAAATGCAAACAGTATTATTCTGTGTACAATTTCAGCTCAATTTGGCTGGTATTGTTTCATTTCCAAAAAATATGTTTGGCTTGCTAAAAAAATAAAAACAAATAAAAATAAAAATGTGCAGCCTGATTGGGAAAGTTTTTCTATAATTTTGGTAGGAGTACATAGGATGTCATAGATAAAATTAGCAAAAAAACTGGAAAAAATGTCTCCATAATTAACAATGGGATTTGGGTGAGATGAGTGAGAAAATCCAACCCTCTTTGAATCTTTATAGTTTAGACATTCTTCACATCATCTAGAGCAGTGATTACCAACACTATCCTGCATGTTTTAGTTGTTTCTCTGCTTTGACACATCTGATTGGAATGACTGAGTGATTATCAGGCTTCTGCAGATTTTAAAGACCTGCGGAAGAGCAGGGAAACAACTAAAACATGCAGGCTAATGTTCCTCAAGGACCAGGGTTGGGAACCATTGATCTAGAGGAGTGGTGCCCAGTCCTGGTCTTACAGTGGCCCTCCAGAATCAGGATTGAGCATCACTGATCAGAAAGTTGGACTTTACATGACTGAACAGTGTCTGTTCAGTCATGTAAAGTCCAACTTTCTGAAAAAAAAAAAAAAAACTCTGAGGTAAAGCAAGAATAAATCACAATACGTTCATGCGGATTGCTTCAAAAATTATTTTTGAAATATTCCAGTGAAATTCAGGAGTATATTACAAGTTTTTTGGGTCTTGCATGCTTTCTCTTGCAACGTGTTGTGATTGACGACATGTTCAAGGTAAAGTTTGGGATTAAAACTTGAACATCCCACCACTCCCTCCACACACACACACATTCCTGGAATACACTACATTCACACACCTGACAAAAATAACAAGTGCTCTCATTGACTTTTTTCATTCCTGGTTCCTTTTTAGATCCGTCCCTGCTGACCTTTGACCTCCATTCATCAAGCGAGGTGCTACCTGCCCAAGGCTCAAAGTCTCTGCTTGTTTCCGATCTTTAAACTAATGATTTTTCAAAAATTCTTTGCACCATGACCAACTCTATAGCTAATATAATAGTCCAATTAAATTAGTTATCAGTAGCTGGTAAATATAACACCTTACTGATATGTTATTCTCAAATATAGATTTTAGTTTCTATAGCCGACACAAATATTAGTTTACTTATCTTGGCCATTTGTCAGACTTGAAAAGATTTCAGCTCCAGAAATTTGGGATTTGCAGCTTTTTGGTGAGTTTTTAAACATTTTATATAACAGAAACTGACAGAAAAAATAAAGACACCAAACTGTAACAGTTTCTATACATTTAGGTTCAAACTGCGCTGTCACTAAATCCCAGCAGACGCACAGATAAAATGATAGATAGATAGATAGATAGATAGATAGATAGATAGATAGATAGATAGATAGATAGATAGATAGATAGATAGATAGATAGATAGATAGATAGATAGATAGATA
>NC_051451.1:7803505-7980173 GCF_001649575.2 Kryptolebias marmoratus
CACCCCCCCACCCCACACACACACACACACCTTAAAAGTAAGCCTCAGATAAAGTGTTGCTGTGCAAAACTAGAAGCAGCATCAAATACATGTGTTAACCATTAGCAGCAGATGGCTCTATTGGTCACACATATATTGTGTTTTTTTTATTTATCTACAGTGTTTTATCTAGAAGATAAAGCAAGTAAAAAGAAACATTCACTTGAGTTATGAAAATCAAATGGTGAGTTCAGATTCAATAGAAGTCAATAAGAGTTTGAATGAGTGCACTCTGCACTCTGGGAGATTTGAGGGAAAACCACAAGTCCTGTAGCACTAAGGAGCACACCAGGTGAAAGAAAGTAAAATGCCTACATTTTGATGTATGAACTGTATTGGAAGTGTAAAGACTGTAAGTAAGAAGAAAGTGTTTACAAAAGTTTTGGAAAGTTCAGACAGCTCAAGAGTTAGAGGAACATCAGACTTCAAGTTAAACATTCTGTGGAAAATTACCAAATCCTAAAATGCAAACTCTGATTATGTAAAAATCCATTAAAGGTGACAAACTGCTAGTTCAGACATGTAAAGTCCAACTGTCTGTGACCCATTTAAACTTTGAATGAAGTTTCTACTTTATGCCTGAGCTGTAGAGCACCAAAGTGGGCTCTACAGAGGACCAAAATTCCACTGTTGTCCTTTTTTTTTTTGGTAAATTTTGTGTACATTGTACAGTGTACTGCAGCAAACAGTCATAGCACACTATTCCTGATTGAGTCACATATTACCTTTTAGGTATAGGCTTTTCTACATAACCAGATGAGAAGTAACTACAAAGTATGACACAAAATGCTTGAATAAATTTAAAAAGTAACTGAGACATTTAAAAAAAAAAACAAATTAGAATATTATTGTCAAAGAGAACTTCCTTCATAATGTCAAACTCTGAGCTGGTTGAGGTTTTGAAAACAGATTATGAGAAAAGAAAAACAGATTACATTAAACACTAAAAGTAAAGTTTCTGATGATGGCAAAGCCACCTTTTTCCCTGAAACCTGCTTTACATCTGTGATTGCTCCATTGAAGGAGATTTAATCCCTAAACAGCCACTGTGAGGAGCAGCCTGATGTGTTATCAATACGTTAATTGGATAGTTGGATTAACTGTATGAGCTGGTGTCAGGTAGGACGAAGTACTGGCTCTGCTCAGACTGACACAAACAGATGAGCTGAGCTGCAGGGAAACGACCAGAACAATGAGGGAGGGAAACACACAGGGAGTTGCCCCGCCTAATCCGCTCCATGGTAATTATGTTGGAGAGAAGCTGAGTGCATGAGTGTGTGCTCACCCCTGCTAGGTGAGGGAGGGTCAGCATCACTATGAAAGGAGAGGAGGAAGGAAGTTTGGCCAGCAGAACAAAGTTGATTTAATGAGAAAGCAAAACTTCTCAGAGGCTCTTAATTTACCGAAAAACCCACCCTGAGTAATGGACGACAGAGCATCAGATAATAAAGAGCATCAGATGTAAAGCATTAGCTTTACATCTATTATCATCCTAGCTGGTTTTGCATTTTGCTTTACATCTGAATTTGTTTGTTATAAATGAAAATCTAAATGTGTACCTCTCTAAATATCCCTGATAAAGTTTTGGCACAAGATAACCCCCAAAAACAATAAATTTATTGGTGGGCTGAAACATAGTTGTTGGTACCCATCAATCTGGAAATGGTTTCCAAGCGATTTGGAGTCCATCATTCTACAGAGAGAAAGATTATTCACAAGAAAAAAACATTTAAGACAGATGGCAATCTTCTCAGGAATGGACGTCCTAGAACATTCACCCCAAAGGCAGACTATGGAATACTCAAAGAAATGGCAAGAAAAATAAAGTCTTAGGCTTGCTTAGAAGGGTTGCAGGAGAAATCCATATTCTGCAATTTACATTGATCATAACTGCTTGAATAGAAAGTAACTGAGCTTCATTTCTTGGTTTGAGAGTCATCTCACCCTCATCTGAAGGATTTCTTTAGTTCTAAAGACCAATGGGGAATTTCAGGCTAATGTCCCATTAAAGTCAAGCTCAAATTTATTTATTCCACACATTTAAATATAACAAATGTTGACTAAGGTTCTTCACAATCAAGATTATGATTTAAAACCAAACAACAGCAGTCATTAGACCCCCTTCATACTGGATGACTCTGCAACATTCTCCACAACCTATTAGAACGTGGTTGGCTTGTGGCAAATTTGGAAAACCTTCAGTGGTTGTCATTGATTCTATTCCAGGCCACTGTTCAGTACAATTGTACTGAACCTGTACAGTACAAATGTACTGAGTATGAGGTGAGTGTCTGAATGGCTGGTACTCTCATTTGTCTCCATGTGTCCTTGTGATAGACTGGCAACCTTTCCAGGCTGTATACTGCTTCACAGACAATAACCCCTGGAGATAAGCTCCCTGTGACCCTGTATAGGAATGCAGATAAAGAAAATATATGTATGGATGGATAGATAATTGTAAAATGTCTTGCATCATTACTGTAACTGTCTTCAGTGTAGATGCATTTTGAGCCTTTAACAATGTGTTGCTTAATGTGACATTAATTGACAATTATTCTTGTTCCAGCAAAAAAATCACTGTAAACCAAACTTTTTTTCCAAAAGTGCTTTACTTTTTTCTGTTTTTTTAGTACAGTGCCTTCAAAACATTTTCACCCCTTTGGATGTTTAATGCTTTTATTGTTGTCTTGAATCAGTCATAGTCAATATAAATTGCCATTTTTGTCAGAAAAATTTGTCCCAAATTTAAAGATTCTCAGAGTAGAATACTCTTATATACTGATACTCTTATATATTTAAATATAAGAGTATCAGCAGAACTTGGGCATTGACTGTGCACAAATGCTTTATATTAGATTGAAAAAATACTAATTTCAGGACAAAAAAGGACTTGGAGTTGTTGGTATTCATGAATATAAAATGTATTTGGAGATGATCAATTTCCAAAACCAAATATTTGAATGTTGAACAGGTGATTTGTCACTTGTAATAATGTAGGGAACAAACTTCCAGAGGCCCTTCATTATGGTGGGAGTGATGGGTTTAAATAATGATCAGGGTGGAGTTGGAGACTTTCTGATGTTGATCAACCTGGAAAAAGATGCAAGTTGTGTCTGACAGCAGCAGAATCTATTGAGCAGGAGGTCAGAAGTTCTTCAGGAGGAGTTTTCATTTTGCTTTCACCTTTGACCTTTGTCTGCTAAGAAAGCCGACCTTTCACTAGAGGTCTGAACAAACAGAAATGTCCGATCAGCACCACTGTTGTCTGGAGATCAGAAGTTGGAGTTTGTAAAAAAAAAAGCACCTGATTATCTCAAGTTTTCTTTGTTTTCAACTGCTGACTTTCCTTCTCTTCTTCCTTTGAATTTATTTTCTCTTCTTGTTTAGACATTGCTTACCACTATACAGAGAAAGGCAAGTGATAATGTTTTTGTCTGTGACTGTGTGTTAGGCAGCAAAATATCTCATGAACCACTGGACTTATTTTAATAAAACTCTCATGAAGTAATTATACATCTACAGCTGAATAACTAACAGTCAACCCAATACAAGTCAGCCGCCACACCTAATTGACCTTAAAAAACACAAAAATGCCTATCAGTCAATTTTACATATGTTGAGCTTAAATTTTATGTGTTATCAACTGCTAACAGATCACACAAGCTCATGCAATATCGTGTGAGAGTGTACAGTATGTAGCGTTTTTTTCCACAAGGTTTGATCATAATGGCAATAACTTCATTTCTCAAAACATTTATAAAACTCTGGCATAAAAAGCAGTGGCCTAGCAGTATTTTCTTTATATATTTAGCTTTGTCCTGTAAGTTTCATATTTGATTTGTTTCCTGGTACTTTTTTCTGTTTAACTCAGACCACACTTAATCCATTTAAGATAAAGTGTGTGTCTCTGTGTGTGAGTGATTTCCCACTACTGTATCTAATGTCCTTTTTAACTTTCTCTGACAGATGATTCATCAGCCTGGATCTTAATCTTGTTACAGCAGAGCCAAGCCAGAGGTGAGGCAGAGCAGCGACTGCTCCCAAATGTTTGATTTAATAGAGGCTTTTATCCCGACACCTTTACAATCCCATGAGTGACTGCATCCCAACTACAGAGGCCCCCTGGGAAAAAAAAAAAAACATTCCTGATGCTACTGTTCTGTACTGTCTATCATTTAACCCCATTCACTGCAGCAAAGTCTGATGGTGTTTTGTTACCCCCTTAGATAAACCTGAAACTATTCTTATGTTTACAACTATTCAATGTACATTAAATAGTGTTGGCATCTTATGTTACTTACATCTTATGTTGTTTTTTTTATTTTTAAGGTCTTTACTACAAGGCAGTACAGCAGGGTCAGTGCCAAACAGAGATGCTGAGCAGGGCCTCACAGCAAGGAGGTCACACGGTCGCCTGCAGACTTTCTGGGTAGAGTTTGCATGTTTTACTTGTACATGTGTGGGTTTTTCTCTGGGTAGTCCAGGTTCGTCCCACTGACCAAAAAACATCAGGTTAGTTGACAGCTCTAAATGGTCCCTTAGCATAAATGAATGCAACCCTGAATGGAAAAAGCGGGTAAAGAAAATGGATGGATCAATGGTCTTGACTACAAGGCTTATGATTTGTTTTTTGCTTTTTTTATATTTTATATTTCATTTTAAAATATGAGAAGGCAGAGATTCCAGCAAGTTATGAAACAATGCTGTCAGGATATGCTGGTGGCAATGAATTAGTGCATTGGTCCATTTTAGTGGTTGCCATTTCCTACCAGCAGGTAAAAAACTTATCATTTCACACCCATACACTGACCATATGCATTTATCCTGGCATGCGTTTCTGCGTACAGCGGCACCAGCTCCAATTGTTTAAGTGAAGTGAAGATAAATTTATTTTCAGCAACAAGGCGATTCAAAGTGTTTATAGGTATGACTATAATAGAGTAGGGTTGATATAACAATAACAGGTCTTTACTGGTGCATGCGTAACTATTCAATCACAGTGTATACATGACATATCCTAGGTATATGCTCTTGACAGTACAGGTGTTTTGAAGTGAAATACGAGAGTTGATTCGTAGCAAGAAGGTCATGGGTTATAAATCTCAGTTGGGTCTTTCTTTGTGGAGTTTGCATGTTCTCCCCATTTATGGGTGGTTTTTTGTCTACTCTAGTTTCCTCTCACAGTCCAAAAACACATGCAGGTTAGGTTACTGTTACTGTTGACTGTTACTGTTACTGTTGACTATAAATTGAGTGCAAAAGAGTACCATTTTTTAAAGGTACAATGTCCATACCCTTCTACGGTACAGCTGAATGTTCAAAGCTAATGTACCTTTCAGGTGACTTTCTTTACCTTGAATTTTAATATGCATGTGGTCCTGTGATGGACTGGCAACCTGTCCATGGCATGTCCTGTCTCTCACCCAATGATTGTTTGAGATAGGCACCAGCTCCTTAAGACCCCAAATGGGTTCAGCAGGTAAAGAAAATGGACAAATTGACACTCACTTTGCTTTTCTGGGAGATAATCTGGGAACTGGGGTCCATTCCAACAAGAGTTTGAAGCATGTAGAGAACTTTTGTATGTGTTGTCACAAACTCTTCAATTCAATTCACAACCAAAGTCTCAAGTTGGAGTAATAGAAGTTCAGACCCAGAACTCAGGCAGACACAAAGAGCTCAAACACAAAATAATTTAATTAACAAACAACAGGCTGTCATGGCAGTAGAACTTACAAAAACTTCACGGAAATCACAAGGACACACAGACGGTGCATTACTGCAACAACACTCCACCAGTGAGAAAATGATCAGAGACTTAATATAAAGGCTGTGGAGTGGGAACAGGTCAATGATTTCAAACTGGAGACAGGTGTAGATGAGAGTGGCAGGCTGACCAGGAAAATCACTGAGGCAAAATGGAACTGACACTGGGAAGCACTGGAAATGGAAACTAGAAATACATGAAAATAACTCTAATAAACACAGTTATGAAACAACAGACCTCAGGATGCAGGCAGAAACTATGATAGACAGAAAGCCACAAAGAGAACTGAACTTTAAAAACACATAAGACAGATCACACAAAACTCAAGAATGACATGAACACTGAACTATTGAAACAGAAGAATGACAAGAACACACAAGAATACAGAACTCATAGAAACACAAGAACCATAAACAGAACCACAGAAACGCAAGACAGATCTACAAGAACCGAACACACAGGAACAATGAACAGAACTCCAGATACAAATGAAAACAGATCTACAAGAACCACTAAAAACAGAACCAATATGACTGAAAAAAAACAACAAAAAAAAAAAACTCAACCAGAAAAACCTAGAAGAACAATCAACAAGAATACCCAGATCCAACCAGATAGTCAGAAACCTCCAGCAGAACCAGAACCAGGATGAATGACCATCTTCTTTGACTGGCTGGAGGTTGAGAGGACAGGAAAAAGACACGAACAAACACAAAGTATTGTAGTAGTTTCTATGGAAAGAAAAATGGAGAACATGAAGTTAAAGGCAGCAATGATTGGAACTGCAAACATGGAGAGTAAAGAGTAAAGACAGAGGATAAGCAAAGTTCACTGAGACAGGAGACAGATTCTCATTAACAAAGCACCCAAATATACAGTTTTAAACTGGTTCCTAGACTTTCTGTTAAGAGATCACATAACAGTTTTAGGTTCCTTTTGCATCAAATAATTTGTAATTTGTTAAACTGTTTAAAAATAATTCCTCTAAAAATGATGAAAGACCTTTAGAAGTACTGAAGAACTTTTGATGTAGATCATTTTTTTTTAAAAACTATAAGAAAGTCTGGCTGCTTAGAAGGAAAATAAAATTTAAAAAGTAGCATTCTTTGAAATAATGCATATCACCCGTCGCTTTGCCAAGGTTTTAAACAAAGATCTCATGTTGTCTGTTAATGATCGGACTATGCCTTGGGGATGACTCTCAGCTACTGCCACAACAAATTTTAAATTTATATCTATAAAATTGGCTGAGTTTTAGACATTAGTTGTATTTACTGATGTTGATTAGCTGTAGACGCCATTTTGAATGAGGTTGACTCCAAAAGTTAATCGGTATTAGTGATTACATCCAGTGATTACTTTCTGCATTTCATTAAAATCTGTCAAGTAGTTTTTAAGTTATTAACAAACACAAACACACAAGGACAATTACACACTGACTCCATAATTTCCAGCAAGTATAAAAGCATCACAAGCCACAAAACATATTTTTTTGACCCTCAGAGAAAAAAAGCAACAAAATGTCACTGCTGTCAACATCAGCTTGTGCAAACTACACAGTGCACTTTCTCAGTGAGGGTTTTGTTGGGGGGGGGGTAATGGGTCTGATGGGGTCATGAAACTCACTCAGCAGACAGCTGACTAGGTCACCTCTCAGTTCAGGTGAGAGGAAGAAAAACAAGCAGAGTTGCAGTTTGAGCAGCTTCCCCGGCGACAGGTGGAGTTCAGTTTCTTTCACAGCGACTCTGCTGACAAATGCAGCCTCTGAAAGGCACCGAGGATGCTCTGAAGGGGTCAGACATACTCTCAGTCAATGCATTCCTGCCTTCCCCCTGAGCTTCTCTCTTTCTCTTACATCTTTTCTTCTGTGGAGGGCTGCTGCTGGAGTTTGAACAAATAAAAACCCTTGAAGAAAGAGAAGACAGAGAGGAGGAAGGGCAGAAATAATTAATTTCAACCTCTACATTTGGACAGCTTTCATCACGGGCCGTGCTGTCATTCAGAGTGATTAATGGACCGCTCAGGGACAACCAGCGCCTTCTGAATAAGAAATATGCCTACTATCTGCTAATTTGTTTAGCATTGAGCTACTTTAGAGACACGCTGGCAGGCAGATGAGTTTGAGTCTATTTTTGGAAAGTCTGAATCTAAAGGATGCTTCAGCCTAAAGTTTTGATTGGCATCCTGTCATTGTAAATTATCCAAACAAGAATGGGGGGTGGGGCTTATTACCAGCTTGGCTCCCACAGCTGTCAATCATCCTAACAATGCACACCAGGGTGCACATTCCTCCACTGGTGTCTTTCACACTTTATAACACCCCAGTCAGATGCAGCATCATTTCCTGTCTTAATAAACCACAGAGATTATGTGTAAATTACATTAGCATAATCCAATATTCTTCCTCCTCCTCCTCCCGATGCTTTGAAAAAGCCCAAACAAAGAAATACATAAAAATATGCAGTTTGATCAGGAATGGTGCACTTTGACCTTTGGTAGTGATACATCATGCAACAAAGATGAAATTTTGCAATCAATAAATCCCCTTACAAACCACAATGGGATTTTAGTGAAATAATTGAGAGAACCCAGCCCTTTTTGGAGCTCTGTAGCTCAAACATTCTTCACAGAAGAAACATTATTCAGTGTTTGAACAGGTTACCCAAAGTTGATCTTTGCATGACTGAACTGGCATTTATATATGTTTAATATTCACACTTTAGGTTGATTTTTGGAGATTTTATCATAGTTAATGTGATGAAGTCACACATTCACTTTTGAGCTGTCTTAACTTAGAAATGTTTTTGAAAAAAACCTTTTTATTTCCACAATACTAACACTTTTTAGACAATTTAAATATCAAAACATACACATTTTTTTATATTCCTTTACCCAGTGTGACTCTTACTGATGTAGGACTGATGTTTTTTTTATTTTTTTATTTTTTTTTCAAATCTCTCCAGAGTGCACGCATTCAAACTTTCTTTGATTTCTATTGTATTTGAGCTCTGAATTTTCTCCTCAAATCTTGAAGTGAAGGGTTTCTTAATTTGTGATATTTTTTACATAAAACACTGTAGAGAATTAAACATTTACAAGTGTGGCCAAAAAAAGGTTCTGCCTCTAAAAGCAGTATCCTCCAGAGCTGTGAGTAGATGGTGAAAGCCGTTCATGAGAAATCCTTCCAAATATCTTGCAGCTTTTACGGTATCTCAGATTACTTACTTGAGTTACAGAGGCTTGAAGCCTCGTTGTTTGACTTTTGAAGACGTACGCAAATTTTGTGCAAAAACCTTTCTCTCAAAATTGCCACAAAGTGGTTGTGAGCGTCTCCAACCCATCTCAAAAGTGCTAGAGCTTCATTTTGAAATTGTACTCCAGAAGATTAAATCCTCAGTGTTGGGAAGGCTGCCAAGGTGGGCACAAAGTGAGCCGAGGCAGGGGTATGACATGAGTGGAGGTGGGTAACAAAATAATGTACATGGCCAAGAATACAGTTCTACAAGCCATGCACACGAAAACAGTCTGTGATTTTCACAAACTGGCCTCTCAAAACACATCACTACAGTTCTATGGTCACTTTGGTCCCAAACACTCAGTTTTCAGTGAAACTGCAATGGAAATTTAAAATTGTTTTTTCACAGTATTCCTGCAATTCTGAATCGCCAACTAACAGTCATAGTTCAGTGAGACATCACCTTAACAGTTCAACAATATTTTTTATACAATTTATACTTTTTGCATGGCAACAGTTTGTCTGATGATCAATTTCTAGGTTGTGTTTCTGTCTCCTGCTTAAACAGTGTTCCTGTGTGCTTCCCTTCCCCTTCTGCTCCCAAAAAAGAGCGGGAATCAGCACGGTAACCAGTGACATAGCAAATTCCTTTTTTTTTGTTTCCTAATGAGTGGACTTTATATTATTCAGGAGATTATTCTTTGTGATAATATTCCATCATGACTGCTATTGTAGACCCTGTATGATTTCAGACTTGATGCAATTTTTAATTAGACATGTTAAGACTAAGACAACCCAAAAGAACTTAAAACTCAAACAGAAACAGGTTTTCACCTAGAGTTTCAAAATGAATATTGTATATTCTTTTCAAATAAGAGTCTGGATCTCTTGTAGCTTAGATAATTATAAAAGCAAGTCCCAAATGCAATTGAGCTTTATTGAAGAAAGTTGCTGCATTGGCACCTTTACAATTTTTGCAGAAAATGTTTTTGTTCTTAAAAATATTGAACCACAGTAGTGGTACATATTGTCTTCTCACTTTGTTTTTTGTTCTAGTAGTACTGTTAGTTTTCAAAACATTTATAAAGGACACAAAGAAAAAAAGGTAACTGCCAAATATATCAACAACAATAAAATAATAGGAACTTGTAAAGCATGAAATTAGAACATGACACCAAACTTCTGCAGAATAAACACAACTTAGTCACACAAACCTAATGACTGATGCAGGCAACAGGGTCTCATTACAATGCAATGTTCTGGTGGGAAAATGTTGGTCTCTGACATTCATTTGGATGTTTCTTTGACACACACCGCCCACCTAGACAGCGCTGCACACAATACATACCCCCCACTGCAACTGCACCCCTCTGACAGCAGCTGCCATCCTCAGCAGAACAGCGTACCCCATCAAACAACAAAAACTGTTCAGGCGCCATTGAGGAAACCAGGGTGTGGATTCAGCCTTGAAACTCGACAAATTCTGATCTGATCAAGCTTTCAGGTCTACTGCAAAAGGTTTGCCCCACATCCAAAATTCACTTTGTGATGCTTCATCTGACTTTTGTAAAATGGTCAAAGTGCAGAAATAAAGGGTTTCCAAATCACATGAAGCTACTCAAACCACAAATTTGTAGTATTTATTTTCTAGTTATTTTTGCCTAACCATAACATGTTTTATGTTCATGAACTGGTATTACTAGGATTTAAAATTATTCTAATCTAACCTCAAGTGTACGAAAACATACAACCAATTCCAACTGGTAACAAGTATTTATTAAACAAAGCCGAAGTCAAAATAGAAAAGCTGTGTGTGAAAAACTAAGACCATCCTTGCTGCTTCAAGAAGATTTAAAAGATTCGGTACCAGCCAGGTGAGGCTGATTAAATGTATTGATTAACATCAGGGTGATCACCTCTAAGCAGAAGTCTTTGCTGTTCTGGAGCATACGCGTGTGTGTTAACACAATGCCAAGAAGGAAAGACATCAGCAATGACCTCAGAAAATCATTTGTTGCTGCTCATCAATCTGAAAAGGGTTGAAGGTCATTCCCAAACAATGTGGAGTCTATCATTAAACAAAGAAAAACAAGTATAAAACATTTAACAGAGCTGCCATTTTCCCAGGTCAGATCGTGCAGTGCACAGAGATGGACAAAAACCCAAGAGCTCCATCTCAGAAACTACAGGCCTCAAGTAGCAAGTAAAGGTTATTTAGGACAATTAGAAAAAGACTGAACAAGAATGGCTTGTTCAGAAGGGTTGTTGGAGAAAATGTATCTCTATAAAGAACATGGCCCTACAACTTTGGTTTGTAAAGTTTCATTTGAATGAAACAAAACTTCTGGAACAATGTCTTTTGGACATTTGAGACAAAAGTAGACATATTTATGCATAATGCACAGAATCATGTTTAAAGAAAATCACACACAGGATATCAGCACAAACATCTCATACTAAATGTCAAGCACGGTGATGGAAGGCTGATGATTTGGGCTTGTTTTGCATCCACTTCCCAGATGGGTGGGAAGTGAAATGTCTTTGACTCTTCAACTACAAAATAGATTTCCAGTTGTTTTGTTTCTTTAATGTTTGAGGGGATTTGACACGACCTGCATGACTGAGAATCTACACCAGCATTTATCCTGTGACTGTATTTTTTTTTAGAATTTGAATTAATTACCATCAGTTTAAATTAAAACAACATGATTCATAGCTCACATCAAAACCCTTTCTAAGGCATTTTTGGATCAGCTAATATAAAACTCTGGACCCGTGAAGTGAAAAGTGGTTTAAGTAAGCAAGTGATCAAAGCATCTCAAACACAACAAGACAATTAAGTTGACAGCAGAATAATGAAGAGAAAAGCAGTTTGATAAGCATTCAAAAAACGGTTAATTACAGAGAGAATGGATTGCAAAAACACAACCTTCCTCTGACTATGCTTTACTGCTACTGAACACAAACACTTGACAGGTTGCGAGACTTTTCTGAATGACAATCGCAAGTGGAGAGGCGACGCCCTGCATGCCTGCAGGTTTAAAAAAACACCTCCACACAGACGGCAAAGGCAGCAGATCTTTGATGCTAAGGCAACATGAGCCGGGGATCACAGAGATTGGCGCAGCAACATGCAGCTTATGAAACCAAATTCAGAGTTGTGACAAGCAGTGATTAGCGGCATTTATGTCTTTATGCTCCACCCACTGTCTGTCTACAAATAATATGCATCCACAAGTCTGCGTGACTTTCAGGGCTTGAAATACTGTTTGCGGGTCTTTAGAGAGTCAATGAAGTTTGAGTTAATTGTGTAACTCCGTTTATGTAATAGAGACACATAAGTGGCTCGTGTGGGGGTTAAAAGAGCTTGTGTTTTTACAGTGTCTCCTGCAGAAGTTTGGTGGTGGAGGGGAGGTTGTTGTTTTTTTTTTTTTTCTTGTTCTGGGAGCTCTGCAGGAAACGGATCTGAGCGCTGAACCATAGCGCAGCAGAGTAATTGTCTCTTTCCTCCTTAACAGGATTAGAGCCCAGCGGTGTGGTTGGTTCAGTCCTCCAGTCAACCGTGCCGCTGGAAGCTGTTCGAGGCTGCCAGCTGGTTAACCTCTAACATTAGCCGGGGTCACTGCGCTCCTCCGGAGCCTCAAGTTCACCACAAAGTAAGATACAAGAGGTCTGCAGGTTGATTTTTTTTATTAGTATTAGTTTTTAGGTTTTATTTATGCACACTACAACTTCAATAAGCTGGGTCTGCAGGGAAAAGAAGAAAAAGGAATCCAAGATTTTGCAAGGCTGGAGAAGAATAAATAACTTTATGTTGGAAAAAAAAGTAGTATAAATATTAGAAGACAAATCCACATTAAAAACAAGCTGCACACGGGGACAAAAAATAAAAATCAAAAACTAAAAACATTTAAATTAAAAAGTAGAATTCCTTGAAGAGATGCATGACACCCACCACCTTGCATGCCAAGGTTGGAGAACAAAGATCTTACAGAATCTGTTAGTTCTTGCCATGTGACAGGGATTACTCTCAGCGATGTCACAACAAATCCTAGTTCAATATCTGCTAAAATGACTGAGTTATAGAAACTTTTGTGTTTACAAAGGCTGATTAACTGTGGCAGCCATCTTCAAACAAGTTCACTCGAAAGCTTAATTAGTTGTAGATATATGTCGAATGACTAATAAAGCCTAGGCGTAAATTCAGACTGGAAGACCTGCTTCAGCCTCACCTGCATCTAATCGCTGCGTCGAGCACCTCCACTCCAGCCCATCAGCATCCGACTGCGCCTCCAGCTTATCCAATCAGCGAGCAAGCCTTCGTTTAAAAGGACTTCCATCATGGCCCCATCCGTTCGCGGCCGATCTTCAGCCCACCTCCACCCCTTCTCCACCTCCAGTTTCCCAGCTCCCTCAAGCTTCCTTCCCCTCTTCGACCTCCACCACCAGTGTCCGGCTCGGGGAAGACGCCTCTAATGCTCAACCTGAGCTTCTCCTCGAAGCGCATTGCTATTGTCGACACTCGCGTCTTCCGCCGAGGTCCGAGCGCCAAAGCTTCTCTTTGTCATGAGTCTCTCCAGGTTGAATTGTGTTTTAATAAAATTCCTCCTGTGGTTTATAAAATATTTTTGCTAACCGCAAGACAAATTAACACGTACACACAAATAGGGCATTTTATTGACTTCCATTCATTTCTGTAGCCTATCCCTGACTTTTACCTTAAACCTAACCTTTACCAGTACTAACCCTAACCTATACTCACTTCAGACTTCAGCCTTAGTCTTAAACTTAACCCCTAACCCAAAAATGACATTCCACTGTATTAGGACCAGGCTTTAGCCCCTATAAGGCTTACAGGTCCTTGGTGATTATACCAGACAAAGTCCTAAAGTAACAAAAACAGGTATACACACAGCCAATGGCATGATCACCTGCCCGTGTTTACAAAAGGAGGAGTAGCCAAAGTAGAAAAATTCTGCAGAAATGTTAAGGGGTACCAATGCAACAACTGCCTGAATTTTCAGTATCCATCCACTTTCTTAATTTATGCTCATTTTGTCATAGTCTGGTATTTTCAGTTTGTTGTTTTTGATTATTGTCTTGCTCGGTTTGTGTTATTGTTTCAGTTTAGTTTTTCCTGTTCATGTCTTGTCACTTTCTCCTCCCTCAGTAACTTGCCACGCCTCATTCTTCNCTGTGCCCACTTCACCTGATTGTCCCCAGTGTTTAAAACTTGGTCTTCCTCTCCACCTCCCTGCCGATTCATTGTTGCTGGTTAGATGTTAATTGTTTGTGTTCTGTTCTAGTCTTGTCTCTGGTCCCTCCTCGTTTTGCCTTGCCCTTGTCTCGCCTGTTTCTACCGTTTGGATTTTGGTTATAGTTGTTTTGCTGCCACGCCAGCCCTTTGTTTTCTGTTTTATTATTTAAATAAATTTTAGTTTCTTTGAAGTGAGTCTGCGCCCTGGGTTCATCTTGCCCTCCACCTTTACGACAGAAACAAACTGAAATCACCAAACCATGACAGAAACAAGACAATAATCAAAAACAACAAACTGAAAATACCAGACTATGACACATTTGCAGTGGCGGGCGGTGCATTTCACACTTAGGCCTTCAGTGATGTCCAACTTAGTCAATAAATACCTTTCATTATGCCAGCATTTATAACACCAGGATTGGAGAGTAGTTAAAAACACACTTAAGCACTACTTGGCATTGCATCACCTCAGTTGTGTACAAAATGGGCTATGTTGTTCATTTTAAAAATCAACAAACCCGCATCAGCAATTAAAACATATCTGGTATGCTACTGTTGAGGACAAAATAAAAACTCCCAAAACACAGAAAAACCTGCTCTACGTCTTCACACGGGATCAGGAAGATGCATGGAGTCAGAGAGTCAAAAACAGCCAAGAGTCAATCCTAAAGCTTAAACAAATTTATTCACTTTCAGCACTGAAAGGGAGACGCTTACCAAAGTTCAGAACACTCAGCCTACGTCTGAATCTAACTTCCTGTTCGATGTACTTTTGTTACCTGAAAAGCAAAACATCAGTCTCGTCTGGTACTTTTCCATGCCAGTATTTTTCCATTCTCCTTGTGGAGTTGCTTCCTGGATTTCATGACGTCATCTCATCACGTGTTCTCAAGGACCTGCTATTATCATTTACATTATTTCTGGGCTCTGAACTCTGAAAAAAACTTCATGGTCTCACATTTTATATAACTTTTACATAACATTTTATATAACTTCACACTACTGTCAAAACTAAATAAAATAGAATAAAATAAATAAAATGTTTGCACTCACCAAAACGGCTGTGTCCCCCTAAACACTTATTTCAACACAAAATCCATTCTGGAACAGGTTAGCTAGCTCGGGGGTCGGCCATCCTCTAACGAGATCTAGCTGTTACAACCCCACTTTAAAGTTCCTAAAGTAGATTCTGGCACTGGGTTTAACATAAAACTGAGGGTAATCCAAACAGTTGATGAGCAAGAAAAGAAGATTTTATTTTACAATTCTGATAGGATCACAAGAAGGAAAAAGAAAACAAACCCAGGGGAGCTTAATGCGTCAGGGTCTCCAAGGCCAAAACAACAAACAAAACACCCCCTTATAACTATAAAATAAGACCATCACTTTCTAAAGGAGAACTAAAAGAAAATACAAAACCTAAACTCCCTCACTAACCAGAAAACAGGAGAAAACAGTTCACGAAAGAAAATGGCAGAGAACCCCTACCAGCTTCCATCTCTGGGCAAGAAACGCGTCTTGGACAATCGTTCAAAGTTGCTCACAGCAAGTCACACACAAAACCAGCTCTCAACAGGATCACAAAATCAAGGCCCAGGATAAACAGAAGGAGGGCCTCCGGCATCTCCAGCTTGCTGCTTTTTGTTGAGTGGCTGACGAGCCCCAATACACTTCACCTGCAGCAATCAGGCAGAGCTGAAACAAAAAAAACATGAAGCTCTCTCAAAAAGAGAGCTCCTAAAGGTCAGTGACCGTAATACATGGTTACAATAACAGAGTGTCAACCCACACGTGCTTAACTGTGTCAGCCTACCAGGACTGTACCAACTCAGACAAAACATGGGGGTGAAATACACCACAGATAGGATTAGAAATGAGGTTATCAGAGGTACAGCACAGGTTGAACAACTGGGAAATAAAGTTAGAGAGGCCAGACTCAGATAGTGTGGACATGTGCAGTGCCTCTCTCTCCGCCAAACCTGACACTAGAATAACTGTTGTTCTGAGCAGGAACTGTTTAGTGCTGAAGTCAGTGATTGCGTCAGGCACCTTGTTGGGCAGCTATGGGGTCCTTGGTAATACCTATTGAGTTGTTCATGGTGGTTCTTGTTCTTTTTGCACTGATGCCTGTCCGCGTTTGTGATAAAAGTGGGTTATAACAAGTTGTTAACGATCAATATTGTTGTGGAATTTTCTTTAACAAAAAGGACAACAAAGAGTTTTGTCTTAGGATAATTTATTTAAGCTATATAGCTGAGAATCACTGAGCTGAGGTCAGTTCAGCAGAGTGAGTCTGAAGCATTACAGATAGCTACCCGTTCTTATACCATTTGTCTGATGAGGAGGGGGGGCAGAAGGGTTAAGATAAACTGATAAAAAGGAGGTAACAAATCATGAGGTAACAATAGACTTCCTTGATCCCTGTACCCTGAGGCCCTATAAAGATAAGATGAAAGGCATTTTAACCTAAACTAAATTAAGATGACATGAATGCTCTGTGTCACATGTAGTAAGAATCACTGAAACAGTTTTTTATTACCATTACAGTATTTAGTTCTTTTCATATGCAAATGAAGTGGTGAATTTCAGTGCTAGCATATAAAATTAAAGTACCACTGATTGTCACACACCTGAGTGTGTGAAATTTGTTCTCCACATTTGACCCATCCCCTGAGGGAGCGGTGAGCAGCAGCGGTGCCACGGTCGGGAATCATTTGGTGATCTAACCCCCCAATTCCAACCCTTAATGCTGAGTGTCAAGCAGGATGGCAATCGGTCCCATTTTTACAGTTTTTGGTATGAATTGGTGGATTGAACCCACGACCTCCCAGTTTCAGGGCGGACACTCTACCACTCTACCACTAGGCCACTAATCCGGTTGTCTGGTATGTTAGCATCACTTGTGTAGGAGTGTCATGCAGTGTTTTACTTTGTAACTGACTTGCTAACGATCCTTTAAGTTAAAGCTAGGCCTCAAGTTATCATGTGTTTGATTTACAATTTATGTCCTGTGGCCCAGACCTCAAATGTTATAAAATGTTTTGAGAAAGTTGTTGTACCACTGTTGGAGAAAGAAGTTCAGCCATGACTACACAGTTATCAGTTTGCTTACAAGAAAAACAGAAGCAATCAAGACGCTATTCTTAGCATTGTTCATCCTGTGTCTAAACTTCTGGAAAACACTAAGGCCTATGGTCATGTTCTCTTTGTTGACTTTAGTTCAGCTTTTGACACTGTGCTAATACATCTGCTCTTAGAGAAGTTGTTGAAATTGGGTGTCAGTGCCTTTTTGATCAGGTGCTTTTATTCTTTTTTAAATAATAGAACACAACGTGTTAGGTCAATAGAGCAGTGTTAGGTGTTAAACACAAAACTACTGGAGTTCCACAAGGCAATGTACCATCTCCGGTGCTTTTTGCTCGATACACAAGTGACTGCAGAGTCCACACCCAAATAACTACATTGTGAAACATGCAGATGATTCTGTCATACTGAGTCTTCTATAAAGGGATATGGATGCATCATCAAACTGCAGTGAAATAGACTCTTTCACTAGGTGGTGTGATAAAAATCATCTTCTGTTAAATGTCAAAAAGACAAGAAAAGATCTTTGATCCAAGGAACATCTCTGACCACAAGCCTGTCATTATAAAAGACAATGTCATTCAACAAGTCTCACATTACAAATATCTAGGGGTTCAGATGGACAGTGTTCTGTGTTGGAAAGACCACGTTGACTTTCTGTGCTCACGACTGCAGCAGAGACTATTCTTTTTAAGAAGACTGAGACTGTATAGGGTGGGTTCCAACATAATACTTGTTTTCTACCATACAATGCTGGAAAGTATTCTATGGTATGGGGTCACAGCCTGGTTTGGTAACTTAACTGTCCAACTCAGGAACAAGCTGGCCCACATTCACAGAACTACCATGAAAATAATTGGCTTAAGAGAAAATTAACCTGTACAAACTATATATGAACAAGCAGTGATAACATCAAAAATCATATCCACTGACCCTAAACACCCACTGTTCTCCGAATATGAACTGCTGCCATCAGGAAGAAGATTAAGGGTGCCACAGTGCTGGACCAACAGACTGAAACTGTCATTTGTTCCAGCTTCAATCTAACGTGAATTAATTTATAGTAAATGTACAAAATAACACAACTGACTGGACCGCAGAAGACTAGTTCTTTCTGGAGCCTGATGAAATAAATAATAACCACAGATGCAGCATGGAAGGGAAAAATGTTTTAGTTCTTCCAGATAATCCAATCCATAAAAGGAAAAGGAAATAAATCCAAAGGAAAAAATCCTACCAGCTCGCCACCCTTAAAGTCCTCTTTTGGAGATATCAAAAAACCTGACCTGTAAAAGGCCAGAATAATAATCAAAACATTTCAATGTCATTCATTCACAAATCAGTTTACCGGTAAACATCCACAAAATGCTCTTTCTAATTAACTAAACAAAAAGATCCATATTAATTTTGGTCTCTCAAAACAGTATCCCATTTCATTCTTGTTCATATAACTGCGCAGTAAAGTTTAAAATTGCTACTTGCGGTTAACACCTCTATAAATAATTATTCAAACATAGAACAAACGAACCAAAATCAGTAAGGCTTAAGCGCCGAATGCAAGAATACATTTTAACAAATTAATCACAGTGCACAATATTCAAGTACATATAACTTAAAATTTAAACTTCAAACTAGAAAACAAAATTTCTCCCAAGGGAGTCTGGTGATAGCGGTAGCACGTCGCAATCAAAACATTTCAAACAGCTCAAGTAAATTAAGTTCTTGTAATAACCGGAGAATGTACAACGCTTACCATGGAGTCAGAAATATTGTTAGATGTTTGTGAAGGGTTGTAGAAAAATCAATAATATTGTGGCACGCCCCTCTCTGTGGCAGCCGCAGCCACAGCAGGAACAGACGCCAAAAACAGACACGGCAAAGCCCTCCTGCCATCTGATTAAATTGTTTCCGCCTAACGAAGATGACATCTGAGATGACCAATCAGAGGGAGGGTTTTCTGACTACGTATCCTTAGTCATTAATGTATTTTAATAACATGAGTTACACCCTCCCCCTGATCTCATGTTCGTCCCCGTACATGATGCAGGTTGAGTCTGGATCACCTGTTGACAGACGATATCAAGTCCATGATCCTCATCCTCTGACACAGGATTTAAGATTGAGGTCAGGTTATGGAACAACAACTGTATGCTCTTCAGAAAAGGATGTCCTGACTCGTATTGGTGGTTTTGCATGCTCACTTTCCTCTGACGTTGAGATTTCCTACTCACCCTGTTCACCTGAAGCAGAGGAGGCATCATTTTCCAAGGATAAATCTGGAGGGATGTCAACTTTGGGAGAGATTTTCTCCCTGTCCATCATGTCAAAGATGTTTTCTCCACTCTGCTCTCCAGGTTGAAACCCAACTTCCTCTGGTTCTGATGACGGTTCAGATGGTGGAAGAAATACAACTGATGTTGCACTAGACTGTTCAGGAGATCTTACTTCAGGAACAGGAACCTCTGTAGAAAGTTTTGGTAGATCAATAACAGTGTTCACGGGTAAGCTGCTACCCTCTGCAGCGGGCAAAGGCTGATACCAGTAACCAGGTATTAAATCATCCTCTTCTTCTTCTTCTAACTGTGGACAGTTATCAGAAAGATTTGGTGATGCTGTTCCTCTTGTTCCCTTTCCAATCAATGGCAATGTTGATTGGGTATGGATGGGTAAATTACCAGAGGGGAACAACAAGTCTCGGTGCACAGTTTGTCTGGGTTTGTCTCTCTTTTCTGGACGGATGGTGTATACTGGCAACGCTCCAGCTCTTTTCACAACAACATAGACATCTGACTCCCATTTATCTGCGAGCTTTTGTTTTCCTCTTAGTTTAACATTGTGGACTAGCACTCTATCTCCGACATTCAGACTTGATGGGGTCACGTGTTTATCATAACGAGCTTTGTTCCTCCCCGTCACTTTTTCAGCATTATCTGTGGCAATCCTNGGGCCCCACGGCTCGACGAGGAACCTTAATGTCAAATCCTCCCTTTGGATCCTTCTCTCCGCGGAGAGCCGGGTCGTTGTGCGGCTCCCGGCCAGTCTCCCAGTCACAGACCGTTTTCCGGATGGCTTGAAGGACGCTGCAATGTGGACAGATAAAAAAAAAAAAAAACACAATATATGAAAATGATCGTGTACAGCAAAAAATAAACAAATAAAAGTTACATAGTGCATTTAGTTACACTTAAAACAACTACCAGTTCAAGAGAACACTATTACATCAACAGTTTTAGATGACATGGTTATTTCTGCTGAAATATCATGAAATTACAGCCAGAAGTGACCAAAAGTGCCACAGTTTCCCATATGAGCTGCTTTGAAATCTTGGAGTTTGGAGCAGTTTTAAGGTGGCAGCAATCCTTTTTGCTCTGGACTGATTCTGAACTAGCCATTAGCTCATCAGTGCTGTCAGAATTAAACTCTATTTCTCCAAACTGAGGTCGTTCAAGAAGCCATTTAGTAAAACCTTAGTGTATTTTCCGGACTATAAGGCGCACTTAAAAACCTTCAATTTTTTCAAAAAACGACAGCGCGCCTTATAATCTGGACGCCTTTTAAATGTAAGAAGTCATGATGTTTTAGTACGACTTTCGTACGACTTTGCAGCATTAATGCTCAGTTATAGTCGCGCAGGGCAATGAAGGCTTTCTGTACTTGACGCTTACGTCAGTGCAGTATCGTTTCGTGCGTTTTGAACCGTTTAGTATAGTATAGTCCGGTGCGCCCTATATATGACAAAAGTTTGAAAAAGGACCATTCGTTGACAGTGCGTCTTATAATCCAGTGTGCCCTATAGTGCAGAAAATATGGTAATTGTTATTAACTTAAAACAGCTGGAGTTTATGTTAACGGCTTTCAGAGTTATGACTTGACCTAAAGAATACATTTCAACAGAATGTTCTTCTGGTATTACTGGAATTATTTTCCCTGAGCTATGGTTCTGACCTCTGGATGACGTTCTTCTTCTTCTTGATGGCCTGCCTCAGCGGGTCACGCAGAGTCACCTGGGAAAAGTCCTGCAGAGCCGAGTAGATGGTGTGGCGGATGGCGTGGTTAAACACACTCTCCATGCGTCCCATCAGCACCTGCAGTCCCTTTATCATAGCGATCACCTGCCAAAACCGTTGGACGCCGTGAAGAACAGGACTAGTACAAGTCCGAGCGCTCTAGCGTGTACATGTCTTGTTGTGTCTGACCTCTACGAGGGCGAACTTCTCCTCGCTCGTGTAGTTGTAGCGAGTGGCCCTCTCATATTCCTCAGCATTGTCGGGGCACTCTTTGTTCGAGTATTTGTCCGTCGGGTGAACCAGTTTCCACGAGTACTGTGGGGAAAGAGAGAAGGCGACCAGACAAAAGTCATCAGTTCGTTTGTGTCTAAATGAATATAGTGGGTTTCTCCAGCATACAGTCTGTGCTTCCTCACCACTTCCATAACGTGAGCGCTCCACTGGGAGAGCAGCTGCATGCCCTGCAGGGCCAAGTCGAACAGCTTCCTGTACTCTGAATCAGTCTTCTGGGCCTCCTGACGCCCTGATCCAGTCACCACCTACACAGTCCCAAATAAACACTTTACACCCCACAACCAGAGTCCAGTACACACAGTCCTCATTTACCTCTCAGCATTTACCCCCCCAAGCTGTGAACGTAAACATTTCCTTCCCTAACGTTTTAATTCTGATCCACTTGTCTGTCAGTTAAATTTCTCCATCAGAGTCACACTAAATCATGACCCCTGGAAATCCACCGGGGCAAGACATCTGCTGAAAAGCTTCTTACATAACAGCCGGGAGTCTGTACATCCCTCACATATAAAAAGCCCTGCAGAGGTGATGGACGCTCTCTGGACTCATTCATAAAAAGGTGAGTTTGATCCGATCTAGCCCCGAATCGGCTAAAGGCTGAGTGGGTTTTAGAGTTCCACTTGAACCCTGGAGGACGTTCACACCAACCTCACTGTTGCTGTAGCGAGCGAGCTCAGAGATGAAGCGCATGTGGTCCTCCCTGATTTGAATCATCTGCTCACAGATGTTGTACTGGGGGCTGCTGGATATAGAAGTGCAGGTCCACCTAGGGATGGGGGGGTGAGACAAAGAAACATATAAACACAAAGTTGTGTACTAAGAGTCGATGGCAAAAAAAACACAAGAGCCGTCAGAACATTTCAGTCTCATCTAAACTAATCTTTACATAAAGTCAAAGCGGTTTTTCCAATATTTAGGGAGATATTTAGGTGACTCAGGGTTTCCCCCAGTGTATTATAAGCCCCGCCGCCAGGCTAAGCTCTGCTTGTTTTTTTTTATGCATGTTTTTTCCCACCCGCACCCCCAAAACTGCTACTTTTCTTTACACAGTCACACCTACTGCAACATACAACATGTCGCAGAGAAAGGGTCAAAACACGTTGGACTCCTTTTTTATTTCAAAGAGCCAAAGCAGACAAAAATAGAGTTGCTCCAGTTTGAGACCGTATTGTGAAATTGTTTTCTGAAAGATGCTAATTATTCCCATGTATCTGACCATGACACCAGGGCTACAAAATCAAGTATTTTAGTGATCAGATGTCATCAAACAACCCACTGATTGACTATTTGAACATACATTTGCTATGGAAGTGTTGCAACTCGTGATTCTTTATACAAGAACCTGTAAAACAGGATTAAGTTTGATCTTAAAGCATGTTGCAAACTTCTGCATAAAGACCCACAGAACCAATGGACTCTTAGCTGCTGAGTGCACTGATGCAGTTTGTGTTGCAGGTAACATCATTTCAATTCATGCGGTTGTGACGAGCTAATCTCGGTTTAATTTGAAGTACTTTCACTTTTCTTTTGTCTGATATGGTCCCAAGCTTTTGGCATTTACTAAGTATTTCTTGTTCTTCTGCCGCACATAATGTAGCGGAAGCATGTCGCGCAGAGGGTAAAACTTTCCCCTCGACTACTCTTTGCGATCGAGTTACTGGAATCCTCTCAGGCCTTCATGAGACATGCAGTGTTTTCCCCCACCTGGATTTGTTCTCTTCAAAGTGAGCGCTGGTCTTAATGTACCGGGACAACTCGATCTGCATGTCACCAAACAGCGGGACCACTTGAAGTTGCTGTAAAAACCACACAGAGGTCTTTTATTAATTATGTTAAACAAAAGGCCCCATAAAAACCCTTTTTAAAGTCTTTTAAAACAACTGTTGCCTATAAAAGAAAGGGTTTTATTTTAAAAGGAACATTCACTTGCAGCTGAAGTGGACAAAATCGAAGATTTCCAAAGGTCAAGAACCCTTTTTTTTACTCATTTTCATTAGTTCTTATTTCCTTACATCCTGTAGACTACTTACTATCTGATGTACCATCAAATCTCTGCGTTCAAAAGGAGTATCTCTTCATACCTTGAAAAACTTGTCAATCTTTGTGAGGTTGATTCTCTTCTTGGCATCTAGTTTATATATGTTGCTGCTGTTTCCATCCATGAGGTACAAGCCGAAGCCCATCACCTGGAGAAGAGGAGCAGAGGTTGCCCGAGGTTCTACAAATCCAGTCGCTGTAAGTAGGATTTCAGGAGCAGCACAGAGCTCTACTTGCCTTGAGAAGCATGTGTTTCTCACTGGGAGTGAGATACAGCTTGTTCTCATAGTACTCCACACACAGGTTGACGATGTCCGCCAGCAGCTCTTCATATCCGTTAATCACTTCCAGCTGCTGCTGCAGCGACTAAAGGACGACCCAGAACCAATCATACAGTCATCTTCAGTTCAACTTAGAATCTACTTATTTCCACAGTGTTTGGATATTTAATGGGATTTTTCCAGGAAATGCATCGCAATATTTGCAAGAACGCACAATCAAATCTCCCTTACACTTGAATCCATCTCAAGAAAAATAAACTATTTTCTCTTTTTTAAATTTCTTTTAAGACAGCTACTTTCTGACTCCAGCACTTGAATTAATAATTAATGAAAGCTGTGGAGCTTTACTGAACTGCTTACAATTTAGATTTGAAATATTTTGCACCAGACGGTGCACTTCGGACCAACCTGAGTGATTTTGTTGTGGTTTGCCAGGAACATGGACAAGTTCTGGGACTCCTGGATGGAGGACGGTTCAGACATCTTTCTGAGGAACTGAGCGGCTCTGAGCAGGGACAAAAACAAGAGGTACTTTAGTCATTTATGTTTTTAAAACCCAAAATAAAATCTGTAAATGTGGCCTTTTTATTCTGATTCAATGGAACTTACTGTTAATTCATCAAGGTAAATGATCAAAAAAGTGCCTAATAAACACATTTCAATTCACAACTGCAAATACTGGAATTTTAAAGTCTTTCTTCTGTCTACATTTTAATTCAAAGGCATACATCTGAAAACAAATATTTTTTTCTAATCAAAACTAACAAATTGGAGTATTTTCAGAAAGCCACAAAATGTTCCCTTGAAGCATTCTTTTGAAATTACAGGACGTTCTGCCTTTATCTTCTCGTCATCTTAAATCTGCCGGTGCCGGTTGGGACACGAACTAAAAGATGCTGCCACCTAGAGTCTGAGGCGAACACCGGCTGTGAAACAAGCGCTGAAGGCTCCGAGTACCGTTTGTACGCAGAGTGGTCGTTCTTGACACTGCACTTCATGTTCTTCAGCTCATCGAGCACCGCAAACATGTTGATGAACTTCCCCAGGGTCAGCAGGTACGCCTCGGAGACAAAGTCCTTCCTGCGCTCGGCGTGACACAGCCGACGGACCTCCCCGCAGAAACGATCGATGGCCGTGCGCTGGATAAAAGCGAAGCGGCTCATTGGTTAACCTGTTTTTTTTTGTTTTTTTTGTATCAGGCAATCAGATATAATCCCTGCTGATCAAATGTGCGAGACTACCTGGAAGTACATGAAGTTCATCAGCTTGGTGACTTCTGGCTCGAGGACCTCCACAGTCTTCTCATAGATCTCCACTCGGTTGGGCTGCTCATTGCACTTTACCTGAGAGGAGATGACAGTTCGTTTTAAAGGTTTTAGGTTCTGAAGCCATAAATGTCAGTTAGAGTTGGGAGGGAAAAAAGTTAAAGATATCACAATGCCACAGGGCATCATTCCAGAACGAGCAGCACATTTTGTTGTATTTTTTTTTTTCAAAGCTGCGAACAGAGTAGCAAAACAAAGATTGTGACAGAAACAGAACAATAACAGCCAAATAGTAATGAGGGTGTTTCAGTGCGTAGTCTTTGGCACCTTTAAATATACAAATTATACTAAAAGTAACTCAGTTTGAATCATTTATCGGTCTACAAACAAAAACTTGTTGACAGTGAATTCAGATGCTCCTTGGTTCACCTGTGGTATTGCACGTGAGCAGCTCCTCCAGGTGTAAAGCATGACAGCGTACTCCTGGCCCTCCTCCAGCATGTCGTTCTAATTTCAAAAATAAAAGCACTTGCATCAAGAATTCATGATTTTATGACATTTCTTTGAACCTAAAGCAGAAAAACAAGCATGAATGGCAGATTCTACAGTGGGTTATTCATTCCCAGCGAGGGGAAGGGAAAACCTACCCTTCCTCCACACAAACTGCTGTCTGATCCGCCCCCTCAGCAATTATCCCACACTAATTAGACACAAAGACCAGCTATTCCTGACAAGAGCATCCATTTGTCCCTGTGCCATTTGATCCTGGGAGCCACCCTCAGCAGAATACCAAATGTTCTGCTGGAACAGTCCAGCCCTCCCCTTACCCCTCACCATACTGGCAAATTCATATTTCTCAGCAAGTCAGAGCAGAAAAAAAAGGTACCATGCTGGAGTGGACGGTGGCCTGCTCAATGTATCTGGCGATGCCGGTGACAAACGCATTTCGGTCCTCGAAGTTGGTGTTGAAGTTGGGCTGTTGAGAAATAAAACAACATTTTTCTTTTTTTTTTTGTTGTAAGCATGTATAAGCTGTCTGTGTTTGCACACGCATGTAAAAGTGTGGTAACAAAACAGAACCGGATCAGCAGAGGAAGCGTTTCTCTGTCTGCGCGCATCCGCCAGCACCGACCTGATATATGAGCGAGGAGGGGAGGGGCTCGATGCATGGCTGCTGGTCCGGGAGCGGCAGCTCCTCCAGCAGGTCCACGTTGGACAGGGCGTCCTCTAAAGTCACTGCGGACGTCATGCTGCTGAAAAAAGGTCAAACAAGCAGCAGCATCAGTTACAACTCTAACCCAGAAAGATGGTGTAGATTCTCAGTCATCCAGGACATGGGAAATCCAAAAGAAGGTTAAAAAAAGGGGGTTGTTTTTAACCTTTTTTTTTTTTTTATCTAACCCAAAGACATGCAATGCACCTGTGCTGTGGCTGGTTCAGAATAGAAACAGAACATGGAAACCTTCACAAACAATCTTACTTACTGCTCGTGATCTTTTCTTTCAGCTCAATCGTGGCTGTAAAGCTACAAAAATAAGAATAACGTTTGGAAATGCCAATGTTCTCCATACTGTTTTCTTATTTTCTAGACCTGGAAAATACTAAAATTATATTTCAAACAAAAAAACAAACCCAGGGGAGCTTAATGCGTCAGGGTCTCCAAGGCCAAAACAACAAACAAAACACCCCCTTATAACTATAAAATAAGACCATCACTTTCTAAAGGAGAACTGAAAGAAAATACAAAACCTAAACTCCCTCACTAACCAGAAAACAGGAGAAAACAGTTCACGAAAGAAAATGGCAGAGAACCCCTACCAGCTTCCATCTCTGGGCAAGAAACGCGTCTTGGACAAACGTTCAAAGTTGCTCACAGCAAGTCACACACAAAACCAGCTCTCAACAGGATCACAAAATCAAGGCCCAGGATAAACAGAAGGAGGGCCTCCGGCATCTCCAGCTTGCTGCTTTTTGTTGAGTGGCTGACGAGCCCCAATACACTTCACCTGCAGCAATCAGGCAGAGCTGAAACAAAAAAAACATGAAGCTCTCTCAAAAAGAGAGCTCCTAAAGGTCAGTGACCGTAACACTAGCTTCTCTTGAAAAGTTCGTCTTGAAAACAGCCTTGGCAGTATATTAGCGACCAAATCAACGTGTTGCTCTCCTTCGGCCATTGTGGGTTTAAAAAGTTTTTAACCGTTAACAGTCCTGGGTGTGACTCTGTTGATCTGCATAGTACTGCCGCAGCTCAAACTAGTAAGTATCCATATCCAATCACAGGATGTGTAAATGTCACGTTCAACGTGAGGCCAGCTAGAGGGCCTTACTGACACAACTCGTGATCTGATTGGCTATCGCAACTGTCTATCAACTGTATTTGCCCGTTCACTTACAGTGCACAGACGCCCGCACTGTTAATTCTGAAGGCCCGGGCAGATTTCATACAGCTGGTAGCTGAATTCTAAAGCCTGGTCCTAATACAGTGGAATTCTAACCTAAAAACAACACCACTGGAAGGAGCATAATATGACATGAAGAGAATATGAATACTTTTAGATATCTAGGGAAAGTAAATTAAAAATTAAATTAACCTTTATCATAATTATGATGTTGATTTTTGGTTATTTTAGGCCAGCAGAGAAGGCCTTGCTGGCCCTGGTGGCCCACCACTGCTCATTAGCAATTTGGGACTTAACTTACATAATTAATGTAATTTATGGGCTTTTGGGCACACCTGAATATAAGCCACATTCACTAGCTTTAAAAAGAAAAACAAAGTAAATATATAGGCTGCACATATCTTTAAGCCACAGGTGTCTATGTTGTAACACGAGATGTTTCCACAGAAAGATGTTAAGAAGTTTTTTCTTCATGTGTTTTCCACGATGAGGGTGTTGTATAAAGAGCAAAACGATTGATATGAAAAATTTAGTGAGTGCGTTTAATTTAAGTGTAACAGTTTCATTGGTCCACGGTGACCTATTCGATGATTTCATTGGTCTGATGTGTCGAGGCTAAATGTTTTGGACGCATAAAGCTTGTTAGTCCATAAAAATCTATAAATTAGCCACATCATTGTTTAAGCTGCAGTGTACAAAGAGTGTGAAAAAAATAGCGGCTTATAGTCCATAAATTACAGTACCTAATCTATAACAGAGCCAAACTTTCTTATTTTGAAGAGCATCTATCAGCTTTATTTTGTATCTTCATGGTAAAGCTTGAAGTTTTACAGGGTTTATTGGGCCAGCCATGATGGAATAATATGAAAATAATGATTTGTCTTTCTAGAGTTATGTTAGTAAAAGTTGCATGAATTTTGGATGAAATGTAGAAAACGATGTAACAGGTAATTGAACCAAGGTATATGGATGAAAATATGAGATCTATATACTTGCTTAAAATAATTTTTTAGTAAAATAACTTTAAGCACTTACTTTCACAAGCTGCCCCATGATGCATCCTTGATAAAAGTCAGTGGAGTGCATGAACTTACCTTCATACTTGGACTCCAGCTAATGATGTTTCACAAATACAGATGAGTATACCTAATGAGAAACAGTTATAATTCCTGCATCTTGTCTTCACCAAGATTGAGGAATTTTTAAAGGTTTATTTTTTATAGAGGCCTATTTTAAAGTAAACATCTCTTCTTATACAACTCTTTAATTCAATAATAATCTTTCTATGAGATTTTAAAATTCAAAAAATAAACATGTTGTGCAGCAACATGACCAGTTACAAGGTTGAAAACGTGATATTTAACCCTACCTGTTTGTGTTTGTTGATGTTGGCACGTCACTCTAAAATGATTTTGTGCCTCAACAATTAAAACATGAAAGAAAAAATATTTTCCAGCTGACATTACTTCAAACTTTCGCTAAGAAGTTTGAAAATTCCCCTCTGCAGTCGAGAAAGAAAAAAACAACCTTTTTTCAAATATACATTTGAGAGAAATGAAGTAAAAAGTATGTTGTTTCGGCTGCTCCCACAGTGAGCAAACTCACACAAACAAATTGGCAATTGTTTCACGTCGGATGCCCTTCCTGCCGCAGCCTGGGCTCAAACCTGCAGCCTCAGGATTACAAGACCGCAACACTGACCACCAAACTACCGTTGTCCCATTTAAGAGAAATGAAGTGAAAATACATATTTAGTTTTTAAAATTAACAAATTCCAGGAATTAGGTAGAGCAACTTAAATCTATGTCACCTTCAAATATACAGAGGCAATAATTTACACCTTGACACATTTTCAGACTTCAATAACACTAATTACAAGTAATCACTCATCGTGTGTTTCCCTCCAGCTATTTAAAACAAAGATACCCATCTCTGCCGAGGACCTCACACTGAGTTTTTATATATTTTAGGATTTCATGTGAAAGGTAATAAAAGAATGACAGCCTTTTCAGATCCTAATAGGTCAGATTTAGGTTGTTCTCCAAATTTCCAGGTTCAAGCTTTTCAACAGAAGAAACCACTCAACTTCTTTCATTTGAAAGTTGTTTTTATTATTTGTTTGTATTTTTTATTATTTATCATAGTTTCTATGAAATATATTTGCCAAAAACCTGTCCAGCAGGTAGTTTGACAAACCTGAAACAATGAATGAGCAGCTGGCTGACACTCTACCATTTACTGACCAGTTTATTGGTCAAAAAGAGCAGGCTTGGCTTGAGTAAAGGTTTTTAGTAGACTTTAAAATCTATAGTAAATGTTACACCGATAAGAGTTCATTGTCATAATTCATGGGTTTTGTTCCAGTGTTTAAAGGAATAGTCTGGTCTTTTTGGAGTATTGTTCTGTCAAATACACTGCTCAAAAAAAATAAAGGGAACACTCAAATAACACATCATAGATCTGAATGAATGAAATATTCTCATTGAATACTTTGTTCTGTACAAAGCTGAATGTGCTAACAACAAAATCATACAAAAAAATCATCAATGGAAATCAAATTTATTAACCAATGGAGGCCTGGCTTTGGAGTCACACACAAAATTAAAGTAGAAAAACACACTACAGGCTGATCCAACTTTGATTTAATGTCCTTAAAACACATCAAAAATCAGGCTCGGTATTGTGTGTGGCCTCCACCTGCCTGTATGACCTCCCTACAACACCTGGGAATGCGCCTGATGAGGTAGCGGATGGTCTCTTGAGGGATCTCCTCCCAGAACTGGACTAAAGCATCCGCTAACTCCTGGACAGTCTGTGGTGCAACGTGACGTTGGTGGTTGGAGCGAGACATGATGTCCAAGATGTGCTCAATCGGATTCTGGTCTGGGGAATGAGCGGGCCAGTCCATAGCTTCAATGCCTTCATCTTGCAGGAACTGCTGACACACTCCAGCCACATGAGGTCTAGCATTGTCCTGCATGAGGAGGAACCCAGGGCCAACCACACCAGCATATGGTCTCACAAGGGGTCTGAGGATCTCATCTCGGTACCTAATGGCAGTCATGCTACCTCTGGCGAGCACATGGAGGGCTTTGCAGGCCTCCAAAGAAATGCCACCCCACACCATTACTGACCCACTGCCAAACCAGTCATGCTGAACGATGTTGCAGGCAGCAGATCGCTCTCCATGGCATCTCCAATCTCTGTCACATGTGCTCAATGTGAACCTGCTTTCATCTGTGAAGAGGACAAGACGCCAGTGGCAAATTTGCCAATCCTGGTGTTCTCTGGCAAATGCCAACTGTCCTACACGTTGTTGGGCTGTGAGCACAACCCCCATCTGTGGACGTCGGGCCCTCATACCATCCTCATGGAGTCTGTTTCTAACCGTTTGTGCAGACACATGCACATTTGTGGCCTGCTGGACGTCATTTTGCAGGGCTCTGGCAGTGCTCCTCCTGGTCCTCTTTGCACAAAGACGGAGGTAGCAGTCCTGCTGCTGGGTTGTTGCCCTCCTACGGCCTCCTCCACGTCTCCTGGTGTACTGGCCTGTCTCCTGGTGGTGCTTCCATCCTCTGGACACTACGCTGACAGACATAGCAAACCTTCTTGCCACAGCTCGCATTGATGTGCCATCCTGGATGAACTGCACTACCTGAGCCACTTGTGTGGGTTGTAGAGTCTGTCTCATGCTACCACAAATGTGAAAGCACCGCCAACACTCAAAAGTAACTACAACATCAGTCAGAAAGCATAGATACTGAGAAGTGGTCTGTGGTCCCCACCTGCAGAACTACTCCTTTACTGAGTGTGTCTAGCTAATTACCAATATTTGCCACCTGTTGTCTATTCCATTTGCACAACAGCATGTGAAATTGATTGCCAATCAATGTTGCTTTCTAAGTGGACAGTTTTACTTGAAGTTATATTGTGTTGTGTTCCCTTTATGTTTTTTAGCAGTGTAGTTAAGAGTTGAGTAAACGTTTGGAATCATTAGACGCTTGACATACTATGTTTTAAGCACATCATATGACATGACACACTGCAGAATTCTGTGTTTTTATGTCTCACACATGTACATGTCAAACCAAGCAGATGATAAATATAAATCTTTAAAAACTGGCCCAACTCTACCTATCTTCATTTCAAAAGTGTAGTGCAGTAGAATAATTCATAAACCTGTGGTCAGCTGACCAAAAATGGGACTCCTGTGGCAATTATCATGGCAACTTTATTAGTTCAGCACCCCTAAAAAATAAAGAAAATTTCATCATGATTTTGAGGATATATAGTACTTAAACTTCAGATTTACCAAAACTGTTTTTAGAAATTGACAAGCCCAAATGAACCACAAACCAGTAAACTGATTCAGTTCATGATTAAATGAAACATTAAAAAATGTCTTAAATTCAAATGTGCTGCTTTTATGTTGAAACAGGCTTTTATTTTGAGATTGTCCATCCTCATTTTTTTTCCGAGCAGCCTCTGTAGGTTAACACAGAAGGTGAGACATGCAAGCATCGAGATATATAGATACAAGTTACTCCAAGCTCCTCAGAGGAAGACCAGGAAAGACAACATTAAACATCCTGCCTCTGTCTTTGAACAATGGACAGTACGACCATGTTAGAGCTAAAGTGGCTTTACAACAAGCCAAAAATGCACTTTACACACACAAAAAGAGAGGAGCCAAACCCACCAAGGTCAGTGTTGGAGCTACAGCCAGAGTATGAAAACCTTTTCATGTGAGAAAAGGAGAAACCCACTACAGCGATCCTTTGTCACTACAAAAACAAACTGGCCGAAGTTCACTCATCCTCAGTGATGGGAAAAGATGGAATACAGCATGACTTTCACTCTGCTCACAAGGCTCAAATGAAACACCAAGAACTACTACAGTAGAGGAACCCTTCAGACCAAAACAGACACAAAAACAAACTGTTCAGCAAAGGGAAAGATGTGCATCAACCTGGACAAAAGATTATGAGATGAAATAAGTTGGTTTAAAAAAAAATAAGTGGGAATGTTTGTTTCGGTAGTGGAGGCAATGTATTTTCAGGTAAATACAGTTTTTCTGTTCTGTTCTTGTAATTACTCCTTGTCACCAGAGGGTGCTGCTGTGATAGCACAGAGCAGAGAAAAGATTATGTTAGGAGGACAGAGTGAAAACATATGAGGAGAGTCGTGTTCATTAAACCTGAGTGTCAGCAGTTGCTGGAATAAAGTTTGGGAGTTTACTATTTGAATGTACCAGCTACAACTTGTGTGTCGAAATATGAAACAAATTTCACGTAGACTACATAAAAAATAAAAAAAATCTAAGCAGCTTATAAATGGTTCTTTAGTTTTTGAAAGATTTTAGAATGAAATATTTTCTTGCCTCTTGATCAGTTCACATGTTGGTGTAAATCTATTAGCCACATGAAAGCTCTGATCATCCTATTTTAATTATCTGTGTTGACATCCTTAGTGACAAATGTATTCCTCCATTGTACTTTTAATAATAGGACTATCTGTAAACCCTATATGTAATCACAAAATAACTACTTACAATCAAGGCAAAGTATCACTGATCAACAAACATTTGGTAGTTATTTTTTTTAAATGAACACATACGTTAAGGAGTTTTTATGTTCTTTCCATGGACGTGTGGATTTTTTTTCTGGGTACTCTCTAATCTTAAAGTTGAATCGTAGTGTAGTTGGAGATTCCAGTTTGTCTCTGGTGTGAACTTGTGCATGACTGGTTGTCGGTGTCTGTATGGTCCTGAGACAGATTTTTACCTAACAGTCTTTGCTTCAACACAAAATGTATGTGTGCCAAGGTAATGAGAGGATTAACTGATTAGCTGAAATAAATGAAAGCTTTTTATTTACATTTCATTTACATTTTTTACCCAGTTTTTTAACCCTCCTGTGGCCTTCAGGTCAAATTGACCTAAAGTTGCAAGGGCTTCCCTACCTCTATCTATCTCTCTCTTTTGAGGGCTTCAGGAGGGTAATTAAACTTTGTGATACAAGGTGAGAGCAAAAAAAAAAGGAGAGTTTCAACTAAGAGCCCCAAATTGCTCACTGGGGGTTGAGCACCCCTAAAGGTCAGATCCTTGCCTCTGATAATTGCCTCTAATGGACTCTACATGACTAAAGTGGTATTTTGATATCTTTCATGGTTTTTACACAATCACAGTTTACATTTATGATTTTTGGAGACTTTATTTAAAAATGTTCAACCTATTGGTCTAATTTTTCACATGTTAAACATTCCAAAATCTTTGCAAACAAAGTCCTTTTACTCCCACAAAACGCTCACTTCTTATACAATTTAAACAACAAAGCACGAGTGTTTTTGTATTTTTTTTTCGTGCAGTGTCTTTCTCTGTTTTAGGACTTATTTAAGGGTTTGTAACTTTTAAATTCATGTAAATTAAATGCACTTAGGTAATGCTGTAGCTTCCTAAGCAATAATGTAAAAGGGGGTTCTGCGTTGGAATCAGGGTTGTTTCACCTTTTTAAGTTTTTGTTATTCCTACAGAGTGAAGATCTGCCTGGTGTGTTTAGTAGAAACCCATTAACAGTTTTAAATCACAGGAACCTAATCATTCATGTTTGGTTTCAGTGGCATCTTTAATCCAGCAGAGAGGCAAACACTCTGACTAATCTAATCTGCTCTAATGAGCTTTAGATACACTTTAATCCAGTATGTAAATCAGGCTGAAGTCACTCTGCTTCATTACTGTTTTGACCCGGTCATAATGTGGGATAATTGAGGAGGAGGTGAAACCAAAAACTGATGACTTTTACTTAAGTTACTTTGTCGTTTTTCCAAATAAAGTCACTGAGTCTGTTCTTTTTGCTTCTTTTAGTAATTTTAAAGTACTGTAGTTTAGCATCACTCATTAGCATAAACATATTTAAAATGTGGATCAACTAATTAACAAAAAAAGAGATAAAAATGATTTGTTTTGGGTCCTGAAGTCCCAGAAAATCCTCTACTGTGATTGGTGTCTTTAGGTTATCTGTGTGTATTTGTTTATCAGTGGTAGAGCCATTAGCTGATAGTGCCGATGATCACCTGCTGTCTGCGTTTAATTTCATGCAAATCAAACCTCACTTTCCTGCTGAGTTTGTCAAGCTGAATTTTAGCTGAGTATGTTTGGTTTTGTTTTAGTTTTTGCTAAGGGTTAAAGTTAAATTTTATTTAAAAAAAACGAGTCTGTTATGTATAACAAAAATTATATGTCTAAAGAATTGCATATTTATTTATTTATTTTCAAGGAGCCAGATTTCCTTGGGATTATTGGTCTATGCTATGAAAGGTGGGTTAACCATGTAATTGCCTGCATCTGTGTGTGTGTGCTTGTAAGTCTGTTAGAAAAATATCTTGTGACCCACTGGACTAATTTGAATAAACTCTCAGATAAATCCAAAATAGATTAAAAACAAAAACAATTGGACTTCTATTCTGTAGCTGAAGACGTTTCGCTTCTCATCCGTGGAGCTTTTTCAATTCCTTGAATTGAGAATAAATTTGATTTTCAATATGATCAATTTGACACATTGAGAATCTATTTGATGGTGATGGTTATGATGAAAATGAATGAACGTATTCAGCCCCCAGCTAATGAGTTCTAATAGTTATCAAGTGTGAATACATCAAGTAATCTAAATCATATAAGATATATTTAAATCTGTTACCCATTGATAAATTTGATCTGGTATGTCTTAAAACAAGAGTTTAAAACAGAAGTAGAGTAAGTTCACCCTTCTTTCATTATCTGCTACATCTATTAGTTTTAATTTGTTACTGTTCATCAGGGAATATTTAAAAATGATGTATTTGATCAGTAAAGTGATTTGTACATTATGTGACAGAGTCAGACCTAAATAAACCTCTTGATTGTACAGTTAAAAGTGTAGGATCTTTCTGTCTTGACCTAATTAGCAGCAGCATGTTGGTTAAAGTGAGTAACTTTGCGTTTTTGTGTTTGGGACTTTGGGACTGTTTGTGTAAAATTGGACATTCATTTACAATAACAGTTTTTGTAATTCATGTAAGTTGTGTATAACATTTAAAGACAGCAATGGCGATTAATGACTATTTTATTGTCACTGTGTGTGCCATGATGACAGCAGCTTCACCCACACACCATCACTCCTTTTATTGCCATAAGATAGTGTGTTAAATTCAACATTTTTCACCCCACTACTTTATCTAAGAGCATGTCCAACTCACATTCTGTGAAATTCCTTCTTTGCCTGCATGTAGACATGAATTTTGATCACGCAAAGAGGAGAATCACATATGGCGAAGTGTCTCATTTGCATTACATTCCACATTGATCTGAATGTACAAAGGAGATATGTTTGGATTAATGCATACACACACATTTTCATATATCTGGATTTTTTAGTATGTACCTCATTTTCTTGATTCAGACTTACGCCAAGTTTCAGTCAAAAATCCACACAAGTTTTTGTACATTAAGACTCTGAAATGAAACCATATTTTTGGAAAGCAGATATCAGCCCATTTGCACAGACTAAAACTGTAATCTTAGACACACACAGTCACTGTGTAAAAACAAGAGGCTGTGTCAAAAAAAATCTTTAAATGTGAGGAGCAGAAGGCTCTGATAGTCTTGCATGTTAATTTTTGTTTCTATAGTGTTTTGTGTATGAGACATTATGAGTTATAAAGATCCTTCACTTCCAGTTTTGAAGGACAAATTCTGAGCAATGGAATGGAAGTTAATGAGAGTTTGGATGTCTGCATTCGGGGTAGGTTTGAGACCAAATTATAAGGGCTATAGATGTATAAATTGTGTAAGAAAAATAAAGATTGTTGGAATAGGAGAGTTTTGATGCATTTTTATATATTTATTTATTTTTATTTATGTATTTATTTTTGTGGAGGATTTTCCAAATCTGTGGAATGAGTAGCAAATTAGAAAGAACCATAATACACTGGTACAAGCCTGGTCAGCTCCCTGTGAGTTACTGCTTGTTAAATTTATTAACCATCTTTCAGCTACAACCCTGAGAACATTTAATCATTTTAATCAACATTTCAATAGGATGATGGTGGAATGTTTTCTTATTATTCGACAATCCGATGTTTTTGTTTTTTTTTATGTTTCAGCACCAGACAAAACTATTGCCAAAAGTTGTATCGGTCTCATTTTTCTATCTGGGATCTTAATAAGAACAGAATCAGTGAACGGGTTGTGCTTTGTACTGACAATTAACCAAAGCTCTGTTACCATGGTGATCAAGCCACACTCAACCAGGTCCTCCAGCACGAAAAACTCTGACTTTCAGCTCATGTTAGCAGCAAACAAGAAACCTTGCTTCATATCACAACCCTCAGGTGTATCTAACAATAGTTTTCACATCATTAACAGTTTCCCAGCATACTCTCTAAGTGTTACCAACGGATCAAAACCTGTAGAAATGTGCGTAGGCCAGCTATGAAACTGTTCCATGGTCATTGCAGTATTGATTCATCTAAACTTTAGCGTGAAGAAAGGTCCACACTGCTTTTTTGTGCATACGCATCCTTCGTACATTAGACCCCTACCAAAGAGAAAACTAAAGGCAGAAAGTTTATATTGATTCCAGCTTCAGTAGACTCCCAGAAAAGCATCACCAAGAACGGACCAAAACCAGAAATGGGATCTGTATTATAAAACTGAGCTGTAAAATTTTTAGTTTATCACAAATGTGCTGTTTTTATGTGTTTGGAGTTAAAATAATAAACAAATGTCATTTGTTTAACTCTCAAGCCTGCAGTGTTTATTTTATCACTTACATCAGCAGGTTTGATAAAACCAATGAATGAAATATGGGTAGTGACATAACATTTGTTGTCTTCTCATACTTCTGGCTCAGGCTTAAATTACACAGAATACAATTCTTGTGCCCTTACATACCTTAAGTTCTTTTGTAATATTTGTGGCCAAACAAAAGACGATGTTCAGTCCTGCTCTGTGGAGGTGATTTAAAGTGTCACAGCAGAAGAATGTGAACGATTCCTCCACAGTCGTCCAAACACATCTCCTCTGGATGCTGCAGGTTTGTTCTTACCTGTTTGCTGTTGCAGAAGACACATAACTGCACTGTGAGGTGTGTTTTGCAAAGTGAAATATTGGATGATGCTGCAGAAAGTCCTGCATGAACACAAACACGAGCTCTGACATATTTTCAGTTATGTTGAACAAAAACATGCAGCAGTCCAACATGAACCCGCCTGTCCCTAGCAGTCATGGATGTTCCTTCTCCAGGGTTTAGGTTGATGTTTTCCATCATGTTGGAGCTTGCTGAAAAAAAAACTGACTAAAACTCAGCATATAAACACACTCCTGCAGTCCTGCGTTAAGAGCAGACCTGATCTCTGACCTGCAAATCTGTATATAGTCATCTATTCATGCTGCTTTTTTACTTGTGTCAGTGTGACTAATGGAAAATTTAGGATTTACATGTAACCTGAACAAGTCTTTTTTTCACACAGAACTGCTCCAGAAACATCCCAGGTTCTGATCTGGTCAAAAAGCCCATCTTTTATATGTAAACATCTCTCCTACTGCTGAACCTATTGTCCATGTTATTTAATTTGTTTTGTTTGAATGTTAATAAATGTTAATTATGCAGAGTAGATTGACTTCTGATAATTTGTGAGTGTAATTGCATTAGTTGCAAGTAATAAACAACAAACATCTTCACATTAATTGAGAACTGGTACAACATTATTATTTTCTTTTAAAAAAGTGACTGGTGCCCCTGTCAATTTTTGAATATTGTGTTTTTCTATATATATTTGTTTGTCTCTTAAAATAATGAAATAATGTACTCAAGGAAAAGTACAGTTACTCTGTTGAAATTTTACTCAAGTAAAAGTACAAGTTAGTTATTAAGATCTACTCAAGTAAAATTAAAAAAGGTAAGTCATTAAAAATTTACTTGGCTTAAAAGTTACTTTTTTCTCTTTTTTTTACAGTGGAAGGGCGTCTCTCCTGAGGTGCACAAAGGACAAAATGATTTTTTTTCTCAAATGAGCTTTTAAAAAAGAAAAAAAAACCTTCACAAATAATATGCACTTACAAATTAAAACATGTCCACACACAACATTTACAGCGTTTGGAGAAATTAAATTTTAATGTGAGTGCAGGATAGTCCACACATATTATCAAATATAACAAAACATGATAACAAATAGTGTTCAGATATACAGATTCAGATAAGTAGTCAGATAACAAAACATGTTGAACAAACCACAAAGTAGCTGGTAGAAAAACTACTAAAATTGTTGCAGTTCAGTGTCTTTTGCTCTGTAATGGATATGATTTCAAATGGAACAAGGTACAATACTTGAAATAAAATATATATGAACAAATGTAAATAACTGCTTCAAAAGTACACAATACACAAAATAATTACTCAGTTACAGTCACACAAGTAAATATAATTCTTAAATTTCCACCTCTGTGTAGTAGTATATATAGTAGTTTAGTAAATAAGAGATAGGAAACAGAGCGGTTTTTGTATTTTAAAAACAACTTGAGTGTTGTACTTAATAAATGTGCGCTGAGTATTTACAGTCAGGTGTCATGTAAATGAATGTCAACAAGATATGCTGTAATACTCATGTGAATCTGTGCTGTCTAATAAGCATCTTGATATGCCACACCTGTGAGGTGGATGGATTATCTCAACTCACTAACACAGATTTACACAAATTTGTGAACAATATTTGAGAGAAAAAGGCCTACTGTGTACGTAGAAAAAGTCTAAGATCTTTGAGTTCAGCTCATGAAAATTGGGAGCAATAACAAAAGTGTTGTTTAAGTTTTTGTTCAGTATAAATCAACAAGAGACAGTACTTTTAAAAAATTGAGGTGCTGTAGCATTTTGAGCACTGTTTGCTTAAAATGTCACAAAAGCATCAAGAGCAAACGGGGAGATGTTTCACATACAGTTTCAAAATGAAGCTAATCTATACTCTTCTAAATAAGTGTGAGTACACAACATGCCTTTACAACTTCTAGAGTTAATCATGACTTCCAAATGTATTTCTGGCTCATATTTCTGAAAACCCCAACACCTGATGAAATATGAGGATTTGACTTCATAAATATTTACTGACTAACACATTCAGTCAGTTTGGATTGCAGGGAGGTCGTGACCTTTTTGTTGCAGAAGTGATGTGTCTGTCATTGTTGAAAAAAGACTTAATTTAAAAATATTTAATTATCTTTTTATTTATACGCCTTTGCCTTCAGTCTCAGATTTCTCTCCGTCTTGTTGTTTTATAAGAATCCATCTTTTGTTTTCGAGGCTGTCTGTGTTGACGTTGGACTGCAGCTTTAAGTTTCTCTGAGCTAATATAATCTGAAGGCTTTTATCACTGTCAAAACACATACACCTACACCTGGGATAGTTTCCTAATGAGTTACAGTTACAGCTTGTTAGTGTGTCACGCCCTGCAGGAATGAAAAGATGGCACAAGTCTTCTTGAATGCTTCTATTTATATGAAATAACGCTTTACTTTGTTGTGCAACATAATTTAACACAGTGAAACATTAATATCAAAATGTACAAAGTTAATAGAGAGAAAGCAAGTGTATGAAGCTCGAGATTAGCAGCAGCATGAAAAGTTGAAAAGTTTTATTTTCAGTGGCCTTTGCCTATTAACATTTATCATTGATTCAGCTCTTTGACAGAAAATATTTCCTCATCCACATAGGAGCTTCTGTAATTTTCATAAGACGCTGTGGAAATAGGATTTCCTCAGTCCTATTTATTGCCCACCACTGCAAAGTGGGCAGTAGTGGTTTTGTCTGCCTTTGTGTCTGTTAGCAAAATATCTGATGAACCAGTGAACATCCTTTACTCTAACTCCAAGAAAGTAATCCTTGGATGTACATCTCCAACATATTTACTTTTGAAGTCCACCCAATTCAAGGTGGCCACCGCAGCTAAATCAACATGACAAACACAAAAATGACAATAACTAAAAATAATTTACAGGTATTAAGCTAAACTTTGGTGTTGTGGCTGAAAATCATACCCCCACTGGAACTCAAATTGCTAACATATTGTACAATATTTAGTTTTGTAGAGTGAGATTTTGAGTGTTTTAATGAAAAGTAGTAATCAAAATGCATTTCTTGAAGGGAATGCTAGGCCTTTCATTTATCTTGAAGTGATCCAAGTGGACATTTTTAGTTGTATAACTTCATAAATAAAACTCACACTTGTTAATTGTTAATTTAAAATGTGGGGAAAAAAATAAAAATCAATAAATAGAGTATTAAAAAAAATCTATTCACCTCTAATACACTGATACCATGTGACCTGGTATATGTTGGTAAAACTACTAGATAACAAAAGACTTTAATTGCCAAATACTGAAGTGCTTTAAGAAATTATGTTACATCTAAGTTGACTTACAGTGACTGTGAATTTTACAAAACAATTACATTAAGCCACATTAGAACTGAAACATCCTCATAGATGGAGTGATTTAACTTCTGCTTCCCAAATGGGAATTTTTTTAAAATCCACACACAAAGTACACTAGCTTCAAAATGATAAATTTATTAGGTTGAAATCTTTTTTTTTTTATTATTTTTTAGTAAAATTCTGCTTTTTCGATTAGATTTCAGAGGTTTTCTGGAGCCGACATCATTATCCCTACAGCTCCTTAACACCAACATCATATTATTTGTCTGTGGGATTATAGCTGAACAAACGGCACACTAATTCTTTAGGAAACACCTCAGAGCCCCCAGTGATCACCATTTCTCCTCACAGCCACGGTCTCAGTCCAGGCTTAAAGGTTCAAGGCGACTTTGGCTCAGCTGCTTCCGTAGCTTTTGTAGACAACCTTGAGAGGCTTTCTGCTCACCCCTGGGGTGTATTATAGCCGTCAGCACTCGGGCGATATGCAATTAGTGTTGGGGTCAGAGGTGAAGGCAGGACTTAAGCCTGAGACCTGCTGGTCAGTCAACAAACCTGGGGATGAAATCCCTCTGGACTCCGAGGACAGAAGTCTGCTGCTGACAGATCAGTGCCAATACAAACACACCAACACAGGTCTAATTTGAAAACACAATGCAGGGTTTAAGCACACATGCACACACTGAGGTAAGCACAAACACAAAAAATGAAGAACTCTACACTGATGAATGTTCTTTTTGTTTGCTGTGGCTTTGAATTTGTTTTATTTTGTCAAAAAATCCACGCTACGCTCAATGAAGGCTAAGTTATAAAAAGAATTCTCATCTATTCCAGATCTTAAGCAGCCAAAGACATATTAGACAAGGGATTTTTAGGGGGGGAAATGGATGCCGAGTGCTGTAAATGCTAAACCCCAAATACAAAGAAGGCACATTCTGAAGCAATATTTAATGGTAAGATACGACAAAAACTAACTGGCGACAACAACCAGTAACTTCAAGAACATTGTGTTAAGCATGGTGGTGGTAGCAATATGCTCTGGAGATCTAGCTTTGCAAAGAAAGACAAGTCCAAAAGCCCTATTCTGTGATGGTCTGGGCTTGAATCTGATCTGTATTCTGTGCAGGGGCCATCAGTGCAGAAAGGTCCAGCAGACATTTTACATCAACTTCTGCTACCTTTAAGACTACATCTTTTCCAGGGACGTCCAAGCATTCTTCACCAAGACAATGTAAAACCACACTATGTTCACATTCTGATGGCATGGCTGAGGAAAACAAGGTGACTGGTTCTTGGCTTGCCTGCCTCCAATGCTGACATGTCCCCAACATGTGTGATGAGGACAACTTTGTGCTGTTAAGACGTATTTGCAGAAATAATGGGACCAAAAACTATTCATCACTTGGTACCCACGATGTCAGAATCTCTTTAAGTGTTGGAAGAAGGAATGCCAATATTAATAATGTGTTTTCTCTAAATTTAGCTAGTATTCAACAAATGGACTGAACCGAATTTAGGTGCAAGTTAATAAGAATAGCTTGTGCAGCTATTATCTTACTAGGTCATTGTTTTGACTATTCAGCATTTAGAGTTTTAGTTTACATCTACATGGCTTCAAAAATTTAGAATCTGCTTTTTATTTAGGATTTTCTTTTTTCCATAAGGACTGTTATTGGTACCCACTAATATTAATATATATTATAATATATTATAACCTTATTATATATTATATATTATATTATTATACATATTATAATATATTAATAACTAGGACATTTCAGAAAAAAATGCTGAAGGATGCCAATGCAGTTAATGCCTGAAATTCCAACATCCATCATCTTTTACACCCTAATAGTAATTTGTGACTCAAGTTTATAATAGTCCAAACTGAATACATATGTTTAGATGCATAAATTGTACAAGAAGTGTAAGATTTATGGAAATAAGAAGAGTTTGCAAAATCTGTGGACAGCTCAAAACTTATAGTGTGTCATCATCACATTCAAAGATGAACATTCTGTGGGAAAAAAAATCACAAAACTTAAACTGTGATTGATTATGTATGTAAAACAATAAAGCTATCAAAATACCAGTTCAGACATGTAAAGTCCAGTTTTCTATGACCCCTTTAAATTTAGAATAATGTTTCTACTGTGAAGTTTGTCTGAGCGGTAAAGCTCCAAAGAGGGACGGGTTTTCTCACTTGTTTCACCAAAATCCCATAGTTGTTTATGGGGAAGTTTTTTTTTTTATTTTCTTGGTGAGTTTTATCCATGTTTTACAATGCACTGCTACCATGCCTTTCAAACCCCAAGTATTAATGTATTTTTTGTCTGTGTTTTTCCAAAGCTGCCGTGTGAGATCTGAACTGAAAAATGTGACAGAAACAGAAGAATGCTGCTTCAAAGTTCAAAGATTGGAATCTTTAGTTCTACTTTCAAAGGTCTTTAACATGAATAAAGAACAAAAACACATAAATCTTGTGTTTTTGTCATAAAATATTCTTCCTTTTATATCAAATAAAAGAAAACTTTAATTTCACGTCTAAAACAGGATTAAATTCTCTAATTTTCCTCATTTTATGTTTTTGAAAGCCTGATAATGTGCTGTTTTATCTCAGCCAAAAGAAAAGACTAATAAATAAATACTTTTTTCTTGTGTTGTGGTTTTATTATTTTTATCATTCTGAAACCTGTTTTGTAAAGTCTGCTTTCCAGCTCCATAAATCAAGTTTATTGTTGCATATTTTTGCTGCCACCATAACTCAATTGTTCAGTTATTGTGAAACACATAGCTGAAGGAGATTTTCTCTTTTTAGTTTGTAATCTGAAGCACTGAAGATCATTTCTAACCTGAAGCTAATTCATTTACTTCTTGGCTCAGATGAGATATTCTAGTCTCGTCATGACACACTGCTTTTTATAGTTTAACCAGATCATTACTTTCCCTCTGACTGTTTTATGGTTTATTGTCTTATCAATAAACCATAAAACCATATTTGGATGAAGTTCTTAATTGTATTTAAAACAGAAGTCTGACACCAGCCAACAACAAAATTTTCTTTACTGTCAAATTACTACATATTAAGTTAATAACTTGCCCAAAAAGAGTTAAATGTTTTTGGTGCAAGTAAAACCAAAATCTGCTTAAGCTGATGGTTGTCACCAGTTGATGGTGGTTTCATCAGTTGGTGACCCCTTCTAAAATTTAAAGTTTTCTCTTTAAACACCTTCATCCCGGCTTTTCCAGGAGTGGGGGTTGGGTTGGTGTCCATGGCTCTGCAGACTAAAAGACTTGGCATGCTGCTAAGTCCATTTTAATACAGAACTTTCATGGTAAGCTGACAAAACCTGTCACCAAGAGACACACAAGAGGGCACGTTTCTGCTGACCTGGAACCGGAGTGACATGGTGAAACCAGGCTGTGGCTTTAAGGGTTACAGATCATGCATATTGGTGTCAGTTTAATAAAGGAGAATTCAGGTTGCTTTCCGAGTTGGTGTTAAAATACAATTTAACGCATGATGCAAATCATCAGATTATAGGTTTACCGAAAATCATGTGTTTTAGCTAAAACGGAAACCAGAGTAAGGACACGAGACTCTGAGGTCAGCTAAGTCGATGCAGGTGGTGTCTGAAAAGTTGTTCAAATTTGAAACGTAGAAAAATCTGCTAAAGATCAGGTGAGGAGGAAAAAAGGTCTGATAAACATTCTCAACTGTTTTACCAATTTAAAACAAACTGTCGTTCAGTTTACATCAAAATATTTTAAGTCAGTATCTCGCTGGACTGCTGGACAGTATCTCAGCTGTTTGCAAACGGTTTGCAAGGGAGTTTCCAAAAGGCTTTCCAGGGTTCTCTATTTCATCACAAGTCACAGAGGCTTGGAGTGTTGTTGCTTGAATTTTGAGCATGTTCAAAATGTGTACACCAAAATTTCTCTAAATAGCCGCACAGTTGATGCACACATCTGAAAACTATTTCAATTTTTTGTCTGCAATCCTACAGTGGCTGGCACAGAGCTGTCACCTCACAGCAAGAAGATCGCAGGTTCAAACATGGCAGCAACTTTTTTCTGTGTGGAGTTTGCACATTCTCCCAGAGCATGCGTGGATATTTCCTGTGTACTCCAGTTTCCTCCAACTAAAATTGTGTATGTTACGTTAATTAATAACTCTAAATTGTCATTAGGTGTGAGTGAGAGCGTAAATGGTTGTCTGCCTTGTTTGTCTTTATATGACCCTTTGATGGACAGGTAATCTGTCAAGAGTGTAGCCCATCTCTCTGGAGATCTTCTTCCCATGACCCTGGATGGAAAAGCAGGTAAAAAAAAAGGAATAGATCAATTCTAGGGAACTAGAACTGGATTTTGACACCTGAACAGGAGCTCCTAAGGCCATAAAAACATGTCCAGGTATACCCACGGCAACAATATTTTTGCCCATTTTCTTTTCTCACAGTTTTGAGTCACCAACTAGCCTCCAACAGTAGCAGTTCAGTGAGGTACTACCATAAGCAGCAGGGGCCACCACCAAGCAAAAGACAGCATGAAGACCAAGGAACTCTCCATGCAGGTCAGAGACAAAAGGCTTTTTCACAAAATAGTTATATAGCTTAATGCATTTAGTGCTATGTCTAAAACATTTCATTCTAAATCCTGTAGCCGGGTGGTTGAACAGACCATCTGTCATCAGTACATCACACCCCAAGTCGCAACACCAACTCTTTTATGCATTGACTTTTAACCTCTATCACTATTTCATTTGGTGACTTAGAGATATGGCAACAGTGGATTGAAGGAGAAACCTCCAACCCAGTTTCAGTGTCATTGATTGTCCAGCAGGCCAATGACCCTAAACACCTGGATAAAGCAATGCCAGTGGCTTAAGGCAGGATAAATCTGGGCTGCAACTGTTGTAGATTAGTTGGAGACACATAATTGAGAAAAACTGCACAAATTTTCATCTGGAATCACATCAACAACACATTTTCAAGAACTCCCAGCAAAATTTGGGCCATAATTCAGTGGAACTTTGTATACATATTAACAAATGATGTAGATTTAGTGCTCTACAATTATAGAAACTTCATTGAGGAGAATTTGAGGTTCCAGATGCCTGCAACAACTCTGTGATTATATTGAGAGAAAATTTATTTTGTGAATTTTTTGAATGTGTTCAAAATTTCTAGGATATGAAACCAAAGCCCTGCAACTCACACAAGGAAACTGAGAGCTCACACAGACGATTCAAGATACTTTAGAAATTCTCTTGCAAATAGCATTCGCTATTTGTTGCCAACATTCACAGGCCAGCCCAAAGATACACGCTTTTAAACAGAAACAGTTTAATGTCCTAAATAGCCCAGTTAAAGTCCAGACCTCAATACTACTGAGAATGTCTGGTATGATTTATAGCAGCACCCATCCACTTGAAGGAGCATGGTGGAAGCTTATGTTTTTTATTATAATTAGCGTCCAAATAGTGGTCTCAGTGATGGACCTGTGGCCTGTCCAGGGTGTATTCCACCTGTCGGACAATGATGATTGAAGATGAGCACCAGCCTATGTGACCCTCTATGAAAAAGCAGGTAAAGGAAATGGGTGGATTGATCCTCAAAGTGGAAGTTATGTTGTGTCAAGGAAAATTCTGTGTTGTAAGGCAACAGACCAGAGATATTGCCAAGGTGGTGAATACTGATGTTTTCACTCATTAGGTTTTATTCAACATCAGCTAGAGTTGAGTTAAAACAGATCTCAGGTCTGTGTGAGGAAGGAAAAAACAGTGAGGCTTGAGTTACATTAATGAACTCGTGAAGTGTGTAAGAGGTCAAAGCTCACGCAGCGCTGCCTAATAAGAATCCCCCTCTTCACCCCCACCCTGTCGGACACTGCTGCTGTCAGTTAACATCTCAAAGCTCCTTGCTGCTCCTCTGTTCCGCACCAGTAAGCCTCTCTGCTAACCAGAACCACTAACCGGTCGGGCTGAAGTGTATGGCTGCATAACCCCAGTCATTGTCATCTGATCTGTTTAATCTGACTGAATCTGGTCCTTTCAGATGGTTTAGACAGATGAAATCTGTTTATAATCCCAAAATAAATAAATTATAATTTCACTTTTTAAATGGTCAAATTTGCAGCTTTTTTTCTATTTAACATATTTCACCAAAACAGTCCACATTGCAGTAAAATATTACACTGTCCTTGATTAGATTTTTGATGTAGTCTTACTAAATTCAGAATTACTAAAGTTGTAAAACAAAGTCTGTGCTGTAATCTTGATTTAAGTGCATCTTGAATGACAGAAAAATCAGTAAATGTCAAATTTGCTTTTAAATCAACACTGTCATTGCCCACCTGTTGTGTTTTGGTTTTACTGTTTTAGAACTTTTCTCTTTATAAAATGGTTGTTTCTTATTGTCTGATTGACAAAAGACTCCATTATTTTTTCCATACAATTCTTCTAAAATAAATCTGGATAATTTTCATTCAAATTTGAGTCTTTTGTTTCCAATAAAAAAAATGGCCAATCTTTAAAAATCAATGTGTGAACCAATGGGTGGGTAAAATTGACTTCAGCAGATGGACATCATTTCTTTCCCACACCTTCAGGTGTATCTGTTTTTGATTGGACACACTCTCTCTCACACACACACACACACACACACACACACACACACACACACACACACACACCTTACTCCCCTTTTTGGCTTCTGTGCCAACCCACACAGGAATTAATCCTTAGGAGGATTTTTCCACCATGAGAACCACACCTGTTGGCATTCTCACAAATAAGCACAGCGTTGTTTCAGTTGTATTTAAGTTTTTATTGTAGTTTTGGTATAATAAAGGTTTTAGCCTTGGCTCATTTTTTTACTAATAAAATTATTCTGCTCAGTACTGACTGAAAGCAAAACATGTTCTCCTGTATCATCATTAAACATTTGAAACAATTTCAAAACAAATATTCTTGAAGAACTTTGACACATATGTGTGATAAATACCACAACATGTTTCACCTGTAAATTCATTACAGTCAAATTAATCTATAAATTATCTTTTCAAGCACCAGTTCAATACTCAGATCAATGAGACCTACAGAACATCTAAATGTGTACTGATTGTCAGAAATTAAGTTATTAAAATATCTATCATAGATCTTTTTTTGAACAGGAACACAAGTAATGAGAAAAGAACACAAAAAGAGGATTCAATCTCCTCCATTTAAAACGAAAAAAGTACATAGGGATATTTTATTTTGAAAAAATGTTGTATAACTTGTTTTTTTTAAACTACTGTATATCACTGTTGCTTTTACTTTAATAAATCTAACAAATGTAATTGTTCATTTTTTAAAAATTAGCTAATTTTAAAAGATTAAGAAGAAAATCATATGATGAAACAGCTCAAATGCTTGACTGAATGACAAACATTTAAGTTGCAATTTTTTCTTATCAAAAACATTTTTTAAGTTTTAGAATTTTATTTGAAAATTTTTAACATCTTGTTTATGTTTAAGTGTTCTGCTTTTCTTTTCCCAAAAATTTTGACCAATTTAAAAGTCTGTCTTGTTAAATAGCTATAAAAAATGGGATTTTATTTGAGTTTTAAAACACAATTTAAACCAACCAAGCACTCAGGACAATAGTCTGTATAATAATAATAATAATAATAATAATAATAATAATAATAATAATAATAATAATAATAATAATAATTTAATATGGAAAACAAATTGAAATCCTGAAGACCTTATTTTATTTATGTGTGACAAGGTAATGCAGGAAATAATTATTCACAAAAATGCTGAAAAGTTGAGAAATCCTGCAGGGCATATCAAATATGTCAAATCTTATTCTACACTTAATTCTTTTGCAGCCTTGGATTGTTTTTTATTCTGATAAACTTGCTGCAGATCTTTTGTCTCTAAAGAAGCATTTCTCCAGATTATTGTACTTGTAAAGACACTTGTACTCTACTGTTTCACACAAACACGTCAGGCTGCCTCTGCTCTGTCAGTAGCTGGAAGCTCCTCAATGTTTCATTCTTTAAAGTTGATGAAAGCAACGAGTTGTTTTGAGTGACCACAGCGATGGCAGTGGGCAAAAGGAGCCTCCACAAAGAGTTACAGATTGTTTCCATAACAACATGTCAGTGATTATTCTGAACATTTCATTTCCTGTTTAAGTGGATGGGTCAGTCAGGCACCAATCACAGATGTGCTGAGCTGACGGGATCAGAACAACAAATACACAACAGCTGCAGGAAGTTTTTACTGAAGGGAAATCTGAACCTACTGGTGCTCAGTCTGTCACAACTCCTCATTCTCAGCTTCATTTGTCAAAAACAGAAGTTTCTCCTGCTGATATTTCTGCACAATGAAGAAAAAAGTCTGCAAAATATTTACTTGAGCTTTTTGCCTTATTAAACATGACCGTCAATGCAGAATATCTCCAGGATTTGTTCCAATAATAGTATTTATATAAATTCATTACATCCTTAACATGGCTGATGGGTTATAAAGAATTTTGAGAGGCACAAAACCTCTGTAGTATTCATGACATGGAACCCGCATGCATCAACATGGTTTGGTTATTGAGTTATTATCTGAAGAAGGCTTTAGCCACATGCTAAAGCGTTGACTGTGATTGTGTAATGGAAGCAACCTAACACAGGCCCGATACCTGTCGCAGTAATATGGTGTAGCTGTATTCTGATACAGCCCGGGATATTTGTGCCAAGGATGGTTGTATAGAGTGTTGTGGGGGTGCAGGAAACATCTGAAGGACACAATAAATAGCAGGAAAAAAAAGAGTAGTAGTATCATGTAAGAGGTTTTCCAAATTTCCTGTGATCCAGCCACATTCTAATAAGTCATGGAGAGCACAGAGAGGTCGTCTTCCAGTGTGAGGGGAGCCTAATAAAAAATAAAGAGAAGAACAGGACAAAAACAACAAATAAAAGGAAATCTGATTGAATTCTTAGACGTAAAACCAATAACTTCATCTTCATCAGATTGTTTTTTTTCCCCAAATGACCAAGACATAAACAGATGTCTCACTACTCTGGATATTTTTGAAAAACTGAGATTTCTCTGCAGCATTTTCACTTCCCATTCACACAAAAAAATGTTTTTGATGAAAAAACTGTCATGATTTGTGTCCAATTAGGTGTTTCTCTGCTTTGACACCACTGATTTGAATGAATGACTGAATGAATGAATAAATGAATGAATGAATGAATGAATGAATAAATGAATGAATGAATGAATGAATGAATGAATGAATGAATGAATGAATGAATGATTACCAGGTTTCTGCAGAGACCTTGCTGAAGGGAAAGGAAACACCTGAAACATGCAGGATAGTGGCCCTCTGGGACCAGGATTGGACACCACTGTCCTAGGTGGAGCTGTGGGCTGGCTGAATCTCTGCTCTGCACTTCCTAATGCCAACTGACATCTAATTCCAGTTCTCACCTGCAATCAAAATCCTTATCCACCATCATAGCTATTTAAGATCAGCTCAGACCATCATTCATAGTTGGACCTGATGACAGACCTCCAATGATATGTCATCAGGTCCAACTGCTTTCCCCTTCTTCATCCTCTTCAAAGCTTTCCAAACCTCATCCTCACTAATCTTTTCCACTTCCTGGTCCACAGTTTCTATGGTCTCTACTCTTCTTTCCCTTTTATTCTCTTCATTCATCAGCTCCTCAAAGTACTCCTTCCATCTTCCCATCACACTCTCCTCTCTTGTTAGAGCATTACCATTTCTATCTTTAACAAGCCTATCATGCTGCAGATCCTTTCCAGCCTGATCCCTCCGTCTTTCCAGTCGATACAAGTCCTTCTCTCCCTCCTTAGTGTTCAGCCTTTGTACAACTCATCATACACCTTCTGGTTTCCCTCTTTGCCCTGCGTTGGATCTCCCTATATTCCTGACTACTCTCTTCAGTCCTCTTATTGTCCCATTTCTTCCTGGCTAACCTCTTCCTCTGGATAACTTCCTGCACTTCACGATTCCACCACCAGGTTTCCTTATCATCTTTTCTCTGTCCAGATGACACACCATGCACCTTCCCACCTGTCTCTCTAATCACTGTTGCTGTAGTTGCCCAGTCATATGGAAGCTCTTTCTTACCACCCAGAGCCTTTAACAGCTCCTTTCTGAACTCCTAACAACATTCTTCTGTCCTCAATTTCCACCATTCGGTCCTCTCTTCTGCCTTTACCATTTTCCTCTTCTTCACCTCAACAGTTATCCTAACTAACTGGATACAAAGAATTGGAAGAAAGTTTTCTCTTGGAATCACACTGAATGACAAGTTTCCAATAACTCCTACTGGACTTTGGGTCATAATTGCATACATATCAACCTAAAATACAACTCTAGCACTCTAGCATTAAGAAAACTAAATTGGAAAGAGTTTGAGATTGGTTCCAGACACACACCCACAGTAACTTTGTAACTATTTTGAAAGAAAATTTGTCTTGCAAAATTTTTGAACATGTTCAAAATTGCAGCAACTTGAGAGCAGGCCTTTGTGATACAGACAAGGAAACTCAGAACACCAGCAAACATTTTTATAGAATATGAGATTCCCTCTTGAATGCTGTCCCAGTGATTAACTGGCACTATGGTTGGCTGCATAATTACAGACTACAATCCGTGATTCATTTTAGCCTCTTTTTGTGCGTCACAGACTTCTAAAATAAGATATTTAGAAGTAAAGCGAACAGTTTGCTTTTAATTGGAAAAAATAATTAAGAATGTTTATCAGACTGTTTATTCTCCTCATCAAACTGTAACATGTTGTTCTTTCTCATCGGCAGCTCATCCCTCCTCCTCCTCTCCACTCATTCTTCAGAGGGACACAACCTTCACTAATCTGCCACCCGGTGCTGCTCCGTTCCCTCGTTCACCCTTCTTGTTCGTGCACAATAAGAATACCAGCTCCTCTCCGCTCTGTTTTTCTTTCTCATTCCGGTTCTGCTGCTGCGGGGTGAACGTTGGGTCAGCCCTATTAGCCTTTTTTCACTGCCAAACAAGACCAGCTTTTATTTCATTCACAGAGAGAGACACACACACACAAGCCAGGCGTGCACCGGCGCTTGTAGACAACGGGTCTGTGTCTCGTTTTGATCTACTGTCATTCATCTCATTCTTATCGCCCACTGCCAAAAGGTGGGCAATAGTGTAATTCCGTGTGTCTGCATGTGTTTGTCTGCCTGTTAGCAATATATCTCATGAACTAGACTATATATTTTAAATAAACTTTCAGAAAGTAATCACTGAATGTTTATCTCAAACTGATTGATGTTTGGAGTCAAACCTGTTTAAGATGGCTGCCACAACTAATCAGTCTTGGCAAACTCAAAAAAGGAGTTTATGTTGTGTACTCTTTCGCATTTATGTATTTGCTAAGTCTGTTATTACGCTTGTTGTTTTCTGCTCTCCCTTCACACACATGTATTTTGACATTTACTTCAGGCTTTCTTTGGCTTCTTGTGAGATCCTTGATTTTTCTTGTACTTATGACTTTTGTTGCTGTGTTCTTGTAAACATACCCACAACTACTAAGCAAAGTTAAAGCAATGATTTAAAAAAGAAAAAAAACAACAATAGTCATAATTATGAAGGAACTGAAGAAAATTTAAAAAATACCAGCGGTACATAATAGGACTGCAAAACCATTTTTCCATGTTGAAGGAGTTGAGCTGAAAGCTTTCAGTTTACTCATCCATTTAAGTTCCCACTCTCAACTATGGTCATGAGGTGTGGATCATGACCGAAAGGAAATGATCACTGGTACAAGCGGCTGAAATGAGCTTAATCCATGTATCATTTGTTCTTTCCATTTTCAATTGACTATCAAAAATCAAATAATGAAAAACGGACTGGTTATTTTGTTTTTTATCATAACACCAAAAACGAAAAAAACCACCTGGTTTTTCATATTTCACTTTTAGGCTAAGATTGAAAAAACGAAATGGAAAAACGGGCAACAGGACAGAATTTGATTTTAATATTTAATTGGTCGGGTTGGAAGTTTACTAAGGAGCTCTAGCAAACAACTAATGTTAGCTTGTTACCGGCCACCATAAACAATGTTTACATAGACACCTCAAAGACTGGTGCTGTCTACTGGAGCTGACGCCGCCATCTTGGCTGGGTCCTTCACGTGCCTCCCAGTTCATCTCTTTGTACTGAGGAAACTGTATGTTCAACTAAAATAATCATAACTATCTGAATCTTTACCCAATTTTCACACAGTTTGGTTTGTTACAAACAGCAGAGATGTAGTTACGATACAGGATGTTTTCGCACATTTAAAATATGTGCTATCATGCTAAAATCCTTTTTTTTATGATCTTTAACAAAGACAGACATATAGTATGGCCTATTAATAGCTATATATTTCAATACATTTCATATTTTAATAAAGAAACAAGTTTGATTGTTCATTTAAATTATTTTCACTCTCTCACATACAATCCTGAGCCTTCTGTATACACCACATCAATAAATTCTTTATATTTTTGTGTGCTGTGCATGCACACACATGCATTTTTTTTAAAAGGCCTGGAAAAGTAATCTTTGAAAACTCCAGGTCATTCCAGGGTCTCACACTGCCCTGCTTTAACTGGGGCTGGAGAGCTGAGCTTCACTTTCAGGGAGAGAAAGGTCCACTGGAAGCTCTCTGCAGCTTCTCTTCAGGTTTCTGTGTTCCTAAAATATAAGATGCATAATACTTAATAACAATTTAATTGAAAACAACTTGAAAAGGTTTTAGTATCCCACAGTGTATTGTAATACACACACAATACATCGTTCCTAAACATGCAGAAAGAACTAACTGGTAAAAACAGGTTTAACAAAGTGTAATATTAACTTTAGTTTTACACATGAATCATAGACATTTCTGTTAACATGTACAGTAAAAAAACACCTCTTTGGAGATGAGATGGGAAGCTGAAGACAGATGGGGTCACATCATCTCTAAGCTGGTCCTGTTAAAGTCCTCTGGTTCGACATGTTCACTACAGAGCTGAGACAACTGTAGCAACAAAACCCTCCCTTCTTACTGCAACTTCTCATTGCCTCCTTAAATCTGTGTTACTGGGAAACCTTCAAAATGTGAAGAAAAAAAAATCAAAAACAGAAAGAGTTAATGAGAGGGGAGTACCATTTCCTCCTATTAGCATTTCATTGTTTGCCAAAAACGTTAGTTACGATGACATAATATAATAAATGGTCAAGTAACCAAATTTATTGTTTAGTCTTACTTGTGAAAGGTAATCCCACGTGATATAAAATCCGGTCATAGCTGCTCACTCTGTGTTTACTCCTGTTGGTTCTTAGAGAGAGGAGAGATCCGTCCAACATGGCGGCGACGGCGGATACTCCCAAAACGTAATGAGGCGTCTACATATTTATGTTTGTTCAATATCGATCAATCAGGACTGGATAATCCAGTCAGACCCATCAGCCATGGAGATTTACGTATTGTTTCGAGGATCAAACTGCTGTCAAACGAGTCCTCGATCAGTGGTTCTAGCGCCGCCATAGTATCCACTACATTACCGTAACTACTGCACAGAGCCACTTCCGGGTCACCTAAACCCGACCAAATAAATATTAAAATCAAATTCTGTCCTCCTGCTCGTTTTTCAATTTCGTGTTTCCGATCTTAGCCTAAAAGTGAAATATTAAAAAACAGGCTTTTTTTGTTTGTTTTTGGTGTTATAATAAAACACAAAATAACCAGTCAGTTTTTCATTATTTGATTTTTGATAGTTAATTGAAAATGGAACGAAAAAATGATGCACAGATTCAGCCTTAGAGAAAAACCTGATCTTTCTTACTGAAGAGAGTCAGCTGAGGTTGTTCAGGCATCTGATTAGGATCCCTCTTGAGGTTATCTGGCCAGGAACTTGTTGGAGGGATTATATATCCTCTCTGGCCTGGGAACACCTTGGGATCCCTAGGAGGAGCCCGAGAAGGTTGAAAATAAGAGAAGGAAAATAGATAGATGGATAAATTGACCTTAGATCTGGGAGTGAGTGTGATTGTTGGCTTTGTGTTGGCACTGTGATGGACTGGTGACCATTCAAAGACATACCTTGCTTCCTGGAGACCTGCTGGACAAAGGCACCAGCTCCCCACAGCCCCGAACAGGACCAAACAGAAACAGATATTAGATTGTTGAACAAACAGAAAGCTGTGTACCAGAGGCATGCCAGTTTTAACATGTTTCAGATCAAATGTTGAAGTCACCTATTCTTGATTTCTTACTGTTGTTATTGTTGGAAAGTCACAGCAGATTTTACAAAACACAGGAAAACTCCCAAAATTGATATTTTCCACAACTAAAAAATAAATGTGTTTCTCATTTTGAACACTTGGGAGCTAGTTTCTGTATCAAACTAAACTACAGAAACATTTGTCTCATTCAGCCATTGTATTAATTAATTAAATTTCTCATGGCCCATGTTCTGCTGGACTTCTGAAGATCAAAGCAGTCTAAAGCAGATCCTTAAGTTCTTGAAGCTGTGAATGTGGGGCTTCCTTGTAACCACTAGAGGCTGCCTGTCACAGCTGGTGGTTTAGTCTTATGGGCAAGCAGAAGAAGAAACCTTCCTGCCACAATACTAACTCAATGAAATTCTTAACCACAGGTCAGTAAAAATGCTTTTAAATGAGTGTATGTTGCAGTCTTAAAAGTTTACCATGGTATTTTGTTGATAGTTGGACAATTTGGTAAATAAAAAAAGTTTATTAAAATAATTATGTAAAAAAAATAGTTTACTACTGTATGTTTGCAAATGCTAAAGCTAGCGGATCGTGGGTGTGACGCTAACTCACAACCATATCTAGAAAGAGGTGAAATCACTTTTGAACAAAACACAGGTCTAAGAAGATAGCAAATGTTTACATGTATCACTAAAAAGTTCTTTAAATACCAATGAGAAGAGTTAAAGTGAATGAAAAGCTCCACCTTTATTTAGGAGCTGCAAAAAAAATCCATATAAAACATTGAGTGCTATAATTTCTGTAACATTTTATGAATAATGCTGAGTTTGCCAACAGTTTATGGTTAAAGAGTCCGTAGCTTGTGTTAACAAACGGGTTTCATTGTTTTATGTAGTTAAAGTGTATATGGTTGAACATTCACAGAAAGATTGATGCTAAACTAAAATTTAACAGTTTATTTTCCCTCTGGAATCTTTAACATTCCTCCTTCTGTTGAAACATTTGTTGTTTTGACATCAACAACTCCTACTTATACAAAATGGAAGCACTTTTCTTATAAATGTAAAAATGATTTTTCATTATTTGCTATTTTGTGAAAAACCTGTGCTTGTAGATCTCATCCAGAAAGCTTATATAACTCAGCGGCCTCAGACTGGAGCAGCTCGATAGAAAACGAGGTGTATTATGGGATGTAGCAACTGAACAAGGACAGAGGGAGGTCAGCTGGATAGGAATGTTATCAGCATGTACCTCGTTTTGGCGCTCGAACAGAAGCCTTGAGGTTACATGATTCTGACTGAAACCCTTTCAGTTTCTGGATGATGAGAAACATTTATGATGACCTACGCTGGACCTATTTGACCAAAGACTGATAAAGGCTGAAAAGTTCTCAATGATTTTATCATTTATCATAACCTTAAAGTGTGAAAATTCTTCAACAAAAAAAAAGAGAAATGCATTTGTGGTTTAGAAAGATGCTGGATCTACCCGTCCTTGAATACCAGAATAATTAGATAGATCTTGAATTTCCTGAATTGATTTGCAATTGAAGATATCAGATTTAAGTTCTGACTGGCAATATGCTTTTTTTTTAATTATAAAGTATGAATAGGTGTACAAAAATAAGACACTCGAACACCAACTTCAAGAACAAGCAAAAAGTTATTTTTTAATCTTTTTTATATTAAACTGAAATGTGATTATTTCAGATTTTATTTGTGTAATAGTACACCTTTTCCTCACCTTTAAATCATATTTCGAATGTTTGTTTTTTTGTTTGTTTGTTTTTATATTTAGGCATTGTGTATACTTCTGATCTTTTATACTGAGATTTTTTTCCTCTCTTTTTAAACAAATCCTGATCCTAAAAGAACTCTGAAATACCCATTTTGTAGAATACAGTGTTATAATGTATTGCCCTTTGAACAAAACCCAGTTATTCTGTAAATTAAATCCTAAACTTAAAGAACCGAAATATAAATGTGGTGAGACTGACTGAACTATTGTGTGTGATGTGATTGGATGTTACCACATTTGTGTGGCTGTAACTGCAGCCATCACAGTCACATCTATTAGGGGTGTAATGGATTGGCCACCACAGTCCAGACCTGAACCCCATTGAGAATCTTCGGGATGTGCTGGAGAAGGCTTTGCGCAGTGGTCATCCTCAATGCAAGATCTTTGTGAAAACTTAATGCAACACTGGATGGAAATAAATCTTGTGACATTGTAGAAGCTTATCGAAACAATGCCACAGCGAATGCATGCCGTAATCAAAGCTAAAGACGGTCCAAAGAAATATTAGTGTGTAACCTTTTTTTTTTTGACAAGGCAGTTCACAGATGCTTGGGATGAGTGCATGAATTAGATGAAGAATACATCAGTCACAGGTGACCACTGCTCACAGGGCAGACTCGCAGTTTATTTAACTGTATTTTGTTAACTGGCACCACAGAAAAGAAGCAAAGGAAAGTACTGCCTAAACACTCTAAATCAAACAAAGCATGAATTGTTCAGAAAATTATGCAAAAGCTTGAACACCTGCCTGTTTCATACAAATCAGCTGTATGGAAAAAGCTCTGTGGTGCTGATTGCAGACAGTTGTATTGAGGAAGACAAGAGGTGAACATATGGCAGGCAGTTGTATCATATATTAGGACCACTGAAAACTACTGTGACAAGCAATTTGTATATTTAGTCAATATCATGTATATCAAGCATAATCTTTTCCACACTATCAATCGCCTCCCTAAGAAGCTAAGTTTGATTGTTTAAGATTTTATTTATCTTCATATTTTCACATTGGACGATCTTACTCAGTTCTGTATTTACTTATTTGGCATCAGGGTTGGGTCCAATTAATTGCAGCAAACAGTTCTTGGTTTTGTTTTCTTAATAATGTTTAGGGATTTTATATCCTGTGGGTTACTGTTTACAGTTCAGTATGGATGAAAAAAACAGTAAAATGTAACTTTTATTTAATTTCATTATAGTGAAGTTATTAGCTGACAAATTCTACCTTGCTGTACATGACCTGCTACCTCTGAGGCTCCCCACCGCCATTAGTAGTTTGATTTCTGTCTTCTCTCCTTTTAGGAGAGTTATTGTGTGGAATAAAAAAATATGATAATAACAACAACAAAAAAAACACTAGCATTTGACATTTGTTTGACTTTCTTGTCGTACCATACCCAACTGTTTTATTTTTTCAAGTTTTGTTTTTGGTTTTTGGTGCAAGAAAATGTCAAAATTATTGAATTTTAAAAACTATTTATTGTATATCGTATAGACCCTAAAACTATTGTAAAAAAACGATAATGATAATATATCTGGCAACACTGGGCATAACATTAAACCCCTAATACGTACAATATAATATATTGAATGCAAGCCAAATTTTTATATCAACCAATCAGATGTGAAGTTGTAGCAAATGGGTGTTTTCTTTTGACTTTTCCATTTGGTGTGTTTTAGAACACTGGTTACCAAAGTTGGGGTCGGGACTCTACTGTGGGTCGTGAAACACCAATTGGTGGCTCTTGAGAAGATCTACAGAAATTAAATCAAGTTTAAAAATGATTACCAGTAGTATATTTAGCTTTAACTGATAGAAAGAGAAAATAGCAGTGGACATGAAAAGATAAAAATAATATACTGATTGATAATGCTCTTTGGTAAATGATCTATTAGCAATATTGGTACATTTATTTCAGTACCAGTTGGGGTCTAGGGTTTGCATTTGTTATCATATAGACACATAGTTGATGCATGAATTATGAAAGGTGTGTTTTAAATTTGTCCTGCATGTTTCAATTTGTGGGTCTTGACCAGTGGTGGGCCGTCAGGGCCAGCAAGGCCTTCTCTGCTGGCCTAAAATAACCAGAAATCATGATCATAATTATGATAAAGGTTAATTTAGTTTTTAATTTACTTTCCCTAGATATCTAAAAGTATTCATATTCTCTTCATGTCATATTATGCTCCTTCCAGTGCTGTTGTTTTTAGGTTAGAGTTTTTATCCAATCAGAATTCAGCTACCTTATGTTGCCAGAGGCTGTATGAAATCTGCCCGGGCCTTCAGAATCAACAATGCGAGCATCTGTGCACTGTAAGTGAACGGGCAAATACAGTTGATAGATAGTTGCGATAGCCAATCAGATCTCGAGTTGTGTCAGTAAGACCCTCTAGCTAGCCTCACGTTAAATGTGACATTTACACGTCCTGTGATTGGACATGGATACTTACTAGTTTGAGCCACGGCAGTGCTTTGCATATCAACAGAGTCACACCCGGGACTGTCAACGGTTAAAAAACTTTTTTAACCCACAATGGCCAAAGGAGAGCAACACATTGATTTGGTTGCTGATATACTGGCAAGGCTGTTTTCAAGACGAACTTTCCAAGAGAAGCTAGATCTCGTTAGAGGAGGATGGCCGAGCCCCGAGCTAGCTAACCTGTTCCAGAATGGATTTTGTGTTGAAATAAGTGTTTTGGGGGACACAGCCATTTTGGTGAGTGCAAACATTTTATTTATTTTATTCTATTTTATTTAGTTTTGACAGTAGCATACCAGATATGTTTTAATAACTGATGCGGGTTTGTTGATTTTTAAAATGCGCCGGATAATAGCCCATTTTGTACACAACTTAGGTGATGCAATGCCTATCCATCCATCCATCCATTGTCTTCCGCTTATCCGGGGTCGGGTCGCGGGGGTAGCAGCCTAAGCAGGGAGACCCAGACTTCCCTCTCCCCAGCCACTTGGGCCAGCTCCTCCGGGGGAATCCCAAGGCGTTCTCAGGCCAGCCGAGGAACATAGTCCCTCCAGCGTGTCCTGGGTCTTCCTCTGGGCCTCCTCCCGGATGCAATGCCTAGTAGTGCTTAAGTGTGTTTCTAACTACTCTCCAGTCCTGGTGTTATGAATGCTGGCATAATGAAAGGTATTTATTGACTAAGTTGGACATCACTGAAGGCCTAAGTGTGAAATGCACCACCCGCCAGTCTGTTTAGGTATAATTGTTTTGTGAACTATCTGTGTAGAAACATCAACAGGTTGTGGTTGTGCTGCAAGTGTTGGCTTAGAACTTAAACTTGTTTTTTTACTCGCATGTGTGGAGGTGTCAGGTAGGCAAGGCGCAGTTGTAATCGGCACACTTCACCACTGGTAATCTGATATTTACAGGATATTAGCTGGTGTAGTTTGGGGATTACTCGGCTGATAATCCTTTTGAGTTTTGTCACTTAGGCCTAAATAACAGCAGATAACATCTAAGATTTGCTTCATAAATCTCAGCTCATGGCAAATTGAGAGGCCTCCCAAAGGAAATCTTGCCAAGGGGCCCCTGCTGAGAGCAGCCGACTGCTCAGACTCTAGTTCTGCAGAATGTGGCAGAACGACTTGAAAGTGTTCGAGTTTTTCACCCAGATCAGTTTTCCCTTTTCTGTAACTTCTCTGCTGCTGCTTTATTTGAATATCTGTCTTCTTGCAGGTGGTTTTTGGTTGCAGCATCAGCTCTGTCATGGCCTGAGAGGTGGACGTGAACTCTGGGAGGGAACACTGGCTGATTAGGCCATGTCCCGCTGCTGTCATTAGAACACAGTGAAGAGACTCAGCTTAATGGGGGAGACACATCGTAGCTAATTGCCTCAATTTGGATGAAGCCTTGTGACAGCTTGCTGGTGAGGAAGGGCACACACAAGGTCAATTGTCCTGCGCCTGAATGCTAAACTCATTTTTGATGTGTTTATGATTGACTGAGTAGACACTAATGAACAAGGAAGGGTCATTAATTCGGGGTTCAGGGAGTACAGAAACTCTGGCCCAACACACGGAGCCCGTTTTTCGCTTGAGCACACCGAGCTCTGTGGCTGAAATCATATCATTTCATCCTCCATCATTCCAACATTAGCCGTTGTCATTTTCCAAATGACAAGTGATAACCAGGGATTTCTGTCACTTTTTGGAAATTAATTTAGAAACTAAATTGAATTACAAAATGAACAGCAGAGCAGGACTTTTTGAACACATCAGTGAGCTGACAGATTCAGTAATAAAACAAAATGTGATGTGTTTTATGAAAAAGTCAGTTTTCATTTTTTGGGGGGCAAAATGAGAATCCTAAGAGTTTGTGTTGATGGGATCAAATCATCTTGACTGCTCTGTAGGAGTCCCACAAGGTCATATTATCAGCCCAGTTCTGTTTGCACTTTATAATTTTGGTTTACCAAATGATATGTTCAAATGTTAATGTCAACACGTATGCAGACAATACATTTATTTGTATTCCGTAAAAAATGTTTATAATTCTGACATTTGTAAATGACTCAAGCTCAAGACTGGCCTTTTAAAGTTCATCTTTTAATAAAGACTGTAAGATGTTTACAAAACAATATGAAGCTAAACTGCACTCTAATGTTTTAGGGGAGGAGCTTCTTATTGTAAATAAAGCTGGATATCTTGGGATTACATTGAATTTCACACAATTCGTTAAAAAAAATGTTAAAAAGTAGCAAACTCTAGTAAATTTCACCTTCAGCATTAACAGTTGATGGTACTAAAATGCATCTGCTAATCATGGGCATGAATGTCATTAATTTGGGGATTTTATTGATTAATTTGAACTAGTCTTGCTCCATGCTGGTATGATTATACAACTTCAGTTTTTCAATGAATAATCGATTTCCATACACAAATTACACAAACCTTATTCTGAAAAACTCTATCCCCGTCCACAGTAGAATAAAAAACTTAAATACAACCCTTGCGTTTTTGTTAGGACAGCCTAAACTCAACCTTTGAAAAACAATATGTTTTAGTCTCACCTCTAATCTAACCTAAAACCCCAAGTGTGACAGACGTAACAATTATGATGGACTGTACCGTTTTACTTTAAAAGCAAACAAGATGAATAAAAACATGTCCTTAAACAGAGCAGAGGCCTTTCAACCAACTAAGGCCAAAAAAGAACTTTGACTTTCCTGAATTAAATACTAAAACAAACATTGCAGAGAAACTACTGTTACATCCACCAGGCTCGTTTTGTGGGGTAACATGAAAGGAGACCACACAAGGATTTTCTTACTTAAGCAAAATAATAATTTATTAAATTATACTGACGAAATAAAACCTGAAAAGGAATACCTGAAATGAGAAACCAAAATCAAATTAATCAAAGCCCATCAATAAACCAAATTAAAAAAAGCCAAAACAAACCTAACAAAAGATACAAACCCAACCAAATGGAGTTCCCAGGAGGGAGAGGGAAAGCCTCTCTGTTAAGCTGGTAGTTACACCAACCAGCACCACCTGCAGCAGGCTGTCTCCAAAACCCTGCAAGAAAAGAGCAGAGACCTACAGGGGCTGTTACACTACAACAATCATGATATATAGATTTACAAAAAAATGCAAGAAATGAGAACAGTTTTAAAAGACTTATACTTGTAAGTTTTTGCCTGATATTTAAAACTCTTCCCCTGCAGCTGTTTCTGTGCTTGAATTCATCCATTTTGTCTTTGTGTTTAGGCTTACTTGACACCCAGTTAGGGTCACAAAAAGGTGGAAAATTTCCAGTAAATTTATGGAAACTTTCCATGCAAAGTTAAGCTAGGGACTCTTGGAAATATTCAAAATTGGAAGCTTCCCATGCGAGTTATGGAAATTTCTGGGATTTAACTGGAAATTTAAACAAAGTGTATTATATCCACACAAAAATATAAACATTGCTTTTTCATAGTCACATAATGTCAAAGACAAAAAATGAGTCTGACCCAAAGTTTGTAAAGTAATAAACTTGATGACCTAGTTTGCATATGATGATGTAACCAATGGCATCACAATATCACCGCCATCTTGGATTGATGTCATAATGCTTTTCTAAATTTATGTACACGAGTACTATTATTTATCACAAAAAATTTCTAAAATTATGTACAGAAATTGTCCTGTACCCAACTCAAAACAAAATTATAGACTTATTATTGTTATTTGATAATTATTTGGGATTTTGTCATTTTAGCTACAAAAAAGAAAACAAATTTCAGCATATCACAACAAATCATTTTACATGTTACTGTTTACATTTGTCTCTACATGCCCAGGTGAGAAATAAACAAATAAAAACAAAAAAGTTAATAACCTGAACTAATAAATGTTTTATTGTTACTTTTATTTTTATGCTTTATGTTTGTATTCATTTAGTTTAAAAAAGAAACCAATGATAAAACCAGAAAAAAATAGCTAAAACCAACTTAAAAATACAAACTGTTTGGAAATAATTTCATAGTATATTTTAGCTTTTATATTTTATAACAAATCAGTTATTGGAATTAGGTGTCAAAAAGTGAAAAAAGGTATTATTTCTGTTTTTATGAATGAGTTTATAAAAAACTTTGTCAATTTTGTTAGTTAAATTCATGTTAAACACATTAAAAAATTGAGAAATTATAACTTTTTGGTTGCTTTAAATAATGTTTTTAATGAATAAAGTTAAAAATAATAATAATTATAATTATAATAAAGTCTTTCAACAAAATTAAAATACAAAATGTGTTTCCATTTTGATTAATAATTAAAAAAAAATCTTTTAAACATTTTCAAGGTGTTATTTTTGCATGATGTCTAATTACTAGGAAACTGTTTGTATATTATTTGAATTATCATAACAATGTTTTTAATACATGTTATTTTTTGTCTTTTAATATTGTAAAATTTGTAAAAAATAATAAATAAATAATAAAAATTGTTACATGATTAAAGAGGTAATAAAATGTATTGTTTACAAAGGGATTGTTTTGCTGTAAAAATGAAGAAATAATAAATTATGATATGTCGTAATAATTGTTATTAATTTGTTCTTACACTAATTTGGTTGTTACTCACAATAATTTTGAATCCATAAAACTGTTTTACAATACGTCATAGTAAGAATATGATAAAACTGTAACACATAGGTGAATATTTTTGATTCTGACATCAAAATAAATGTAATCAGTAATAGGAAGCTGATTGTTTTGGCATCATTTCTCTTTATATAACAGATTATAACAGAATAATCTGCCATTTCTTTTCTACTTTTTCAGATTTTTTATTAACAGTTACAGACAGTTCTCATGAAACTACTGATCCTCTTTAATAGTAATTTTGTTTGTTCATTTTTGTTTTTTAAAAAGATTCAAAAACACTTAAAAAATTTTTGCAAAAAAGAAGGAATAACAATATATGACATATATGACAAGAACAGGTTTGAAATTATAGTGAAAATTAAATTCATCACAGTCAGTAATAATAATTGTACTTATGAAATGAAATATGCAATAATTAGATATGCATTGAGAATTTTATAAGTTATCAATATTTAAATAATGTTTAATAAACAAAATCCTTACAGATACTATAATTCTAGTTTTAACTGAAAATGTTTTCTGCTTATAGTTTCCAAATGTAAAAAGATTAGATTCAAAATTACTTCTGTTTGTTGTTACTGTATATCATGCAGGTTATTGTAAGAATAAGACATCGTAAGAATATCATTTCTTTATCCTTTTTGAAGCCTGCGAGAAAGATGTTGTTGATATTCATATGTTTTTAAATATATAAAAAAGAAAACTTCTCTATAAGAAAAAAAAACAAACACATTCATTACAGACATGATTAATGAAATTTTTTATTATTTTTTTATATGAGCTAAAAGTATCAAAGCAACTGCTAGAACCTAAAAGTAGTTTAAAATGCAAAGCAACTTACTACTGAAAAAGCTGAATGTTTTGATATATAAACAGCTAAAAAAGCATTTAAGCAGGTGTGGAAATGAACTTTGAATCTGGTCAGCCTGGATAAGAAAATTTACCACTTGAACAAAAATGTTGTACTTTTAATTGTTCCAGTTCTCTTAACACGATTTTCCTCCTCATAGCTTGGACACGAGGTTAAAGAGGTGACGTGTTTGCACTCAAGTAACAAACACTAATATCCAGACTGGGCATTCAGAACCTTTAAGAATAAAAGTTATACTGAACAAAAATAGAAACGCAACACTTTTGTTTTTGCTCCCATTTTCCATGAGCTGAATGCAAAGATCTCAGACTTTTTCAACGTACACAACAGGCCTTTTTTTCCTCAAATAGTGTTCACAAATTTGTGTAACTCTGTGTTAGTGAGATGAGATAATCCATCCACCTCACAGGTGTGACATACCAAGATTCTGATTGGACAGCATGATTATTGCACATGTGTGCCTCAGGCTGGCCACAATAAAAGGCCTGCAGAGGTGAAGACTTCCCGACTTCTGACCGCCTCATCTGATGATGTCATCCACGATGTGACTTGTGAACCATGAGTAACTCTATGTCAGTGTATTGCTTTTAGATGGGCTTTGGATGGTGCTGCTTTAAAAAAAAATGTGGTAGCTCGCTGTGCTGCCAGCTGTGACGATGCTAACACTGCTAATCTTTTGAGCACGGACATCAGAAAAAGCTCAAAATGGGGAAAACGCTCTTCGTTTTTCGTCAAAAAATAGTTTTGTTGTCTCTGTTGCCACAGAGCTTCTCTATGCTGCATTTCATTTTTACTGCCAATATGCTTGCTGTTTAACTCTGTAGTAAATTGTGGAAGGTTTGGCACCAGCCAGGTGGTAGGTTATCAGATCTTTTACTGCCCAACGGCATATCAATCCACAATAAGGCAAAGGCACATGGGGACTCTCTGCGGCGCCTCTGCCATCTTGGGTGCTACGCATAGCTAACAGCACTCTTGTTCTCTGTGCTGAATTGCTTGTAGCTGAGTCACTTTTCATTCTGTGTCTGTTCTCTGATTTTTGATTTTTATGTTTTGCTTCTGAATGCATGATCAGGATCGGACACTGTTGTGCAAAAGAGCTGCACGTTATCGTAACTGAAATAACTTGAACAACGGCATACACTTTCCTACATGGTGTCAAACAGGAAAAGCCAAACTTCTAAGAGACAGACAGCAAAACATCACCTTTGACACTCCAGCACTGATAAGTGTGTGCTCCATACATTTTCAGGCTGTAAAGTAAATCAAACCGTGCTGTTTTAGTTTTATCAGTCACTCTTTTCAGCTGCAGCTAAAAGCTGCCCGTTATGCTAGTTTAGGTTAATACCTAGCTAGCTTCATTGCCACTATCTTGTACCTGCCCTCTGCTAGACATATATAGAAAAACAAATACAGGATGTGTGTAATACATGAGTTAAAATTCCCATTGTTTCAACTATATTTGCTTTAAGCTTTTTAAAACTGTTCATAACTAGTGACTACCCAGAAAATAATGAATGTATGAGTCTACATGCTTTAGTGCAAATTACAGGTAACTTGAACTGCAGTAATGTTAATTGGGTGAAGTGTGAACGCTGAGTACTTAATGACTGCTAAAACCTGCTGATGAAGCTGATATTTAGTTGTGCAAGCTAAGACAAGCAAAACTCTAGCTAAAAGCTAAATGGTAGCTAAAACTAAAAGTTGTATAAGAAAACAAAATAGAGCAAGTATGCTGAAGCTGATATCAAGGAGCACAATGTCTCTAAAAGAATTGAAAAGATTTTAATGTACTTCTATGGGGAAATATTTAATATTTTGAGCTAATTTATGTATATATATATATATATATATATATATATATATATATATATAATAGCACGAAGTATAGTGAAGTAGTTAAATGTCAAGAAATGTACAGAAAAAACAAACAAATAGGAAAACAATGAGAAAAAAATACCAGAATAAAGAAGGGGAAAGGGTAATGAAAGGAAAAGGAGAGCAGTGTTTTGTTCCTCGCTGCCCTTTTCCACTCTGGAACACCACTGGTGGCACATTCAAGCGCTGAAGCTGCCAGCCAATCGCCTCTCCTCGTCTGCCCTGTCACCCTGCATCATTGGGGTCAAAGGGCGCTGTGCCTCCCAATTAATGAGCCACAGCAAGCATCTCGAAACCCCCACCCCCCCCTCACTTCCCCGTCCAAACTCCCACAATTCACTGGAAGGCAGTACTGAAGCAGGAAGACAGAGATGTTTTCAGCAGAACCTCGGAGTTCCACCAGCATCTTGTTTTTGACTTTAACATGGAGATGCAGATGCAAATGCTGGATTTTGAAATTAGTTTGAACTTTTTCTTTTAAAAGACTGAAGAGTTTTATTTGACAAATAAGCGTAGCATTCTCTTAACTGTTCACCCTTGTAATCAGATCATGCCCGCTGAAGGGTCAGGAACAAAGACATGCAAATTCTAATTAAATGTGCAGCGTTGGGACGGGCCCCGTTTGATCGCTGGACCCTTTCATGCCCCCTAATCACTCCTGACAGCCCCTTCCAACAGATTCTGTGACAAACTTCTCAATTCAACTGAGGGGGATTTTTGAACTTTGCTTGTTCCTGCGGCCCTGGCTTCAGCTCTGTCAAGCAATCCAAATCAATGACCCAATTGACCACTGGGCCTCTTGTTGATAACCTCAATGAGCTCTATGTTGCCATTCATTGTGTCGGAGGGCCAAATGCCCATAGCATTTTATGGTAATTAAACTCTCGTTTGGTTCTTGAATACAAACACTGGAGGTCCAGAAATCATGGGGCAGGACTCGCCGGAGGAGGAGGGGTGGGTGCAGGTGCAGGGAAAGGACAAAGATGGAGGCAGAGAGGAGGGGGGGGGGTCACTAAAAGACAGGACTTTCCCACCAACGTGGCCCGGCGCCACTGGCCCACTCATTAGGTCATTACAATAACGAAGGAGGCATTTTTTTTGTTTTATTAAAAAACTCATTAATCCTCGGACAAAAGGCACGTACTGACCTCATTGGTGCCCCTGTTATCTGAATATGCCTTTATAGAATGGAGCGTCTAATTGCGACTCGGCGCCTCGCGGCTTTCCCCTCCAGCCAGGCCGCTTGTATCCGGTGAATGAGGAGTGAAAGGGGAGCTAAAGAGAATTGGCCTCCAGTAGGTCCAGGGACTTAATGGGAAACCAGCTCGAGTTCCTGCCACTGCTAGACTCCTGAGCTTTTCCACAGGTGGAGCACCTGGAGTCACCACTCCAGTGGGTTCCTAGACCTTTTCACCTCAGTGGAATCTCGGACAAAAAATGATTCTCTTGAGTCTGACACAGACTCTTAAGAGAAACTTATTTTCATAATTAAAGGCCTATCTTTCTTTGAAAAAATGCATAATACCCACCACCTTTTATGTCACTCAGCTGATTAAAGCAGGTTGGCTGATTATTCAGTTTATCCCTAAGTGAAATTACTGCATATTTTTAAACGTGGTGTTGGTGCTGAGAGAGCAACTGTTTTTTTGGTACCAAAGCCAGACCTTGCAGTGGTAAAACCAGTGGCGGCTGGTGGAGTTTTCTCCAGGGGGGGGCTATAAGTCCAAAATAGATACCAGAGCATGTACTAAAGTATCACACCAGTATATTCACATGAATGAAAACAACAGAAGCAACATTATAATGTACATATAAATGCACATGCATAAATGCTTCCTGAACACACCAGTACTTACAAAGACGGAGGTCTCACAAGGCACAAGTAGGGCACATTTAGAGTTTATAAGACCTGTTTTCTCCCTTATTTTTCAAAACATCACCAGAGAAAATACGTCAAAGATTGTTTTATGGTGCGAGCACTCACTACGTCACGTATTCTGCACGTGTAATATAACAAAGGTCAGATGTCTCACTCCGATTAGAATTCAAATCCAAACATTTTAACAGTGTTTTAGCATAAATCTTCTTAAACTAATTATTAACTATAAACTCATTTATTACCTTGTGTATGTAACTTAGTCACGTAATGAACTTATTACTGTCTTTGAATAAAAGGCAGCACACCCACAGCTCGAGTTTTCCATTAGGCAAACTTTCTGACAGATGGATGTGACGTCAGCCCCCGTGGAAAGAGTCCCACGCTGCAGCGGCAGGAGGCGGTGAAATATAAACACAGCTGCATTCAGCAGCTCTGGGTACAGGAGAGGTGCGTGCCAGGACGGTCCTATCTCTTGTATTGAAGAGGAGCTACTACACATGTACAACTTTTAACGAGTCTATGGGCAAAGATTTTTGCGCCCCGGGGCGGAAATACGTCACCAATCAGACAACATCGATGAACGAAACAACTTTACTTATTATTAACTATAAAATATTTGTCTTACACAACTAAAAATATATATTTCTAAATATTTTTATTTTATTATTTCATTTTTATTCTTTTTTTTTTACATCATGTTCAAGGTAATGTGAGTGGTGGGGCGGCACCCTTGCGCCCTCTATTGGCCAGCTACCACTGGTAGAAACAAAGCTGGTGCTAAGCAGTGTTGCCAGGTGTACGATAATTATCGTATTTGTACGATAATTTTGCCCTCTGTATGATGTACGATCAATAATCCAAAAAGTGGCTAAATATACAATAATTTGACCCTTCCGTGAATGTGTGGTTGTAATCGGTTGTAATCAGCCTGTCGCAACTGCCTGTCAGGGTTTGTTTTTTTTGTGAACCCTGAAGGCATCTGTTTCTGGAAACAGACATTTATAAATGTGAGCTACGAGTGACGTGTATGCATTTGCCTCAGAACATCGTCCATGATTGGCTGAATACTCTGCTGCGCCCGCCCCATGAGTGAGGAAAAAAAAAAGAAAGAAAGAAGCAGAGCCAGTCTGGAAGAAAAAGCGCTGAGAACCTATCAGACACTATTCAACACTAGAGTGACTTCAATAGACTTGTTATTTTTGGTTATGACGGGTCCCTCAAAATACGATAATTTTATGTCTCTGGTACGATAATCCTACATTTCTGACCTGGCAACACTGGTGCTAAGTGAGCTTTGGCTCTGCCTTAGAGCTGGAACCCATTAGCTCTTCGTCTCTGCTACAATACGTCATCACATCAGTACGCAGTTATTTACATAGAATTCTGTGAGTTTTATGCAAGTGCATACCATGAGAAACGGTAAACTTTGAATAATAGCATTTACATGAACTGCTACGAAATGTTTGAGTTGGAACAGTTTAGGCTACAGCAACCCACTTTTGTTTTGGCCCAACACGTACAGCCTTTAGCCTTTAACTTGTCTGTCTATTCATAATTAAACATTATTTCTTCAATATGAGGCAGCTCAAAAATCTATTTACAACAGGTAAGATATTTACTGTTTATAACCTTTTCACACGGCCCCATTTAAAGGGATCTTAAGTATTCCTTTAAGGATGCTTTTGGGCTGGACTGTTTTTTATCCTATGAATGTTGTGATCAGTGACGTGCGGTGAGGTTCATGGTTGGTGAGGCACTGAGAGTCAGATTTACAAATATATAAATCCAAAAGGGTAGCTTATTCAATTGGCTGCTGGTTATTTCATATCTCATCAGCGTTCTTCACACACACACTCTCTCTCTCTCTCTCTCTCTCTCTTTCTCTCCCCCGTCTCTCAATCACTCACTAACACACGCTTGCGTGCGCACACGCGCACACATAGTAGTATTAAGGATAAGATAAGAAAAACATGTTACAATTACCGTTTTAGCAGTCCGATGGAGCAAAACAAAACTTACCGGCTGGCAGCAGTGCACGTGACTCTCACTGGCCTCTGGGTGAAAGGACAGCAGCAACAAGCTCCCGTTGGCTCACGTGCGCCCCCTTCAGTGCGGCAGAGTACTGCCTGCCTCACCCTTCGCCTTTTCACTGCGGTTTTATGTCCCCTCAGCAAGACTAAATATGTCACTAACAAACATTAAACGTAAATGGTTAAAGACATTAGCCAGACTGTGGAAAAATCATGGTATATAAACCATTATATTGGCGACATGCAGCGGTACGGCAACAGGCACGGGCCAATTGCATGTATCAGCCCAGTTTGTGATGGATTGCGCAATCAGAGGTGAAGCTCGGCTCGTTGCTGCCGCACCTCGCGTTTCACCCTCATAATTGAACAGGAAATATGCAATTTCAGCGATTTTGACTATAAAAATGCGGTTTGGAGCATAAAAATGTTCGAAAATTACTCATACATAAAGATCAGTGGACAAATATTAATATTCATTTTATGTTATGATTTTTTTTTTTTCTTGTCATGATGACAGGGGAGGCTCTGTCTCATCTGCCTCCCCTGACCGCACGTCCCTGGTTGTGATCCTGGTGTTATTCCAAGCTATCACAGTATGTATCACAATATGTCTTGGTGAAACATTCTCAGACGTCCCTTGACGTCTTCAAGGCAGCAGATGTTGCTGGAAAATCTTTGTTGGAATTTTCTACATTACAGCTGCCATCACAGATCCAAGCCTAGACCATTACAGAAACTTGATTCAGACCTAGACAATCAAAGAAACAACAGATTGTCAAACCTCAGATTCAGGAGGAGCAGTGTGGCTTTCATCCTGGTCATGGAACAGTGGACCAAATCTTCACGCTTGCAAGGTTTGTTAAGGGGGTCATGGGAGTTTGATTCTCTAGTCTACCTGTGTTCTATGGATCTGGAAAAAGCTTATGATACTGTTCCTTAAGGCATTCTGTGTGGGGAACCGTGGGAGAATGGGGTGCCTGGGTTGCTTCTGAGGGCTTTCCAGTCCCTGTGTATCAAAAGCAGGAGCTGTGTTCACATTCTCGGCACAAAGTCGAGCTTGTTCTCAGGTCAACTTGGACTCTGCCAGGGCTGTCCCTTGTCTCCGATCCTGTTTGAAGTGTTGGACAGGATCTCAAGGCGCAGTCTTGGAGAGGAGGGTGTCTGGTTTGGGAATCTCAGGAACTCATTTCTGCTTTTTGCAGATGATGTGGTTCTGTTGGCGTCTTCAGGCCATGACCTTCAACATGCACTTGGGTAGTTTGCAGATGAGTGTGAAGAGGTGGGATGAGAGTCAGCTCCTTTAAATCTGAGGCCATGGTTCTCAACCAGACCAGTTCTCCTGGTCGGGGATGGTTTTCCGCCTCAAGCAGAGTTTTAGTATCTTGTTCACGAGTGATGGTAGGATGGAGCAGGAGATGGATTGATGAATTGAGGCCTCATTTGAAGTATTGAGGGCGTTGTTTTGGTCTGCTGTGGTGAAGAAAGAGTTGAGTCAAAAGGCAAATCTCTCAATTTATGGGTCCATCTATGTTAAAACCCTCACTTAAGGTCATGAGGTTTGGATCATAACCAAAACAATGAGATCCTGGATACAAGCGGCTGAAATAAGCTTCTCAGCCTTAGAGATAATGTATGATGTATGGAGAGGGATGTTTGGGTTTCACTCCTGGACCTTTTGCCCCCACAATCAGACCACGGATAAGACTGATAGATGGATAGGAACCGTTTAGGGAAGCTGCCACGTTGTACATTTGGGACTAACGTCTGCGCATCTAACAATGTGGGGCTTTAAGTCCTGCCTGCTCCTCTGTACACGAAAATTTTGTTACATGAGCTTTCTTTAAAATTAACTAATTACAACTAAACTTAGTAGAGAAATTAATATTTAAACATACAGCAGCTGGGTAAAGACATACCTGAATCAACAAGAGTCAACACCTGAAAAAGATTACCTGAGATGTATTTTTATTATTTACCAAGAGCAAATTTCTGTTTGTTTACATAAAAGGGTAGGAGTTAAAAGTTGTACTGGGACAATTCTGTGGGGATGCTATAATGACTTGGGCTTACCGTTTGGAGTTTAGTATTTTAATACATGTCTATGTTTAAAACACATACTCTACGCATGACATCTTCTGATATTTACTGTATAAGATTGCAATTCTTTTTAAGGTTTAACCAAAATGGCTAAAATTCCATCATTTCCTAACATCTTAGTCTCAAACTACAGCATGCAAAGGCAGCCGGGGATATGCATTCCCTCAAGGAATGCGAGGTCTTAAATATAACATGTATCTGATGCTAAAAAACATGTTGCTGGGTGTAGATTCATTTTTTTTCTGCACACTTCTTTAACTTTTTTGTAAAAGAAGAGTTGATGAAAATGTAGGAGCAGGAGGAGGAGCAGACTGTCTGTCAACACAGTGTTTCCTGTCCTCTGGGATGTCTGGTAGCACTCTGGATGACTGAATCACTCATCTCTCCTCCTGCACTCTTTTCATCTCTTCGTTCGCTCGCCCTCCTCCTCTTCCTCCTCCACTCATCACTCCATCGTCGCAGCCTGTTTGGTTTCTCTGCAGCTATACCTCTGCGGACATTTGTCCACTGCATGTACAGCGACAGAGAGATCGTCAGGATCTTTCGTCCCAAATCCAGTTAGGCCAGTTTAACCAGTGTTCTTTTTAATATCATCCACAGTTATTTTTGCCTGCGTCTGTGCGTGTTTGTGGTCTGTCAGTTAGCAAAATATCTTATCAACCACTGATAATAACATTTTGAGATATATATATATATATATATATATATATATATATATATATATATATATATATATATATATATGTGTATATATATATACCCATACACACATGTTGGAATGTTAGAATGCTACTATATGAACAAGCCCAAAGAAGGCCTATATGGGAAGGATGTGGGAACTATCCAATCCAATTCAACTTTATTTATAAAGCACTTTAAAACACTACAGCGGACCAAAGTGCTGAATTATGAAACCATAGATACCCATCATCCAAACTGTTGAAGAAACAACTTTGACCCCAGTGTTTCCACATTTGAGAGCGAAACCTGCGATCACGCCTAGAGATTGACGAGATACAACAATACATATATATTTATACATGGGTATGCATTTGATATTTATAAGCTTGTATATAAGGGTTGCTCTCTTCTGCACCCATCATCCAAAAGATACAAAAGATTTGGCAACTCCTGACATATGCTGTCTTGAACCTGCAGCATCAGGCTTACGAGCCCCTATGATAACTGAACTGTTGCAGCTCCTGAATAACTTGATATTATATATGATTGATTAAAATAGCAAGTGGTTTGATTTCGAACAACATCCAGAAACAACTATAAACAGGAAAATAATAGTGTGAATGGAACAAGACATTGTCGAACAACCTCTCATGACTCAGTAGTTCAGTATTCTCTGCAGGTTTACTCTCAGACATTTTTTTCTGCTTTTAAACTCTCATCCTTTCCACACCATGCAGCACTCCTCTGCCCTGACCTCCCTGCCTCCTGCTGAGGTATACCAGAGGCCCCCCGGGGGCGCCCGGGCTCCTTCTTCCCCTGCAGCCCCGCCTGCACAGGAAAACCCTCAGACTGCTGCCGAATACCTCCACAGACTGAGAGGCCCCTCGCCGCTTCGCTCCACGTCCTCGGAAATACCTGAGATCCCTGAGCAAGGGCACCATTTTTGTGCCGCCATCAGGATCTTCACACCCTGTTTGAATCAGAGTGCAGATAAAGATCTAAAGATTCTGACCCAGAGCCATACCGCCACATGACATGAGAGGAAACTGGGCTCCGAACATTTTTCTGACAAAATCAAATCTCCTCTGGGAGGTTTGTCTTCATTAGATCTGAATGAGGAGGGGGGGAAAAAACAGGCGTTTCTCTGTTTGACATAAAAAACAAGTTCTTTAGCTCAGAAACATTTATTAATTTAAACTCTAACCCTTATCCAGTATCTTTTCAGATAAACATTACATAAATGAAACTGTTTCCAATGAAGGAGTGACGAATTAAAACAAGGAAACAAGTTCTTGAAGGACTGCATGTCGCCCGCTGACCCTCATGCCAGAGTTTTAGACTAAGATCATCTTATAATGAGAAATGACAGAGTTGTAGCTATTTTTTTTCATCATAAGTTTTTTGTATTTGTGAGTTCTCAGATGATTTGCCAGGTCCTGGATTATGAGTTGTGAATGACTCACAGCTACTACCACACCAAACACCTGTAAAATCGACTGCTTTATACCAATATTTGTGTTTGCTTTTCTTGAACTGGTGTGAATCCATAGTTGTAGATGTACATCAGATGATTCATTCTTGAAAGTTAAAAAAAAAAAAACTGTCCTGTAGTTCATGAGATGTTTTGCTAACAGAAATTCACAGACACAAACAAAAACATTATCACCCTCCTGCTTTTTGCCTTTCATTGATGGGCAACAATACCCATGTTCCCAAACAGCAGCTCTTCATGGTTTTCTTCATTGCCTACCATTCACCTTCTCTGTCTATGTGTTTGTTTGTCTGTGTGTCTGTCTGTTAGCAAAATATCTCCTGAACCAGAGGATGGATTTTAAAGAAACCTTAAGGAAATAATCATTGGCTGTACATCTACAGCTGATTAACCTTTGAATTCAACCCAATTCAAGATGGTCTCCACAGCTAATTGACCTTAGAAAACACATGAATGACTATAACTCAAACAATTTTACAGCTATTGACCCATTTTTTTGTGGTTGTAGCTGAGACTGATCCCTAACACATATTCTGATCAGGCCAGTTGCCACTTCGTCTTTGAGGAACTTGGAAGCTGCTCTGGCCTCAACAGAACCATGACGAGGAGGCAGGTTAGGACCCAGACCCACTAAGGGTCAGAAGTCAGCATTCCTTCCAAGGTCACCTGAGGTTGAGGTGGTGTTTGCAGAGGTTCAGGAAGGAGGTAGCTGATACAGCAGGAATCAGACTTAGTTTGATAAAAACTGGGACATTCAGATTTTGGGGTTGAGCATAAAAGCTTTTTTCTCACTCTGTCCACAGATTCTTTCGGCCATAACTCAGCACAATTCTCCTGTAAGACAAAATTTAAAAAGCTTGTTAAAACACTTGAACATTTTCTCATATTGAATATTTGCTCACAAATAATGATCAATTACCATTTTTCATGTTTCATCAGGTTAATCACATGTCTCATTTTAACAATGAATCATGTTTTTCTTCACAAGCCTTAGGAAATCATCTGGTTAGACGTCCACAAGTGTGTCCCAAAACAGTCAGGATTCACTCAGATCAGATTGAACTTCAGAGAGAACAGTTTCTGAAAGATGACAGGAGGTCAGGGGTCATGAAAAAGGGGTGCTTCTTCATGGTACATTTATTCCCAGCAGCATCAGTGAACTTGATTATTTAAAGACAACAGAGTTGGAGCTGCTGAAAACCAGCAGAGTGAGGAGGAGGAGGCGGAGGTAAAGTGGTCCTGAGACTCCACCTGCTGGCTTCGTAGTGAAGTGAAGTGAAGTGAGATTTATTTATATAGCACTTTTAAGCAACAAGGCGATCCAAAGTGCTTTACAACAGAAACAAAAACAGAATCCCTACATAATGAAACACAATGAAACACACAAAATAAAAAACATCAATCATGTCTTATCTAAATGAATCATATATAATCTAAATGGAATATAGGATAATCTAAATAAAATCATGAAACCAGACATATCTAAGCATGAGCTGAGACAGTCAAAAAAGTAGCTAAACTAAACAACAGTTAGGAATCTAACAATATCTAAAGCATGAGCTAAGATAAACTAAACTAAACTAAATGTACAGAACTAAACTAAGTGAACAGGAAGGCTAAATAAGCTAAAACATGTTCAGAAGATGGAGAGAAAAGAAACACGTCCGCCTCCCACCAGGAGCAGAGAGGAGAACATCGTAGGTTCATTGCTGCAGAGACATGATGCTGCAGATTCATTCTGGGATTAAACTGCTGCTTCGATACAAAGTTTAGGTCTGCAAAGCTTAAAACAACCGAGTCAAAGCATTTTTTTTTCTGCCAGTGTTCTTACTGTTCAGCCGTCATTATTGCCCGCCACCAAAAGGCAGAAGATGATGTTACTTGTCTGTGTGTTCATGTGTCTGTTAGCACAATAGTTCATGAATCAATAAACAGAGCTTCATGCAGTTCTAGGAAAGTAATCAGTGGCTGTACTTCTACAACCAACACAATTAACTTTTGGAGTCATTCCAATTTAAGACGCCACAGCTAATCAACATTAGCTTACACAAAATTGGCTACACCTCAGTAACATTTACAAATATTAAGCTAAAATTTGTTGTGGTGGTAGCTGAGAGTCACAGAGGTGGCTGTGGCTCAGTGGTTAGAGGAGTCATCCTCCAATGAGATAAATGGAGGTCTAATTCCACTTTTATGCCGAGTGTCCCTGGGAAAGACACTGAAACCCTCTCATCAAAACTTCATTTTGATGAGAGGGCAGGAGACATGCATTCCTTCAGTGTTAATAATTTCTTTATTGCTTTGAAATGTGTTCATTTTCTCGAACAGGTTTTGCACATTTCTCTTTCTGAAGGACTGAGCAGAGTCGTGTCTGAGAGCAGAAATCAGACAGTCGCTTGTAGTAAAACTAAAACATTTCACGCAGAAAGCCCCTGAATTGTCTGAAGAACTCAGACATCCTTGAAAGTGTTTGAGCTTGGATCTGTTTCAGAGGATGGAGGCGAGCTGTTAGTGGGTCCTCCCGATCCAAGTCGATGGTTAAACATTTGTAAGCTAAATTTGTGAACGGCTGCCAACTACCAGGAGGTTTTATTTACCTACAGAAACAGCCGAAGTGACTGAAAACAGTTTAACGATGGTGATGTCCATGGAAGAACCAATTTGGATCAAACAGTCAGACAATTTTGATGCTTCATGTATTCACGCTCAGATTTGAGTAAAGTTTGTTAGCATTAGACAAAAGTTGAAAAAAACATTGAGACTATAAACTTACTGGTTTGCTTCAAACACATCCGAAGTTGTTCTTTGCTGCCTGACAGCAAATGTGTGTTGATAACATTCATTTACTTCAGCTGTCCGTGGTTATAATGTTGTGGCTCATTGATGTACATATAAAGACCAGCCAGGACTCCTTTTTGCTCAGATACTTTTTATTTACATGTTAAACTAGTGGCTGTTAATATGACAAAAAAAAGAACATTTACAGTTTATTTACACCATCTGTAAGGCATTATGGGGGAAAACAAATTGTACAAGAAAGTCAAAATAAAAGAGAAATTAAATTTACAATACAAACACAACTGAAAGCAACAATAAGGTTTAAATAAAGTGTTTATGTGGAATAATTTATCCTATTAGTTTAATCTGAAGCAGAATAATGGAGTGTTAGGAGTTACATCTTGCAGAGAATTCTAGGTAAAAACAGCAAATGAGTATCTTTAACATCTGCAATACTGTTTAAAAACCTGAACTATTCTTTATTATCCTACTTTAAATGATGCCATTAACAGGTTAAATGCAATTTTTATGGTTAAAAGTGAGAATTTAAAGTGTTTGACCAGTTTCAGACAAACATGAAGGGTGCTGTTGATTTGATTTAAATGAAAAAAATCAGTTAAAATAACTTCAAATGTGTTTAAGATCAGTGTTGTTTTTTTGTTGTTTTTTTACAGACACCAAAATCTGGAGGAAGACTCGCTGATCTTGTCTGGTTTGTTTGATTGTTGAGATAAGAAGAAAAAAAAAAGATCTGTGGAGACCAGTTTGTGGTTAACTCTAAGAGCAGCAGTCAGCTGAATTAGTTAAAATAAGAAACACAAAGTGCTCGAGATAAATCACAAACCAAACATGTCAAGTTTTAAAGTCTCACTGTATCAGATTGTGAGAATTGTTATGGATGTGTTTATTATATATATATATATATATATATATATATAAACTTATCTGTTTCAAGTTTTTACTGCTAAGTGCTTTGGTTGCGTTTTATTTTGAAAATAACAGAACACTTCCTTCATTAAAACCCCTAAACAACAAATAAGAACTTTAGTGTAGAAGAACAGATCGTTTGCAGGAGTTTGTCTTTTTAATTATTATATTTATAAATAACAAACAACCAGTCCCTAAATGTAAACTTCTCTTTCTGAGCCATCTGATGAATACCGCGTGTTTATTACCTAAGAAAAAAATTCAAGATCACTGATCCCAGCTTTGACACAACAAACCCTTGTTACTGGAGCAACAAAGAGGAACTCCCCAGAAAAGACAATTAAGAAAATAAATTAAAGTTTCATCACTTCAGATTTAGTTCTTTTTCTGATCTGGGATATTTCGAACATCTTAAAGTGGGGATTTGAGGAAAGGTTGCAAACAGTCAGTATCTTACCTGATGCACACAGCTCTTTAAACAATCTCAGTTTGGAGAGTTTAATTCTGACCCAACTCAAGAGCTAACAGCTTGTCTGACCAGGACCACGGCTCCAGTGGATTGATGTCGTCTTAAAACAACTTTAGTCTCTAAAATGTCACAGCACTTCACGCTGATGTTTTTAACCTCATCGTTCTGCAGTTCCTTACATGGAATTTCGTAGTTTCTTCCAGTAGTAACAACATCAGCATCTAGCTGTAGCACTTCCTGCAGGAACAGCAGAACATTTCTGCTGGAATAACCGTTTAATGTGAGACTGTAGTTTTATCTATAGCATTCACATGAAACGCTGTTTAAAATGTTAAAAACTGAAGTTGCTTTGAGACGGCACACTCTGCTTTGAAGTTGGCCTCGTTCAGACTAGCCATTAGCTCGTCAATACGGTCTGAGTGGGTCGTAAAACAACTCCAATCTTAAAATTCTCATTGTGGTTCATTAAACGGGTATTCTGGGAGAGATGTTTTGATTACCCTGCAGGTCGTGTCCCGAGGCTGCACAGGAAGTGCTACAGCTAGCTGAAGTTATCTGAGCTTGCAAATACCTGTGTAGTGATGACATAAAGGTTTATAAAAGTGTTCAGTTTTAGCTTTTCAGCCTGGTCAGAACCGAACTGTATGTCTCCAAACTGAGGTCAATCCTAGAGATATCTACAACAGGTAAGCTATTGTTTGCAGCTTTTTCACAGAATCCCACCACTAAATGTCTGAAGTCCTCCTTTTAAAACACTGTAGTACTTGTAGAATCAAGCAGTGATGATTTTATTTAAGCAGCAGGCACAGAAATGAAACATCCTTCACTGTTTAAAGAACCTCTCCTGTTCCTTCGTCTCGCAGCTCCGCTCAGCTTCCCCGGTGATATTTCTGCTCTAGTGAGCCAAAAGCTGCAAAGGGAACGGTTCCTCATGCTGCAAGAACGCATTCTGCAGGTAGGGGCGAGTAGTCGTGAGCTTGGTGTGGCCGAGGCTGGAGCTGAACGGCACGTTGATGGTGTCTGTAAATCAAAGGCGCAGAAACAGGCGCGCCAACATTCTGCAGGTTTAGTTACTGTAACTCTGATCGACACCTCTGCTAATCTGCAGATCAGTTCTCTGCTCGGCGTCTCCGAAATCCATCTGCAGACGTTTGAGAACAATTAACGAATCACTTTTAGGAAGGTTTGTTTTAGTTGAATTTACATGTTTTGAATGAATCCATTAAGACTGGTTGAGATGTGTGATAATCTTTTTTAGATACATTTCATCAAAATCTTCTCTGATGTTTTGAGGTCCTGTAGAGGCTGCAACAAAACTATTTAGTTTTTTCAAATAATTTTTCTCTTTGTACAATTTGACCTAGAGAAGCTACATTTTTTGCCCCAACACATTTGTCAGAATCGTCATTGGAAACTTTTCTAATCCTGCAAAGAAACTTTAAATATCAAATAAAGCTTTGTCCATTTGTTCAAACATATATTAAAAAACAAAACAAGATGCTAAAGTATCCTAATGTCCAACCTTTAAAGGTTAACACAGTTTGAACTGAATAGTCAGCTCATTAAATTTATAAACTGCGAGTCTGCAAAATGTCTGAGAAAGTATTTTTTTACTGTCTGATTAAAGAAAAATGACTGGATTTAAATACGGATCAGCTTTGTGTCTGTCACAGATCCTTTTTTTAACAGTGAGGTGTTGGTGTTTAATGACTAAAGTGAAAAGCTGATAACTTTTTCTTTCCCACGTCCCTTTTGTGGATGTGGGAGTTCCACCTTTACTTTCAGAGAGGGTTTAAACAAATGCTGCAGATTTATTTACTTATTAAACTTCAACGCAATTTGATCCCCCTTGTGACATAATTTACAACTGATGTGTAGTTCTTAGTGGCTGGAATGGCTAACCTCACCCTCACTGTAAAACTGGACCATTATTTAAAGACATTATTGTGTAAATAGACTCGTTCTGTTGATGACATTAACTATTAGCTCCAGCAACATTTAGATTATCGACAAAACATCAGAAAAACAAAAGTTTAATTCGACTTTTAGGATGAAAAACAGTTTTGTGCATCACTAGTTAACAGGGAATCCCCTTTAGAAAGAATATTTCGCATTTTAGCATCAAAAGCGACTCGCGTGATTGAACGATCAACGTTTAAATCTGTTGATGAATTAGTTTAACAGGAATGATTAGGCAGGTTTCAGGATTTTTAGAGTTGTAAAGTGATAGCTCAGGCAATTTGAAGTGGGCTTCTGTGGAAAAGCTGTCAACAATATCTTACCTGTTGTAGATGGCTCTTTGAGCGACCTTAGTTTGGAGAAATACTTTAGTTCTGACAGATCGATGAGCTAACGAGCTCTCTGAGCAAAGCCAAGTCTAAAGTGGATTGCTGCTGTCTTAAAACGACTCCAGTTTTCTAAACCCTTATAAATATTTACATTAGTGCTTTTAAAACCTTCTAGCTTTCGACAGATCTGACCCCGACTGTAGCTTAGCTGTTAAATCAGAGCATATTGACAACAAAAACACCCGCCACACTCTTTTTTTTCCCCATTAATAATTACTGCTTGCTCTTTTTTTTGTTATAATTATACCCAAACATACTATTGTCGGCCATTTTCAAATTTATTTTAAACTCTGGAGATCATCTCAAGACCCTACAGTTGGTGTTTCAACCCCAGCTTTAGATCACCAGAAGTTAAACTTTAATAGTTACTGGTAACAGCAAAGAGCAACTGGCTGTAGCACTTCCTGTGCAGCCTGGGGCATTTCCTGCAGGAATGTTATAATATTTCTGTCCTCCAGTAAATCAAAACAAAAATGGGGCTTCCTCCTGCTGCTGCTGGGGTGGGTATGATGTGGGTGGAGGTGAACAATAAAATGACAAACATGGCCAAGAATACAAATTTACAATCCATGCACATGAAAATGGGCCACGATTTTCAAACACTGGCCATGTAAGATGCCACTGCTCGGCTCGCTGGTTGCAAACATTCAGAATTCACTGAGACTGCTACTGAAAATTTGCCTGTTTTCCACAGTTTCGAGTCTCCAACAGTGAGAGCGACTCCGAGTGGCGCTAAGACAAAAGTGGATCACTGTAGTCCTAAAACGACTTTATTATCCAGCAGTTTAAGAAAACCTTTACATTGCCTTCACTTTCATATTACGTGGGTCATCTCGCAGAAGTCTTGTCACATTCCTGCAGGAAGTGCCCCATGCTGCACAGAAAGTGCTATAGCTAGTTACTGCTGCTATGTAGTGTTACAAACAACCACAGAATTACATGTAAATAACCATGGAATGTGAAACTGACAGCGATGTAAAGGTTTGTAAAATAGTGTTTTAACAAACTGCTATGAAATTGTAGAGACTGGAGTTTGTTAAGGACGGCAGTGATTTACTTTGGTCCTTGCTCTGTTCAGACTAGGCATTAGCTTGTCAATTCTGTAAAAATTCAACTCAGTTTCTCTAAACTGAAGCTGTTCAAAAAGCTTTCTACAACAAGTCAGATATTGTTTACAACCTTCATGTAGAACCCCACTTCAAAAGGTCTGAATTGTCCCTTTAATATGAAACTTTCTGCAGCTTTAAACTTCTGCAGAAACTTTCAAAAGCTTCATTCTGCAGCCTGAAGCTTTAGTCGAACTCCTTCTGCTCGTTCTGAGTTTGCATCGTGGTTCTTGTTCCTCAGCTTCGGAGCTGTGTGAATAAAGTGCTCTGAGAGAAAATCTGGATCCTTGAAACACTGATGCAAACGCCCAAATAAACAACCACAACTTGGGCTCACTGATGTCCAAATTATTTGTTTTCTTATATACTTTAGATCAAAATCCTTCCTCTGTGCCTTTAAAGAGTATTCACCTCAAATAACGACTTTTAGGCTCATTTAACACCTGTAAACTTCTGAAACCTTCGCCTTTTTAAATCTCTGGTTTTTCTTGAGATTCAAGGGTTTTTCTTCTCCAGCAGATGAAGACTTTTACAGAAGCCAAACTAACCAGCTACACACCCATGTTCCAATCCAGAGTCCTGGTTCCAGAAATGCAGCAAATGAAGAGGATCCACATGAAGAATGAAACCACGGAGGTCTTTTCTGAAGCCTTTAGGAAATCATTAGCACCTACGGTTAGACTTGCGGTCTCTTTAGAATTACACAGGGCTTGATGCTCGGTGTTAGTGGCCTCCCAACATGGAGGCGGGACCACCAGAAGCTTCGCTCTCAGCCAGCAGAGAGGAAATGACACGTAGAGTTCATCTAGCAGCCAGGTTTAACGTCTCTGGTCCCAGAACCTGCTGCTTGTAAAGAAACAAGCACTTCGTCTGCATCAAGTTTGGCTTCAGGCTGAGTATTCACCTTAACGGCTGGAGTTTGAACAGAGTTAGCGCTTGGATTAGCCAGTGTTAGCTTCTTAAAGCCGGGCTGCCGGTTTTCTCCACTTCTTTGTTGTTTCCGTCTTTCATCAAAGCAGAAAATACCTGAAAGGAACCAGATGAGAACCACTGAACGTGACAATATACAGAAGTTCCCGTACACTCATCGTGAGCATGATTAATTTCCATTTCTAATGATTTATTTGAACTGGTTTTTCCAGAGTGGAATGATTATACAACATACAACTTTAATGATTTTTAAAAACAAGAACTGGGAACACAATTTCAATTTATTGTGGATTTTCTCTGATCCACACAGTGTCCAGGCTTCAAATACACAAACATTCACCTAAATCTGTTAATTGGTGGTCTTTTAACTTGACAAAGTGTATTAACTTCTCCTTAGTGATCAGAACTGACTGCAGCTGGTAGCTTCTCTTACAACTTTGTCTGAACAGTTACCACAACAAGACAAGCCTCAAACCAAACAAGTGGTCGCTGTTAGGAACAAGACTTTGGCAATAATAATAAGTTTAAATTAACAAACAAGCCACGTCCAACAGAACAACCAAACAATGAGAGGTGAGCTGCTCAGTCCAGCTCCACTGTTGACAGGAGAGATGGACTTAAATAGATGAGCCTCTTCTGTGGTTGGAGAAGCAGGAGACGAACAGCCCGACATGCAGAGGATGTCCATCAGGAGGAGCTAGGAGAGGGCAGCCAGTCCCAGACGGGGAACACCACAGCTGGGCCGCCAAACCACCAACCTGCAGCTGCACAGTCTTATCAAACCAAATGGCCTCAGGGGACGGTTTCAAACCGAAGAACGCTGCACCGACTGTCAAGCATAGTGGTGGGAGCACCATGCTGTGGTACTGGTGCAAGTAGGACTACCTCCAATTTATTCAAAAACAACTCAAATCAACAGCTAGTTGAAACTGAGACACAGTTGGGTGTTCCAACAGGACAACGATCCTAAACACACATTAGAACATGTTTCTGAGCTTCTGGACTGGACTTGTAAAAACCTCAACCTGAGCGGAAAGCTGTGGGCTACTCTTCAGAGCCAGGCCCGTACCAGGAAACCAACCATTTACAATGAACTCTGCCAATTCTGCCAAGAAAAGTGGCCAGAAAAGTGTCTTGAAAGGATTCAAAACCGATGCAGAGTTGGACACATTTCTGCTTGACAAGTATCTCTGCTTGATTTGTTTTATTTTTTAATAACTACACAACTAAGATGTTGACGGTTACAGTATCAGGATGCTTAACTCCCTCCATCTCTGACAAGCCGCTCCGATGTTTACAGTAGTTTTTTTCTTTTTAGCTTGCTTTTCGTCACGGGTCTTCTTCTGTTTACCTGTCTTTGTTTTCTGAGCAGGTGCCACTCGAGAACTTGGCGGTTTTCCTGTAACATTAGGTAGTTTCTCCACCATTAGCACAGCTGCAGCACACCGGCAATCTTGAGCTTGAATGACGGTCCACGCTGTGCGGGGGAAGGTTGTGAGCAGCTACGACACTCCTCCTGGCTCTGATTGGTTGTTTCTGACCGGGAGCGGTGTATTTCTGAAGTTACCTACTGCAGCTTTAAGTTGTATTTTCTACAATCATTCCAGCATGGAAAAAGATCGCTTCAAACTAATCACTAAAAGCCCTCAGAGACTCGGTGAAGTGACGGCGCTGACCTGAGCCCAGCGGCGGTTCCTGCTGATCATGTGAGTGTTGGCCATGGAGCTGAAGAGCGTCTGGGGCTGCAGATCCTCGGGGAGGCGCGTGAGGAACTGAGCGATGTGGATGAAGTCCATCTGCATCAGGACGTCCTCGTACAGACGCAGGATGCCCAGCCCCGTCCGAAACAAACTCTCCTCCCCGTCTCGGCAGAAGACGTCCCAGACTCGACACGCCACATCCAGAGGGAGCGACTTACTGTACAGGGTGAAGATCCTGGACAACAGGGAGGAAAAACACTCTTCATTAGTAAAAGGTGGAATGACGAAAAACTCCGGAGAAGTTTATTTTATGTAGGAAACCAGAAAAAATATAGCTGTCAACACAAATTGAAAGAAAGTAGTTGATTAGAGCAAGCTAAAACTAAAAATGTATTTGACATATGTTTTGTTTAATTTAGGTAAAATAATTTTTTAACTGTGTTGCTGATTTTGCTAGAATAAAACTTAAAACCATTTATATACCGTTAAATATATGATTCTGTTCATCTGACTTTAATTTGATTCATTAGAAAATTTCTCTGTATTTTTTCTGCTTTTATTTGCTCATCAAGTCAAACAGAGAACAATTTAAACAAAAAGCTAAAAAGTATGAGTTTCTTTCTTATTGCACTTCAGTTTTTCTTTTATTAATTTTTCTTTAAGATTTAAAATCAGGGGGAAAAAAGCCCATAATGACGGCTCATGTTTCTGCTGTATGTTAGCTTCACCTTGAAGGGACACTTCACATTTTTTAAAGGGAAGTTTTGTTAAAAGGTTTTAAATGGTTAATATCTTACCTGTTACAGATAGTTCTTTGAACGACCTCGGTTTGAAGAAATAGAGTTTCATTCTGATCAGACCGATGAACTAATGGCTAGTCCGAGCAGGACCAAAACTAGAGTGGACTGTTGCCGTCTTAAAATAACTTGAATCTCTAAAAATTTCACAGCAGTTCATACAAATGCTCTTTTAAAATTTTTTAGCCCATTTTGTGTGACACAGTTGATTACATTAGAGAACAGTCAGTCTGAACCCAGCTAAGACCAACGCAGGTTTCAGTTGTATAAAAACAACTCCAATCTGGGAACCATTTGCCATCAGATTCACATAACTCTGCTAATCCAGCAGAAATATTATGATATTCCTGCAGGAAGTGCTTCCGCTCTTATTTGTGTGTTGGAAAATATCCAGATTCTGCGTAAATAATTCACAACCATGTCGCTTCACACGAACCACAACAACATCAGCGATGCACTTTGATCTAGCCATTAGCTCATCAGTCCAGTCAGAATTAAACTTATTTTGAGTCTTTGAAAGAGCTATCTGTAACAGGTAGGATGTTATGCGTTCATCACCTTCTGAACCAAAATATGGTTCAAAAAATCTGTAGAAATGTAGAAAAACATTACATATGTTGGTGAAAAACACATCACTGAGACTTTACACAGAGTTCGGGCAGCTTTTGTTTTCTTACAAAATTTAAATATTAAATTTAAGCTAGTTATATATTTATATCTATTTGTGGTTTTATATTGTTTTTTTTTTGTTGTTTTCAGTCTGATCTTTTATGTTAAAATGTTCTTGGGTTTCATTAAAAGTGCTTTATAAATTTAATAAGTTTGGTTTCAAAATGTGTCGTTTCATTTTGAAGATGAATAATTTTGAATAAGTTTACAGAGACCAGCTGGAGCCATTCACGGGGCTCAACGCCTGAGTTAAAACTTGAATAATTTTCTTTTTTTGTTAAATATTTATATATTGTTACCAGTGGTGGCTGGTGGAGTTTTCTCCAGGGGGGGACTATAAGTCCAAAATAGACATATAACAAAGCATATACAACGATATCACACCAGTGTATTTACATGAATTAAAACAACAAAAGCAACATTATAATGTACATATAAATGCACAAGTGCTTCCTGAACAGACCAATACTTATAAAGACGGAGGTCTCCCAAGGCACAAGCCTGAAGGACACATTCATTTAGCGTTTATAAGACCTGTTTTCTCCTTTATTTTTCAAAACTTTACTGGAGAAATACATCAAAGCTTGTTTTATGGTGCAAGCACTCACTACGTCACGTATTCTGCACAAACAATATAACGAAGATCAGATGTCTCACTTCGATTAGAATTCCAAGCCAAATATTTTAAGTTTTTTAGCATAAATTTTCTTAAACTAATCATTAACTATAAACTTATTTATTACCTTTTGTATGTAACTTAGTCACGTAATGAACATATTACTGTCTTTGAATAAAAAGCAGCACACCCGCGGCTCGATTTTTCAATCAGGCAAATTTTATGACAGACGGATGTGACGTCAGCCCGTGGCGGGAGTCCCACGCTCCGGCGGTGAAATGCAAACCGAGCTGCATTCAGCTCTGGGCGCAGTAGAGGTGCGCCCTGAACGGTCCTATCTCTTGTACTGAAGAGGAGCTACTGCGCTTGTACAACTTTTAACGAGAGTCTATGGACAAAGATTTTTGCGCCCCAGGGTGGAAATACGTCACCAATTAGACAACGTCAATGAACAAAACAACTTTACTTATCATTAACTATAAAATATTTATCTTACACAACTTAATATATATATACATATATTTACAAATATTTTAATTTTATTATTACATTTTTATTCAAGGTAATGTGAGTGGTGGGGCGGCACCCTTGCGCCCTCTATTGGCCAGCCGCCACTGGTAGAAACAAAGCTGGTGCTAAGTGAGCTAAATGGTAAAGGATGACTTTTGACTTTAATTTGATTAATTTTAAAATATATATTTTTTTGTTTTTCACTGCTTAATAATAAAACGTAATTTTTTGGTGGATTTCTATCCAATCAACTCTTAACAGCAGAAAGTTGGGGCTTTGAGATGTTTATTTTTTTATTTGTTTTATTCTGCACCAGAAGCAAAACCTTACAAGTTTTGCTGTGAAATTCATAAATACGTAAATCAAATAAATTTAGGACAAAATGATGTTGTTGTCTTTGAATCTTGTGTGTTTTCATGTCCTTTAACTCCGTTGCACTTTTTATTAAAAATAATACTAATAATATGTCTTCTAACAGCCTTTACTTTTAATTTTTCTGACATTTTCTATTTAAATGGGTACTAAATATTTATTTTTCAAATTGTTCTTAGTGAAGCTTTATTCGCTACTATCTGAGTTTTAACTAATGAATTATAATAACTGGGGGTGGACTTTCACCTTTGTAAAACTCAGAAACCTTAAATATTAATCCCAGAGACACTTTGTTGGATGGCTGAGTTCAATAACTCACCAGTCGATCAGGTAAAGGTCAGGGGTCAGGTTGTTGGTTTGGAAGTGGCTGAAGAGACGCGGCAGATTCTCCTCAAAGAAAATCTCAAAGGCTGCGAAATATTTCAACATCTGACACAAAACAGAGAAAAGAAAAGGAAAGCCAAGGTGGTTTTTACACATTCAGTTTGTGTCCAAGTGATCTGAAACATCTTGTTTATGAGTCACAAATAAAAATGATTTAACACCATTAAATGATATTAAATGAAACACAACAGCAGATTTTTTTTTCCTCTACATGCGATCTCTTTGTGAATGTGTCACATGACGAGAGTGGAGTGACTGCAGTCTGAGGAGAATAAATCCTACCAGATCATGGTCGACTCTGAAAAAGGCCATCTGACACGGTTTGTTGAGCAGGTTGGCGAAGGTGATGAACGCTTCGGCCTCCTCCAGGTTCAGGATCAGAACTGCAGCGATGAAAGACATTCCCTGGACCTGAAACACCAAAAATAAAGAGAAGAAAAAGCAGCTTTAAACAAGGATTGTACAATGTGTCGGATATTTATAAGCAAATTAGCTTTAACTACTAAAGGTCAGAATAAAACCAAAACATTCCCTTTAAGTTCTGCTCCTGATTAGAAATCATTAATTCAGTGAGCAGTAACAAACATTTTGATTTATTTTACTTTTCAATCTGGATTTTATCTGTTCCAAAGCATAACATCATGTTGACTTAAACCAATTATTACATGTAAACAATATGCAATAAAGTACTAAATATAACCAGTTTAAGAATAAGTATTAAAGTCAGCAACACTGTCAAATCTGAGGACATTTACCTCATATTAAGTTTTGATTTGGATCAGATTTTTTTTATGCAATTTTTTTATGATACATAAAACCTTGTAATGAAAGTAGGTTGTAATTTATCTTCAAATAATTATATTAACTAGAAAATTTCTGAAGAAATATTTTAAAAATGCCAATGCGGCTACTTGCTGACTTTTTTTTGTACTAATCTAAGCTGACAAAATACTGACGTTTTGATGTATAAACTCTATAAGAAGTGTTAAGTTTGTCAGAGTAAGAAGAGTTCGCCTGGAAAAAGTTTAGACAACTCAAGGTGGTTGTGTGACAAGATCAAAATAAACATCCGGGTGTAAAATCATCATGAAACTTAAACTGTAAATGTGTAAAACTTACAAAATATATCAAAGTGCCAGTTCAGTCATGTAAAGCCCATCTTTCTGTGACTCATTTAAAGTTTGAATAATGTTTTTTTGTGAAGTCTGAGCTGTAGAGACAAACAAAACTCAGTTTCTCACTCATTTGACCAAAATCCCATTGTTTATGGGGATTTTTATCCAAATTTCGTCGACTTTGTACTTTTACTGCTAAAAGTCATAGCACACTTTCCCCCATGGAGCTGCTTGTTTTGATTTTTTTTTTTTTTTAGTTTTATTTAAACTGCAGGACTAAATTGTGAAGTGTACCAATAAATAGTAATAAAGGCTGCTACAGTAATTCTGCATTGGCCCCCTCAATAATAATATTTTTAAGACCCTACAGTATAATTTTTAATAAAAATTGATCAAATTTGTTGTCATTTTTTGTTCAGCTCCAAGAGAAGTGGATTTACTCAGAAAATTAATTAAATTAAAAAAAAATTAATTAAAATTAACCAGAAACTTGCACTTTAATGCACACTAAATTATAAAGCAAAGAAGCACATAAAAGTGCTGACGATTTTTTTCAAAAAGAATTCATTATGAGTTTATTTATTTGCTCTAAGATATTTACAAGTTCAAGACTTCATTAAAGATGCAGTGCTCTCATATCACTGCTGAGAATTTAAGTTTCTTGTGTAAAAAAAACACAACAAACAAACACAGAATGTGTCTTAACCCCCTCCCCCCCTTAAAATGACCGATTCGGCTTATAAAAAGAGAGTTTGGTAAAAACTAAGAAACTGTTGTGGTTGTGATGGATGAAACAAACTCACGTAGCCGATGTCAGGTCTGTAACAGGTGTAGGCCCCCAGCACACTGTGGAGCAGGTCGTGGTACGGACCACCCTGCAGGAAAAAAAAAAAAAAAAGAGATGATAAGTGTCTTAGATCTGAGCCGTCATAGCAGCAGGTCCACCTGAACAGGTGTGTTACCTTCTGGAAGATGAAGAGAGATGGGAAAGTTCTGGAAATGTCCAGTTTAATGAGGTCCAGACTGGACTCTCTGTCAGCCAGCGACGCTCCTCCATCTGATAGAGAAACACAGAGAACAGAGCTTTGGATGATGGTTTTATTATTTTCAGGAGGAGAACTTTTAGTTAATAGTAAAAACCTCCGTTCTGAGAGGTTTGGAAATGAATGCAGTCGTACCGCTCTCACTGTCGTTCACAGAGCTCGTCTCGCTGTAACTCCTCCACTTCTCTTTGGCTCTGGACAAGAAGATTTCATACAGTTCTGGACAAAAACACAAACATCAAGATTTTACTGAACTCTATGTATTATTTAAACTATGGTTTTTCTAGAGTACTTTTTATATGAGATTTTGAGAAAGGCTAAAGCCGGTTTAGGGTGTTGGAAGGGAGGCTCAGACAAACTGTCGAGCCTCAGCTTCAGGAGGAGCAGTGAGGCTTTTGTGGAACTGTGGAGCAGATCTTTAGCCTTTCAGAGTTACTGAAGGGGTCTAAGGAGTTTGATCCTCCAGTCTACATATGTTTATGACAGAGTTACCCAAGTCATTCTGTGGAGTTGCTAGGAATATGAAATGCCAGGGTCCTTTTAAGAGCTATCCAGATCCTGTATACCAAAAATCAAAGTTGTGTCTGAATTCTCGGCACAAAGTGGAGCTTGTGCGAGTTGGACTCCTCCAGGGCTGTCCCATGTCTCAGATCCTGTTTGTGGTGTCCGTGGACAAGGATGTCAAGGTGAAGTCATGCAGAGGAGGGTGTTTGGTTTGGGAACCTCAGGGCCTTATCTTTGATTTTTGCAGATGATGTGGTTTTGTTGGTGTTTTGTCAGGCCGTGACCTTCAGTGTGCACTGAGGTGGCTCACGGGTGAGTGTGGAGCAGCTGGGATGAGAGTCAGCTCCTCTCCGTCTAAGGCTGTGGTTCTCCAGGTCGGCGAGTCTTTACCTCAAGTAGCGGAGAGTGTTTTTAAAAACTTGCTTTGAAAAAAGTTCAACAATTTCCTGTGGCAAAGGTGAAGTAAACCTCCATGGTCTATGAGGCTGATGTTTGATGGATGGATGGATAAAAAAAAACATCTTTCTGTTGGCAACCTTTAATTTGAGAGTCATGTACTTAATCATGTCTGGTCCAAATGTTTCTTTTCAGCCATCTTATTGACACACGGAGAAGTCTCCTGAGATGATAAGCTAATGCTATCCCACTTCCTCACAGTTTTTACAAAAAAACTTTGTTTGCTGACCATTTTTTGTTTTTATCAGATCCACTTAATCAGTGAAAACTAAAATATTCTGCTTCAAACAGTCACAGCAACAAAAGCACAGAAGAGCCTTGTGATCATATTTTAATATAAATTAGTACAAAAACTATTGCACACAAACATTAACTAACTCTGCAGTAATCTATATAAAAGAAATCCTTTCAGTCTGCACCATGTAACTCGGGCCCTGACTGATTGGGTTTTTATCATGTTTTAACAATAAAGGAGGTTTATGCCTCACAGAATGAAGTCCTGACAGTCTTTTACACACACACTGCTTGTTAATTTCTGTTGGTTTGTCTGAGCATTTATAATTAACAAACATGAATAAAACTGAATAATGTCTCAAAGCTGAGAGCGTTCTGTAATATCTCTGTTTTGTACCTGGTGTGATGTTGAGCTCGTTGCCGATGGCAAGGCTCCACACACGTCCTCTGACACCTGGAGGAAGTCCCTGCCACCACAGTTCTCTGACCCGTCTTGTTCCCTTCCTGCACGCACACACACAGGAATGCATAAAGCTGCAGAAACACACTCACACTGATTTACACCAACACAAAAGTCCAAGGTCATACATGGTGTCCCAGTGAGGCAGGATCTCGTTGTTCCAGATGACCATGGCGTTGGAGATGCTGTCCTCCTGTCGATGTCTCTCCTTCATCTGACGCTTCTTCTTCTGAGCTTCTTTCATCTCTGCAGAGAATTTAGAAATATTGTCTTTGTTAGGTGCTGCAAACAGTCTGATCCATTCTACCAGTCAAATCCAACCAAGAGATCAGCTTTTATGTTTTTACATACAGTTATGGTAAAAAGAAAGTCCACCTTCTTTCAGTTCAAGAGTTTTACATATCAAGACATAATAAAAATGATCTGGTCTTTACAAGGTTCTATAATTGTTCAAATCTAACGTCAAGTGAACAAAAACACACAACAGATTCCACTATGTCGTTGTTTATTAAACAAAAACAGAGCCAAAATTAAAACATTGTACGAAAAAATAAGTCAACCATTGCTGTTTCTACAGGATTTAAGAGGTTTAACTCATCATCATCATCATCATCATCATCATCATCACTGTTATCCCCTTTGTAAAAGCAGGAGTGTCGTTAGTTCTGCTCTGAAGTATGTGTTAACACAATGTCAAGACGGAAAGACATCAGCAATGGAACTGTTGCTGCCCATCAAGCTGGAAAGGGTTAAAGGTCATTTCTAAACTATCTGGACTTCATCATTCCACAGACAGAAAGACTATTCTCAAGAGTAAAACGTTTAAGACAGCTGCCAGTCTTCTCAGGATTGGATGTCCAAGTGAATTCACCTGCAGTCAGACTGTGCAATGCTCAGAGAAATGACTAAAAAACAACTTAACAAGTATGACTTATTTGGAAGAGTTGCAGGAGAAAACCTCGTCTCTCTAAAAAGAACATGGCAGCATGATTTAGGCTGGTCAGGTTTTGTCTGATAAACTACAAAACTTCTGGAACAATGTTCAAAAGTAGAGATATTTACCCATAATGCACAGCACCATGTTTGGAGAAAACTTTACACAGGCAATCAGCAGAAACACCTCACATCAACTATCAGCATGGAGGTGGAGGGCTGATGATTTGGGCTCCTTGCAGTCATTGAGCTGACCACGAACTCCTCTGTAGACCAAAGGATCCTAGAGTCAAATGTGAGACCATCTGTCTGACAGCTGAAGCTCGGACCAAACTGGGTCAACAGAACAATGATCCCAAACACAGCAGCTGATCTACAACAGAACGGCTCAAAAAGAAAAGAATCAAAGTGCTGCAAAGGTCCAAAGTCCAAACCTCAAACTGATAGAAAAGCTGTGGAGGAACCTTAATAGAGCTGAGCAGAAACAAATGTCTGCAAACCTCAATGAACTGAAGCAATTTTGGAAAGAAGAGTGGGCCAAAAGTACTCCACAATCATGTGTGAGACTGATAAAGTCCTACAGAAAACAGCTACTGAGAGTTTTGCTGCGAAAGGAGGAGGAGCTGCAGAATCAGGGGATGGACTTCACACACATCTTTTCCATTTTGGCTTCATTTTTGTTTAATAAATAATGACCCGGTGGAATCTGTAGTGTTTTTTGCACACTTGAGGTTAGATTTGAATATTTTTAGAACCTGGTAAAGACCAGATAATTTTATTATGTCCTGATACATAAAACCCTAAAACTGATAGAGGGTGGACTTTCTATTTTTTCCCTGTTTAAAACTTCTGTTTAAGTCTTCATTTCTTTTTATTTTCCTTCCAAATAGCTAGACTGACTTGTAATATTTTTAATAGTGTTGACTGATGGTTTTCCAGAGTTTCTGAAGGTCTCAAAGTTGTAGAAATTTAGATATCTGTGTGTGTGTGTGCGTTTACCTCTCCTCTTGGCTCCTGCCACCATCTCTTCATACTCCAGTTTGTGCCTCTGAGTTTCCTCCACAGACTTGGCAGGCAGATTCCTAAAAAACAAACACAGATGAACAATCAATTAGCCAGTTGGACAGTTTGTTAACCTCATCTCAGGCGTTGAGCCCCGTGAATGGCTCCAGCTGGTCTCTGAATTGAGTGATAACTGAGGATCTGCTGGAAGACGTGCAGCTTTTTAAGGAAACCTGAAGTGGTTTGAACTTGTAACAAACAGCTCAATTTGAGATCAATGTCTACACCTGAGAGAAAAAAGGATGTGTTTTATTCCCTGTCCAACAGTCTGTTGCATGTGCCCAGACTTATACACAGCCAATGACATGCAGATTAAAAATAATTTTAGAACCTCTTTGTGTTCTCTTGGATAATAATAAGTTAGCAAAGAAAAACGACGTCAGACGAGGCAATTCTGTCATGAAAATGTGGTTTTGTTCAACTCACACTGGTCGGTCCTCCAAGATGAGAGCTGTGGTGGACAGAGGCTCGAAATCTAGGTTCTTCCTCCTTCCTGCAGCTGGGGGACGCTGAGGACACGAGGATGCTCCAGAGTCCTTCACCTCCTCCTCCTGCAGACAATAAACACAGAGAGAAGGTGTCACAGATCCAGCAGCTTCACTCACTTCTGTACCATGAGCTGCTCAAACTCACATCCATCTCAGAGGAGATTACCCAGTTTTAGTGTAAGAAGTTACTGCAACTTATCATGAGTGCTAATCCATAGGAACTGAAGAACCTACATGAATGTATGCCTAAAATCCCCATGGGTCCATCACAATTTTCAGTTCTATCTAAATAAAATATGCCAACATGTGCAGCTTGATCAGGAACAGTGTGCTCTGACTTTTGGAAGCAGATGCAGTTTACAATAATAAATATTTCCCCAAAGACAACGATGGAATTTTGATGAAATTAGTGAGAAAACCCAGCCCTATTTGGAGTGCTACAGCTCAGACAAACTTCACAGAAGAAACATCATTCAGAGTTTAAACAGCTCACTTAAAGTTGGACATTACATGACCAAAGTGGCATTTTGAAACTGCTATTTTGTCTAAATCATTAAGTTTTAGGTTTTTTTATTGTTTTTACCACAGAATGTTTAACTTAAAGTGTGATGTACTTTCTACAAACAAACTCCTTTCACTCTCATAAACTTTACACTTCTTATATACTTTTTACATCAAAAAGTCAGCATTTTGTCAGCTTATCTTCTTACAAAAGTAAGTCCTAAATTAACCCTATTAGATTTTAGCAAAGAAAGTTAATGGATGTTAGAGTTTCAGGCACTAGCTAGACTGGCATCCTTCAGTATTTCTTCAGAAATGTTCTAGTTGTGTTTACTGTTTAAACATCTTGGTTTTACATCGTTTTTACAAAACGTTAACGTCTCTCCAACAGGCCGACACACATGAACAGAGGTGTTATTCATCTCAGAAAGAAGCATCCGCATTAGAATAAATGTGTGTTTAAGAGCCCACGTGTGGTTTTATACGCGTTTTCAGTCGGGATGAATGTAAATGTTTGTATCGCGGTGAGAGTGTGAACCCGAGTGTGTGTGATCTAACGGTCAAAGCAATGAATTGTGTGTTTGTGTGTGATCAGTCTGCACAATAAACAGCTCATTGACAGGAGCAGGACAGCTGAGGGTCACACAACACGTCTTTTATGACCAGACTTCTCACCTCGACCAGCAGGGGGAGACAAAGCTCAGTTTCTGACTCTGAAAATCTATCTGTATCTACATTCATGAGTAAAAATAAAATCATGGGACTGATCTGATGATTTCCTGGCAAAAGACTTCAAGAAAACTTTCTCTAGATCACAACCAGGCTGAGGAGCAGGTGACACATTGATATAAATCTACTATAAAATGTTTCACGGGTACGCTGAAGCTGATGGACAGAAACTGGTGAACAAATGGACGATTGTCTGAACCCAAAGGCATGAATGAAAGATTTTCATTGGTTTTTTTTCCCCCTTTTCTGAAATCAATGTCATCCTTTACAATTATCTTTTTTAAATCATGTGCTGCAAAAATGAGACAAAATACTTTCTTAAAAACACAGGACGATTATAAAATGGTCAAACTTTACATTCCAAATATATTTCGGAATATATTGCAGGCCTGAACTGTAGGAATGTGTGTTGGATTAAAAATTAACTAAATTTAACTAAAAAAGTAAACTGAACTGATCAAGTCCCTAAATTTTTTTCTTTACTGTTGAATCTTCTGATTTAGAGTCATAGTAAATAACCCATGTTTAAAGTGAAAAGTGTATAAAAATGTAAGGATTCACGAATAATAAAAATTACTTAAAAGTAGTTTTTTTTCTGTGACCTTTTTGAAATTCTGTTTTTCATCAACTTTCAGCCAAATGGTTATCTAAATGTGCCGTCTTTGTTTTTCTTCAAACAGAAAACCTGGGAACAGAAGTGGTTTTTTTCCTTCATAAAATCTTAATTTCAGGAAGAATGACTTCAGTTTGACTTGTTTAGACAGGTCTCTGGAACATACATGGTTCTAAAACTGATAAAACAGGAGCTGTTGTCACTCCAGTGTGCACATTCTTGCTGCTCAAGTTTTAGTTTTCACTCCAGATGTGCAGGGATTTACCCGTTCAGACACAACAGCATTCGTGCACATTTCCTGTTCAACAAGATGCTGGACGGGGTTAATGCCATGACTCTGAACTTCAGGTTCTTTTCTGCTTTTAATTCCAGAAAAAAATTGTTGTTGTGAATTATTGTGAAGCTGAAATGGGGAAAAGCTGAACCCTAAATTGTTGCAAATAAAGTGGAACTGCTCATAATTAAACATGAAAAATGGGATTGGCAGATAAAATAACTTCTTTCTCTTTAGAAAATACACTTATATGGATATGGAGTATTTTACTTTAACAATATAATCGTAGATCAGGACCTATGGTTTTCAATCAAATCCCCCCTAGAGTGCAGAATGAGCCCACCCAAACTCTCATTTACTTCCACAGTATCTGAGCTCCGAATTTTCTCTTCAGATCTGAGAGAGAAGGATCTTCTTCAACTTATTTTTCCAAACATAAAACCCCATGGAAACATCAAATTCAACATACAGTATGACCATCAGAGCCTTTGCCACTTATGGGTAAAATGTTTTTTTGATGCAACTTAGACATTCACACGATGACAGTTTGTTTGAGGCTTACTTTCTAGTCTATAATTCTGCCTGCCTAAAGTGTTGCCCCTCTCCTTTCTGCAACCCAGAAAAGGTGGAAAATGCCATGGCAACCAGTGAGTCAGCAGAATCTGGGTCACTCGCTTTGAAATTACCCAGCAGGCTTTTCTTTTTCAAATTCCTCCATCATGACTTTAAAACAAAGCCCGTGGATACTCTTCAAAATAAAAGTCCAGCTTTGTTATATCTTAGATCATTACAAACGTAAATCCTAAATTCCTGTTGGGCTTAATAGAGGAAAGTTGATGGATGCTGGAGTTTTGGGCTGTACATGCAATAGCTCTTCAACATTTCTTCAGAATACTGTTTTAGTATTTACATCATAATTAACAACACTAAGCCTTGTGGCAGTAAATCCTTTCTGACCAGCTCATGCTACACTGCAGCACAAACTGTATTTAAGGCAATTTAAATAAATCCACCCTTTCCTTTTCTTCCTCCTCCACAGTTCTGTGTCTGACGTGTCAACCAACTTAAGCCAAACCACATCTGCTGGGCTCCTTTCCACATGAATCATCGGAGTCAAGCGAACACCAGCAGCTGTCAGCACGCTCAGCTCTCGGGCTGTCTGAGCTGCTGAACGGGAAGGTCAGAGGTCACGCCGAGGAGCCATAGCAAAGGCTGGAGGGGACTTCATGAAGACTGGACGATCATAACTCCTGATAGCTTTCTTCCACGGAGAAGGAACCTGCTGCTGGGTGCCTGTTTTGGTAAAAATCTGTGTCTGTTTTAGAAAACTGGAGGGAGAAGAGCAGCAGCTGCGTGTCATTGCTGGTTAAATCCAAACCCCAAGCAGTAAAAACTGGGATGCGTGTATGTGGAAGTTGCTTAGCGACCAACACAATCCCAGTAAATCCATTTAACACGCTCATTACTGTCACCGTGTTCATCTAAACAGATGCAAGATAACAGCATTAACGTCTGGAGAATCTGAACGGAAATCACACGTCAGACCAAACAATCAACCATCAGCAGGTTGAATTCTGAATCTCACTATGCTGCGCCAAATTGTGAACAGCATTTATGAGGGAGTTTCTGAAATGTCTGGAAACGTTCACAGGGGTTCTCAAATTTCTCATGCGAGTCACAGAGCCACTCATCAGCGTCACATGGATTTTAAAGAGTTATCGCAGGGAACTTGAACCCTTCTAAATCGTGTTTCCATAATTCTAGAGCACGAGAACTGCATTTTGGTGAATTTCTACCTGCTTTTTTTTTTTTTGAAACAGTATGGAACCATCTGTAACTTGACATCTTATGCATTGTTAGCACTTGCTATATAAAATGTGAATCTGTAATTGTTCAGCCTTGGTGCAGAGCTTCCCTTCAGCTTCATGAGACGTTTCCTCCCTTAGCTCTCCTTATGACACGTGTGTTACTGTCTGACAGTAAAACTCCTCACCTGCCACTGTCCTCAGAGCGGCTCATCACAGCCTGAGCGCCTGACACCACTCAGGACTCGCCTCCCTGCCACACCAAATAAATATTAAAAAAATGATAACAGGAGAGGCATTTTACTATGATTGATTGAGCAAAATCAGGCCTGTGATGCCCTTACATGTCCACATTATCTAACAGCTTGCATTTTGTTTGTTTTCTCCAACTCCTGCAATCGGTGCATAAATAAACATGAGTCACAGACTCTCAGTGCAGGTGTTTTGAAGCAAATGCAGGCTGAGGCGAGTAGGACGTTGGCAACAAAATAATGGGCACAGCCTAGAATACAGTTCTGCAAGTCGTGCTCACAAACATAAGCCGAGATTTCCAAACCTGGCTGGTCACAATCACTCAAACTTCAGTGAGACTGCAACTGAAAAGTCACCCAATATCTCGCAATTTCTACTCACCAACTAGTCTCCAACCAATGCAGTCAAGGGAGATACTAGTTTAAACTGATCTGACTGGCCTTTTGACTCTAAATAAAAATGTGAAAACGGATAAAAATTTGTTCAACAACTCAAATTCAGAACAAGTTGGGATGGTGGGGAAAGGCACAATAAAAAAATGCAAGAATTCATACATTTATTTTGTCTTTTATGTCACTGGGAACAGCATAAAACGAAGATATTTCCTGTTCAGTTTTCATCAAAATCATTGTCTGCATTTAAAGCCTGAAACGCATTTAAAAAAAATTGGAACATGGGCGAGTTAAGGTTACTAATAAGGCAAAAAAGATTTTTATTAGTTCAAGCAGGTGATCTTGTTTTGATCTAACCTTGGTTTGGTCCAAAATCAGCATCCATTAAGGTTTCTGAGTAGGAAACTTTGTCCAGAGAATTTCCAGTTTATCAACAAATGTGAGACCAAAAAAAATCATTAAACTGATTAAAAACAAGGCTAGGCTGGATGTGTAATAGGCTTAACTGTTACAAATCGATCAAAGTCGTAATCATAAATTAATAAAAAAAATAATATAATGGTTAATCAGCCTCTTTGTTTAAATGATTTTTAGCTGTGTTTATATACTTCAACCAACAACAGAAAGGGTCATAAGTTGCTGCAACTTTTTTTGTGGATTGAACGTTTAAGCACCAAATTATTAGTAGTCTTATAAAACAACTCTTTCTCAAAAACGACATACCTGTGTGAAAAAAACTACTACATCAGCTAATATTAAATCTCTTCACTTTAGCATGACACTGTTTGTTTAGTTTGTCATGGTTTTATCAACTGAACAATTATTGTTATTGTGCAAACGTAGACTGAGGGTAAACCATTACTGTTAATACCGCTGGTGATGAGAAGATGCTGAATCAGTTCACTAAAAACACTTTTAGACCAATCAGGTGCACTGATACATTCAGCAGCTTCTTAACTGAGCTGATAAGGTAACTCTGAAGACTATTTGACAGAACATGACTTCAAAAATGACATGACTATCTCTTTAAGTGTTGTAAAGGGAATGGAGACTTTACAAAATTAGAAAGCCTTTACTGAAAGAAGTTTTTTGGAAAGTGCTGCGGCCTGAAATGGAGCAATGGATGGATTTTAACAAATGAAATGATTTGACTGATTGTATCTGATCTGGATTCTGTGATTTGGAAGAAAAGAAACGGACTTTACAGTCGATACGTGCCTTTAAACCTGAACAATAAAATGTTCTAAACGATGTGCACGCCGCTGTTACTTAGACAGTCCTAAAGCAAATAGTCTGTGTGTTTAAAGAACCGACCTGCTGAGGGGCTGACGGGGAGGCGACCTCTTTGCTTTCATCCTCCTCTCGGGCTGCTGTCTTGCCAAACAGTCTCCATCCTGTTGCATTGTGGGATGCTGCTTTGGGCTCTTTGGATTTCCTAGAAAACAGGCTCCTGAAAGAAAAACGGAACAAAATATTGTTGTTAAAGCCTATCTGATCACTGTACTGGGTATCGAGCAGAGAGAAAACCCTCGGCGTTGTGGAGCTCATTTAATCTCTACAGAAATATAGAATCATAGAACAAAACCTTGCAGCTTAATTAATAAAACACACATAGCACATTGCCCAAACTGAGTCACAAATATTTTCCAGAAAATTTAAAACTCATGAAACACTTTAAGCAAAAACTGAAAACTAAGCCTGATAATGTCCCCTTTTGCATTTTCCACATTTCAAACTCATGACAACATAATTTTCTTTGGTTATTTTGATCAAGTTGGGAATATAATCACTATCAAAACATTTCCCGAAAAAGGAGTAAAGCTGTTGATGACTAAAGAAAAACGTACCCAAACAAAATCTTTAGTTCCTAAGAAAAATTAGGCAAGAGTTGTGGTTACAGACATAACATCATGTATCCACTGACTGTGCCGAGGCAGCACTTTTAGAAGCTACGATAGGGGAAAAAGAAAAAAGTTGTTGAATCAACAGTTTTACATTTGGTTCAGTGGAAGAGTTCTGGACAACTGAGGGGAGGTAGAAGAGGGCAGAATGAAGACGAAGAGGATTTATGAAAAAGACGTTGAAGAAAGGAGAACAAACACAAAGTAAATCAAGCTGAAAAAACACAACAGAGCTGATTTATCTACGCTCTGCAAACTCGAGATTCTTTTCACTGATCACTGGAAACAAACGCTCACCTTTCAAAACCCAACAGACTCAACATCACAGAGAAAAATCCCACTGAGATAGACATCTTGTTAGTGACTCTGTGGAGCCTTTTGTCTTTAAAGTTGTTTTAATTCAAGAGACAGAGTTTACTTCATTTAATCTGTTTAATTATAAAACACTGTTCACTAGACTACAATCATGTAAGTAGTTCATTTAGTTTTCTTAAACCTTAAAGTCACCCTTTGATGCACAGCTTTTTTGTGTCTTTTTTCCTCTTCTATTCTGAACTATTCAGAGGGAAACTTTCTGTTTCCGTCACAGTTCTCGGTCCACTACTCTCCCTGCAGCTTTAAAAATACTCAGCCAAAAATACATCACAGTGTGCAGCTCCACTGGTAATTGTGCACTCTGACCTTTGGTAGCATTAGATTGTACGACGTAGGCAAATTTACAAAATTCCCCCCACAGACAACGTGATTTTGGTAAAATGACTGAGAACAGTTGGACTTTATATGACTGAAATGCTGTTTTGATATCTAATAATTTTTATACAATTGCAGTTTAAGTTTTATGATTTTTAGAGAGTTTACCACAGAAAGTTCAAATTAAAGTGTGATATTGTAACACTAACGCAGGGTTTCCCCCAGTGTGTTATGAGCCTGGCGGGCCGCCAGGCTTTGCTGACACTGCCGCCAGGCTAAGCTCCGCTTGTTTATTATAAATATATCATTTTTTATACACTTTTTTTCCACCTGCACCCCCAAAACCACTACCTTTATCTACCTCACCGCGCGAGGGTGCGCCATCAGTGACGCAATTGCGCTGTCCCTGCCCCTGCACGAAGGTCCCGCGTGGTGTCACGTTGCATGGTCGTTTTTGTAACTTGGCGCAGGCCGCGCACGCCACGCTTCATTCAAAATGGACGATTTTGGTGCTCTAGCGGAGCTGGTTTGCCTGTATCAGCATTTATATGATCCCTCTATGAGAGATCACAAAGATAATCAAACGGTTCAAAACTCATGGAAGGAGATTACTGCTGCAGCCAATAAAAAGGAGTGTTTATAGAAATATTAGTTCTATGATGGGCGAATCACCACTAAAGCAAATAAATCAATGAAAGTCAAACTGAATGCTTTAAGTTTAAACATCCTCTCTGTATCACAGCCAGAAACACAACAGCTGTTCCTCCTAAATACGTACGGCCATATTTGATGTGACAACCATCTGCTCTTTTTCAACCGTATTTCCACTGGTTACGTACCGTATTTCACCCGTCTTTTCGGAGAAAACTGCACCGACGTAAGCACCAAGTATAAACACTTCCACCGCGCACTGTTTGTGGAGCCCTGCACGACTCTAATGAGCCCTGAGGCCGAGCCTCATTCAGCTCCCGCTGGAGTTAGCAATAAACATTATCCGGTTTAACCAAAAATGGTTAGTTGAGCTAAAATTCAGCAGGTGGCTTTACAAGACCGAATATTGTATGCATGTTTTGTGCTTAGTGAAAATATTATCCTTGTTTACCAGTAAAATCATGCTATTAAATTCAGCATTAGATATGTTTTGTTTTATGTAGTGATCCAACATGCAGCCTGTGCCACAAAAAGCTCAGTACAGTACAGCATCTCTCTGTTTTTCAGAGTTCTCTGTTGTTACTCATTGGCCTCGATATGAGATGTGTGTTGGTGCCTTGTTTGCACTTTTTCATTTATGTTAATTTAATTTATTTGTAAATGTGACATAAATTAGGATTCAAATTAGGTACAAACAATTTGTATTTATTTTAATTGTATTTTTGTTTGAAAAAGTATTTCAAAATGCCTTTTTGTAAAATTGTAGTTGAATAAATATTTGGCACAAATATCTTAAAATATCACATAATAAATAGCTATATTTTCAACTTTCCTATCAATTTTAATCTTTTTCTTTTTTACTAAATCACAGTCGGCCAGCGAACGGCCGGCATTTCTGGGGGAAACCCTGTAACGTATTCTCCCACAAACTTTATATTTCTAATACAGTTTATACATCAACACGTAGGTGTTTTTGTCTTCTTTCACTGCTATAGCTACTTCCCAACTCTCATATACTTCAATTGTATCCGAGCTCAGAATTTTCTCTTTCAAGCTGGAAGTGAAAGGTTCTTAATAATGTGCCATATCTCCGACATGAAACAGTGTAGAAACTTACAAGGTGACTTATGTGATAAACAGAAGCTTCTGCTGTTTAAGGTTCAAGATTTGTTTTGATACAAGTTGTAGTTTTCACAGTGACTGTTTGTTTGAGGCTCAGTTACTAGTTTGTGTTTATGTCTGCCTGTTTGAAGTGTTGCTGTGTGCTGCCTCTTCCCCCTCTGCTCCCCAGAAAACTTTGGAATCACCAACCAGTGACAGATTTTCAGTCTATTATATCTGTGATTATTACAAAATAAATTTGAAATTACTACTGGGCTTAAGAGAAAAAAGTTGGATGTTGGAATTTCAGGCCGCAGCTGCGTTGGCATCCTTCAACATTCCTTCAGAAATGTTCTACTTCTAGTTATTGTTTAATGTTTCCTTTTCCTTCTCTATGATGATTTACTCTCACGAATAAGTCAATATTCTCTGACCATATAAGGTGATTTAAGATCACTTTCAGTAAATTTTGTTCTAAAATCCAAAGCAGACTGAACAGAATGTTTTTCCTGTTTAAAGAAAAAAAAAACCTGGAAACCCCAGTTTACAAAACTGGAACTGAAACTACAAACAAGTGAACTGACAGTGAAGTCTGTTTTTTATACAACTGATTCAAATCATTTTAACACAAAAAAAGTGCACACCAGCAGTTTTTACCACTTCCTCTTAATTTACAAAATGGTCATTTGTATATTACGCATTGGAAAGGCCACTTTAAACGCACTGAAGTACCAACGTTTAAACTTTGTTATTGTCTCACTTGTAGTTGTGGTGCAACAAGTGAAAGAACAAACAAAAATAGAAAAGAGGAAGTTTATTCTGTTCTTACCGACTGGAATGTGTTTCTCTTCGACCTATAACAGTAACATCTATTTGATATTAAATGTTTTTGGTGTAATTGTGGTTTAACTGACAATAAAAGAGAAAACCATCCAGGGTTTCAGTCTCATCTGTGAACATAAGTATGAGGCTTTGGAAGCAGGATACAATAAATTAGCAACAGGGTAGATTTCCACTTTGTGCTGGTTACATCAAACAGGCCGCAAGTATTTAAGAGATGATTTGGTTTATGATCGAAGCCACTTAACAGAATCAATGCTTAAATATTTAAACCGCAGAAGTGACGACAGATTATTATATCCTTAAATATATAAAAATCATTCCGGTGTCCTTCAATAGAAATCAAAAGAGCAAAAAATAGTTTCTGAGAGTTAATAAAATGTTCAGGGCAAGATTTTAACTGCAGAAAGACTCATGTTTGTGTTTGCTCTGTGTGGATCATGTGATCAGCAATATTCAGCTTCCTCCTCAGGGTTCTTCTCCGTCTGCTTGGATTTTTCTGAGTCGCTGTGACATTCCAATCTGCTGCCAAGGCTGGGGTCCAAACCAACACTCGGATGGAGAAAATTCTCTCCACCTGCCAGCCAGACTGCAGATTTTCCTGTTAAAGGGTGCCAAACAACAAACATCAACTCCTTTCTACAAAGCTCAATAGTAATTTGGGAAATACGAGTACTATTCTAAGCTATGACAGAGCCAGACTCTTATTTTGAAGAACATTAAATAGCTTAATTTTGAACCTCTTCTTGTGCGCCCTTTAAATTAGTTTGGACTTCAAATATTAAATTATGCAGAGCCTTTCATACAAATCCAAACCTTAAAGTTCAAATCAGGACAAAATTGCTCAAATTCTACAGGATCTACTGGGGCAGCCATGATGGAATAATATAACAAAGAGGAAGGATGGAGGTTTTCTGGGCATGTCCTACTGGGAAGAGACCTCAGGGCAGATCCAGAACTCACTGGACGGATTATGTATCCTCTCTGGCCTGGGAACGCCTTGGGATCCCCCAGGAGGAGCTGGAGAGTGTCTCTGGGGAAAGGGATGTCTGGGTTTCTCTCCTGGACCTGTTGCCTCTGTGACCTGACCACGGATGATGTCTTTACTGTTCCAACAAAACTTATGAACCTACAAACTTAAAAAAAAAAATGAACAGAGACAGAGGCGGCTCTTTGTGGCTGTAACTGTCTCAGTTGGGTCAATAAACCAGTCTAGTCGCAGTAAGGGAAGCTAAAATCTGTACAAGGACAGAAGAGTTGAGAAGCCAGTGGGAAGAAACCCATTTTAACGCTGTAGGAGGAGGGAAGAGCTTCCTGGGAGTTCTGATCAGAGTGTCTCGTGGATGATAAAAGCTGTGTGTGAAAACAAATGTCTCGCAGCCATGTGGCAGCGATCCAACTTCTTGACTTCTTATGGAGTATGATGGAGACTTTAACCGGTGACCAAGCAGGAAGATGAAAATGCAGCAACAGCTACTACAACTGGCTTACTGCAGTTGTCTTTTCTCCCCAGTAAGAACGCTCTTTTATACAATTATACGTTTTTTAAGTGTTGTAAAACTTTGTTTATTTAATTTAAGAAACTGTTTTTATTAAATGGAAAATACATACAGGCCAAAATACAATTAAAAATTGGTGTTGTTTATCAGCCGCCCTGATTTCGAAAGACTGATATCGATATCTGCATCAGCTACAAAAAAACTCACATCGGCCGACTTCTTCTAGAAACTAAGTCTATAAAACTGTTGCTGTGTGAAAACCACAAGTTGTGCCAAAATAATTCTTGAACTATTAATGGCAAAAACCTCTGGTGGCAGTGGGTGTATTTTTTTCTTTTTATTTATTTACCTACATTGTTAATGAAAAGTTCAAGTGACCCTCTACTTTAGGGTTTGAAGAGAAAGTTCTGAGCTCAGATACAATGGAAATCAACAAGAGTTTGGGTGTGATGAGACACACTGAGTGAAAAAAAGACAAAAATGTGTACATTTTGATGTATATTCTGTATAAGAATTGTGACGATTGTGGGTATTTTTTTGTATGTTTTTTTTTCTTTTCAAAGTTGCGGGGGGAGTTCTGACTCTTAAATTATCCCTAGGTGTGAGTGAGAGTGTGAATGGTTGTTTGTCTCGTTTGTCTCTATGTGGCCCTGCGATGGACCTGCGACCTGTGCAGGGTGTCCCCCGCCTCTCGCACAGTGACTGCTGGGGATAGGCACCAGCTCCCCGCGACCCGGAATGGAGAAGCGGGTAAAGAGGGAGGGAGGGAGGGATGGATGGATGGATGGATGGATGGATGGATGGATGGATGAATGGATGAGGGAGTTCTGAAACAAACACTGTGATGGAAACTGAAGAATAACAGGTGAATATTAATAAAGCTGCTTCAGTGCTTAAGAACTGGCACCCTTAATAAAACAAGCCCTAAATAACAGTAGGTGCAGTAATAAGACACCACCACAAGAAGCCTTTCCATGCAACCTGTAATATCGTACAAAGTAGCATAATTTGAGTACTGCAGTATAATTTGAGAAAGGCTTGCGTTGGGCTGGATACCACTCTGTGCTCTGTGAGAGTGTTACAATCATTTTAAAGACAACACTCTGTAAAAAGTTGATTTCAAACTGCAGGAACGTTTGAAGAAACTTCACCTTCTATTTTCTTATTTAACTGCCACCAATTAGAGTTTACAATACCGCTTTTTAATTTATGAGTTGTTCTAACTTGTACATGTTAAAGGCACTTTCCTGACACAAAGGAAGCCATCTGTAATTTCTGCATTGAATTGAACACAAAACAGCATTACTGAAATGTATATTTAAATACTGTTCACACTGTTTAGAAAATAAGCAGAGCAATAAACAGACAGTGAAAACTGTGAAGTGATTTTTCACCAGTTTACAGTCTGCAGCTGTATGATGCACCCCTTCATGGTTTCTATCTGAAGTGAGAACAGAACCAGAAACAAAAACAGGCCATCGCAGTACCCAAATCTCTCAGAGGACGCTTAAAGCCAGTGTTGTGGTTTCAGCAGACAAACACCGAATCTGATCCCAGATCCATTTCAGGACTGAAATCTAATCAGCAGCCAGAGACAAAGACAGATAATGATGATGTGTTTCTGCAGAGATGAGCTCTGCTGTGGCTGCAAAAGCAGCCTGAACTCTCTGAACAGACACCTCAGATATCAGCTGAAGTTTTCATCTCTTCAGCCAACACATGTCTGAAAAAGCTGCATCTGTTTCCTGGTGTCAGTCTGAGAACTGAACTCAGTGCCAGAAACAACTTTACAACATCTGGGGCGGGGTTTTTTTTTTTTAGCAGAGCTGTTAAGAATTTGGACTGAGACTTTAAAGAGAAAGCTCAAAACTGAGTCTAAATAAGTTGAATCATAAAAAATAAAATGATGCTCACTCTTGCTGAGTTACGTATCAGGACAAAATGATAATAATCTTTCTTTATCACATTCTAAAAATATTCCAATCAAGTGTACAAAAACACAACAGATTCCATCATGTCATTATTTATTAAATGAAAACAAAGTCAAAATGGTACGGATGTGCGAAAAACTAAGTCCACCCTTACTGCTTGTAGGGTATTTCACAGGTTCAGTATCAGCCTGGAGCTGCTGATCAAATATATTGAATAACTGATCATAATCAGTGTGACCACCTCAATAAAAGCAGGAGTTTTGTCAATATGCTGCTTTGAAGCATACAGGTGTTTGTTAACACAATGCCAAGATGGAAAGACATCAGCAATGACCTCAGAGAAGCAACTGTTGATTATGAAGGTACCATCCAATATTCCCCCCTTAATTAAGGGTTGTGGGGGGGAAAAACTGTTCTCTCTAAAAAGAACATGGCAACAACTTTGGTTTGTAAAGTTTCATCCGAACGAACAATGTCCTTTGGACAGATGAGACAAAAATAGAGATGTTTACCCATCATGCACAGCACCATGTTTGAAGAAAACTAAACAATATATAAGCACAAACACCACATACCATCTATCAGCACAGAAGTGAAGGTGTGATGGTTTGGTCTCCTTGCAGTCATTGAGTCGACCATGAACTCCTCTGTAGACCAAAGGATTCTAGAGTCAAATGTGAGACCATCTGTCTGACAGCTGAAGCTTGGACCAAACTGGGTCAACAGAACAATGATCCCAAACACAGCAGCTAATCTACAACAGAATGGCTCAAAAGGAAAAGAAACACTGCTGAGATGGTCCACACAAACTCCAGACCTCAATCTGATTGAAATGCTGTGGTGGGACCTTCAGAGAGCTGAGCAGAAAGAAATGTCTGCAAACCTCGATGAACTGGTAGCAACATTAGAAAGAAGAGTGGGCCAAAATTAATCCATAACAATGTGAGAGACTGATAAGGTTCCTGCAAAAAACCACGACCAAAGGTTCCTACTCCTCAAGGGGGTTCTACAAGCTGCTGGGGTAGACTTAGTTATTCATGCACAGCTCTTCCATTTTGTTTTTGTTTCATCAATAATGGCTCGGTGGAATCTGTTGTGTTTTTGTACATTTCAGGTTAGATTTGAATAATTACAGAATTTTGTCAAAAACAGATAATTTTTGTTATGTCCTAATACAAAAATTGCCTTAGAACTGAAGGAGGACTTTTCTTTGCCTTGACTGTATAAGAAATGTGTATCTTCAGCTTTCAGGAACTGAGACCATGTGATTTTCTTCACGCCTGAGAGGCAGAGTCACAACGTTTCTGCTGCATCATGGTGGCTGTGTGAAGGTTAAACGGTGTGATGAATCGTTCTGGTGCCTGAATCTGCTGCAGGAACACGCAGCAGAGAGCAGATGGAGCAGTGAATGTGTGCTCGGCCCTGAGGAAAGAGGCTGTGCGGAGTCGAAGCTCACCGATCGCTGCTGTTGTCAGTTAAGAGATGCACTAAAACAAAGCTACAGGGCCCAGACTGCAGGGAGAGGAAAAACACACAGATGCCGATCTGAGTGGTCAGTTCTGACTCAATACTGACAGAAACTGATGTGAAATCTCAACTACAGTCCAACAAACATCAACACTGGATGGCAGGATGTGTTTTCAACAAATCTTTAATTCAGTGAATTTAAGCCCAGAATTTCGAACTCTGTTCACAAAAAACTTGTGAATTTCTACTTTAAACGATAGGGAATTAGGAGAATAAGGAGTTTTCTGTAGGAAATTTGGTTTTATGTTATCTGACACAACTTATAGCCATGTAAAGAAGACATACAAACACAAACAGCAAAAAAGAGGTTTAGTATATCTTATTATTTCTTTTGATATTTTTATTCCATCGGTTTTCTGGTTTTAAGAACCAGGAGAGGCAAAAAGCTGCAGCTTTGTCTCTTTGTGCCTCACAGAGAGAAAAGTTTGCACCTGAACACATCGCAAAGGTGACATTTCAATACCACACCGTGCAATTTATAAAAGAAAAATCAAAGTTTTTAGTGCAGAATGAAAGCAGGATTCTGCACGTAACTAAATAAAGTCAGAACATGAACAAGGCAGTGCTGCATAAAGAGATGCTCCAGACTTCTCTGATTGACAGATGTCCATATTACAGCAACATTTCCTCAAAACCATAAATAAAAAGTATTCAGACTTTTTGTTGTGACAAAACTGAGCTCTAGGTCGTCTTACTTCTATCAGCGATGCTTCTACAACTAAAGTGGAGTCAAAAAAAAAAAAAACACAGCAGTCTAAAATAAGTTCCCACAGCTGGAAGTGGATGTCAGAGGAAAGAAACAAGTCATAAAGACGAGAGAATAGTCTGTTAAAGCTTCATGACAGACTTGATTCAAGACAAAGACACAAGAACATGTAAAGCGCCCCAAAGCATTCGAAACATGTTGGAAACAAGGAAAGACTTCATGAATCAGGCTGCTGATCGATGATGAGGACCTTCGGCCTGACACAAAAACCGTGAATGAGTTCCTTTGTAGAGATGTGAGAATCAAACATCAGAGCAGAGCTCCACCAATCAGGACCCTGGGTCAAACAGAAACCATTCTTCACTGAAAGTCACATGACCGCCCGCTGGATGGACCCGAACGGAAACTATGCTGCAAACTGATCAAACTGAAGCTGATTAACTAGTAAGAAAAAAGCAGAAATATTCTTAAGGAACAAAATTAAAGTACAATAAATCAATAATAAAAGAAAGTAAAAATGACTTCTACAAACATAAGACTAAATTATCAGTAAGTTATGTTCCAAACAACATTTATTTTACTTTCCAATCTTACTGGACAAACCAAAACAAAGCTGCTCATCACAAGAAAAAAGTTGGCCGTGAATTTCCCCCAAATAAGATTTAATGTTCACATCCAGTTGCTGAACAAATACCAAATCCTACAGGTGGAGATATAATGTCTTTTAATGACATCCGCACTAGGCGGTGGAGGTTACAGGTCCAGAGGGAGGAGTGTGTGGAGCTGCAAGGACAAAACTCTAAACTCAAAGTTAAAGCTCAAAAAGTGTTTTATTCTAAAAGCTGCAAACTCAGCAGACAACCTCGAGGTCTGCAGCATCTCATGATCAACTCTTTGAGAATCGGCTTTTTAAAAAGTCATTCAGGAGCTGAAACAGCCGGCTTTAAGCTGCTTGAAAGCCAGCTCTTCACAAGCACAACTCAATGAAGCTGAAGGAGCTGAAAGAGCTGCTTCTTTTTGGTGAGGTGGGGCCAAATGAGCTGGGTTCCCAGAAAAGAGACGCAAGTCCCATCAGTCATTTTTAAAGCAAAAGAAAATGAAGAAATGGCAGGCCAGTTCTAACGCACTTAAAAAGTATCTCATGGTTGGATGTAATTGTAATAAGGGCCAGATCTGGCCCGTGGAGGCTTGAGTTTGACACGTGATGTATAATTTTACGTGCAGAAAATGATTTAATCCTACATGTTTAGGCTGCTGGTTAAAGCCTTGTTAATTCATAAAGTCTCACTTTTCTAAATGTTTTACATCAGGATAAATTTTACTGTAATTAGTGTGCTGACATGTCTCTTCTGGTTCTGTTTCAGAGCTGGTGACAGTGGGATGGGAGTGGTGTGTAAGTATGTTATTTTAATCAGAAACTTCTGCTTCTTATATGAGGAAGCGTTTCTCTGGTAAATAAAGCCAGGTTCTGGGGGGCGGTGTGTTCGGTTCTGTCACTTTCTGGAGTGTCGACATTATCCAAATGGGAAACACTTTTACCTGGTGAAGAAATCAGCGATGCCGAACCTCTTGGGCATCACCTTGTGGTTCGGGTTGTCTGTCTGCTCACTAAGGGGGTCCGGGGCGCTCTGCCGCCGACCTGAGTCCGAAACAGTCCACAGGTCTCCTTCATACCCCTCCTGCTCAAAGTAAAAACCGCCATCCTCATCTGGGGACAACGGGGTGGCGTCACAGCTGAGGGACACGGATATATTGGGGTTAGTCCTGAGACTCTGAGGCCTGATGGGGACATAGAGGTCCCTGACATTCTCCTCGTCCTCCTCCTCTTCCCCCGCCTCCTGGATGTTGGGCTCAGAAACCGGGCTGTCACTGTTCACATTATAGGGGCTTGATGGGCAGGGCGAGGGGGGTTTGGCACATGATCCTGGGGTGGGGGAGTCCCTGGCAGGAGGTGGAGAGTGAGGAGGCTCAGCCGCAGTCGATGCTTCCTGCTCCTGGTACTGAAGGTCCAACTTCCCGCTGGGGTCACTCTGACAATAACCCCACCCAGGCTTCTCTCCCTGCCTTGTCTCAAAGTCAGAATCCGAACCGGACCACTCACATGCGGGGTTAAAAATGTGCAAACCACCGTTGGCTACTTTCACTTCCTCACAGTCGCACAAACCTAGCTTCTGGCTCAGAATCCGGGTGGCCAGCAGCTCCATGTCCCCCTCAGGACTTCCACATTTCGGGCTGTCGACAACCCCGTTGGGCATGTTTACATGCGGGCAGGAGAGACCCACCTCAGTGCAGATCTGCTGGAGTTTCCCCGGACATGACAGCAGGCCATGGGGTACAGAAGTCCTGATGCAGCCCCCTTCCGCTGGAGCAAAACCCTCCGGGGTCTCTCCTCCTTCCTCCTCCTGTAGCATCTGTGAGGAAACCAGATCTCGGAGCACAGCTGGACAGGAAGCGAGCCCTCCTCCTCCTCCTCCCTCTCCTGCTTCCAGCTCCTCCGGACTGAGTGACTCAGAAAATCCGTTCAGGCCTCCACAAACCCCCGAAATTGCACAGCTGTCAACAAACCGCCCGGGGAGGCAGCCATCTGCAGCCACTAACATTTTCTCCAGGTCGTCACTGTTTACATTCCTCCCGGTTCTGGTCGCATAACTCCGGCTCCTCACAGCCCCCTGACCCCCGCTGACACCGGCAAGCAGCGCTAAGCTGCGGTCTTTGAGTGCGTTGTAGGGTCTGTGACCCGGTTTCACCGCCCCTCCTCCGGTTTCCTCTTCGTTGTCGTTCAAGTCGACGGAAAACGACCCTCCGTTCTCCTTCGCCGTTTCCATGACCACTCAGTCCGCCATAGGCGCGTCGGCCCCGGGCGTGAATTCCTCCTCCGGCTCCGGTGCTCCGCAGCAACAGCTTCTGTTGTTCTCGGAGGAAGGGGCTACCATTTTTAGCCGGCGGACACTTCAGCGTTTACCAGACGTGCAGCGGGTGTAACAGAATCATTGTCAGGTCCTAAATGTTCAAATCTTTTCACCGTGAAGAGAAGTGGAGCACTCCGCCGGCTGGAAGATTAATTAAATCCCTTCAGCTTGTTGCAGCAGCGGCATTCCTGCCACAGACCGACGCCATCTTGAAAATTCCCCAACAATGACGTCAATCGGCATTCGATGAAAGGCTAGCAGTGACCCCTGCGGGTCACTCTGTGTAACTGCACCTGAAACATCTTTGACCCCATAAAACAGGGGTCACCAACAACATTTGTTTAGTCAGGGACTATTACTCTTTTATCAGACTCTACGGAGGGCAGCCTTTGATATAGAAAAAAAAACAAACAATGATAATAATAAAAGAGGACAGGACTTTATTGATCTTTAGCAGGAGAAATTCACATGCCACACAGTAGCAATACAGTGTATTAATGAAACAAAATAGTTTCAAAATACAGTAATCTGTATATACAATGTATCAATCTTTACACATTTATAAATATATAAACATTCACATGTGCATGTGCAAATAGGTGGGGAGATGATTTATTAATAATGATAATAACAAATTATGACATTGTACATAATTAAAGATTTAGGCCTAATTAGCCTGTTTAGTAGTTTAGCATGCTACTTTTAATATAATCTATTTTTACATTTGATTTACTCTATTTATGTTTAACAAATTAACTTCTTGCAAAATAATAGTCAATTCATAGAAAAAAATGACAAGCTGTAATTTTAGGGTGTATTCACACCAGGAAAGTCCTTTGGTCCGCTTGTTTGGTCCGTACCAAAAGTGGACTTTATTTTTTTCGTTTGGTGCGGTTTGCATACACATTGTGCTTTTTTGTAACGCACTATAATTTATAAACAAAGCCACGTGGGTGACGGTCATTGCTCCCATTGGACAGAAAGACGGGGGCAGCGGTTGGAGCACAGACCCAGAAATGTCGAGGAGGCACAGTGTCTCTTCCAATGTCTCTTCGTTGTTCCAGGTCTGTCCACGACTCATTGTTTTTAGCTTACATGTCAATGACTTATATGGAGTATAAAGTATATACATATAAGTCATTGGTACATGTGTTAGCATTAGCAGCAATAATGCTATTTGTCCCATGATGCTTAGCAACGATGGCCCGTGAAGTCCAAAAAGGCGCATGCTTTACGTAGTTAGTTTGGTTCAAGTCCAGTCTGTATTCACACCAGAAGCGAACCGCACCAGAGTTCGTTTGAAAGCGGACCGAGACCACCTCAAAAAGCGGGTCTCGGTCCAGTTGTTTGATCCGCACCGGAGTTCGCATGACTGTATTCACACCTGCACAAAAAGTCCGGACCAACGCTGGAAACGAACTCTGCTTCGATTAAAGCGGACCAAATGTGTCAGGTCTGAATACGACCTAAGAGACTTAGTAGCAGAATAACGTGTGTGTGTGTGTGTGTGTGTGTGTGTGTGTGTGTGTGTGTGTGTGTGTGTGTGTGTGTGTGTGTGTGTGTGTGTGTGTGTGTGTGTAAAAGAACAGAGACTAAAAGCTTAGGCCTGTTACTCTACATCTCTACATCACAAAGATTTTTGATATTTCAACTTCAATCTGAACTCAAAATACGAAACCTTTGATAAACAATATTCCACACATGGCCACTATCACTTTGTGGCTTAGAAACCAGAACAACAATGCAGGAGTTTTTACTGTTTTTTTAAATTTGTATTTATCTGTTTGTACATATGAACTATTTTGCCTGTTTCTTCTGTTTCAGTGTATTTTTAGTTCTTAAACAGTTTCTCAGGATGCCTAGACTGTAGGAGGGAAAGGATTTTGTTCAATGACTGGGTAAGGCTTGGTTGCAGGAGATGAATCTTGACTTCCCTTTCTTTTGCAGGTTTGCCGAGGAGGCAGAGTCCAAGAGTCCGCAAGTATGGACTGCTTAACATTTGGAGTCAGTCCAATTCCAGATGGCTGCCACAGCTAACTGACTTTTGCCAACACAAAAATGGCTTTAACTTACTCAAAATTACAGATAATGACGTACATTTAGTTGTAGTAGCTGAGAGTCATTCTGAACACATACTCCGAGCATTAACACATCTTGCAAAATTGTTGTTTTAGTGGCCATCTTGAAATAAAACAGTCATGAAAGGCAGTGTGACTTGCATTTTTTCAGGGAATGCTAGGTCTTTAATTATTACCTAATCGTTGAAACTCTTGACTGAACCTCTTTGAGATGAGTGAGAACAGCTTGAAGTTCCTTGGCCTTGTGCTGCTGAGCCTCATCAAGTTCCACAGCCTCCTGATCTTCACAGACATTTCTGGGTAACTGCTTTATTTTGTCTTTCAAGACCTGGTTTTCCTCAGTCAGGGAGGAATTCACTTGACTCAAAGTTTTACAGCCATCTTCAGACGCATTGAGAGCCTCCAGAGTAAGTTGAAGCTCCTGGCCTTGTCTTTGACGATCTCCATCCCATTCTTGTAAGGTCTGATGGCTCTCCATCAGCTTTTTATTGGTCTCAGAAATGTCTCTCTTTAAGGCCTTGTTTTGCTGCTGCAGGGTCTCATTGTCTTTTATGACTTCAGCACAGTCACTTTCAATAAGTTGCAGTTTTGCCAGAACATTTTGTAGCTTTTGGTTTGCATTTTGAGTCCCTGGTTGTGTTGTTTCATGGCCTCCTCACCTGTGAGCAAACTTTTCTGGAGCTCTTTAACCTTCTGCATTAAGGAGATGTTATCCGTCTCGAGGTCATTTATTGTGACTTTCAGCTCCTGGTTGTGCAGACAGAGTTTGTCCATGTCCTTGTATTAGAGCCATATTTTGGGGTTTGTGTTTATATTTTATTTTGGTGTAATACCTAAAAGTCACTGTGGATGACATCATGTGTGGTTAAATGAAGCCACAAGTAACTAATGCCCCTTTCATATGGGCTCTAAAGGTCCCGGCTCCACTCTACTCCACTTGCTTTGCGCGCATTTCCACCAGCATTTTTTTGAGGCCGGTCCCTGCTTTTTCGGTCCCTGCTTCGGAGTAGGGCCAGCCGGGTTGGCCCTGCTTTGGTGGGTGGCGCAAGCTCCTGTTCAATCATTGGTCGTGGGTGTGACCAGATACAAGCATAAAGAGCGAACGGTAGGAATATAAACAACAGTGTTAGCTTACCCTGCATCGTTTCTGCCGTCTGTCCCCCAGCTGAAGGCGCTGTAAAGCCTGAAATCTCTGGTGGATAACAGCTGTCCTACTCAACGCAACAATCGCAGAACCCAGAGCATTTCTTCCACTGCGCCTCTCTTCCTGAAGTGTCAGGAGAATCCCCATAAGTTTAAAAAATAGGAACAACACAGGGCCAACGTTGTCCATAGCGCTTCCCACAACTGGCGCCAAGTTTCGGTAGCACAGAGAATCAACTTCCTAGCGAAGCTTTATTCTTGCAGAGAAAAGTTTTATTTTTGTTAGCAGAATCGCTTTTCGGCACAGCGTTCAACGTGACATCATGAGACTCAAAACCGTTTTGCTTTCGTGTTGTTCCTCCCATGTTTGAAGGACACACCCTTTATTATACACGAGTGTGTTCAATTAGACCGGTCACGTGATGTGACACACAATAATCCAATAATGATAAAAACAACAACAAATGAGAGCACAAAAACATTCATAATGTCAACAATTTTCCAGTCTGCATATGCTCATTCTTTTTTGTTTGTTTGTTTCTGGAGGACTCCATCTTGTTGCGGAGGCCGTTCACCATTTTTTTCAGCTCCATGTTCTCTATGTCAAGGTCCCTGCAGGTCTTTTGTCGTTTTCACATTTTGTTAAATTATAATCGCAAACTTCAAAGTATTCTCCTTTCATTTTATGTTAGGTGAAAGGAAAATGGTATATGTTTTTTTTTTGTTTTTTTGTCAAATAAAGCTCTAAAAAGTGTGACATACATTTGTATTCATCCCTCTTTACTCTGATACTAAAATCCAGAGCAACCATCTGCCTTCAAAAGTCACCTTAATAGCAAATAGTTGACCTGCGTGTAATTTAATGTCAAAATAAATCCAGCTGTTCTCTGAAGGCCTCAGAGGTTTGTTACAGAACATTAGTGATCAAACCGCATCATGAAGACCAAGTATCACACCAGACATATCAGGGACATAGTTGCTGAGAAGTCTAAAGCAGGGTTAGGTTATAAAACAAAATGAAGCTTTGAGCATGGAGAAAGGAAAATGGAAAGAACATAGCAGAATTGCAAACCCACTGAAACATGGCAGTCCACCTAAACTGACAGGGTCGAGCAAGGCAAATATTAATTTGAAAAGGAGTCAAGGAGCTTATAGTAACTCTGAAGGAGCTGCATAGATCGACAGCTCAGGTGGGACAATCTGTCCACAGGATAAATATTAGTCCTACACTCCACAAACCTGGCCTTAATGGAAGAGCGGCAAGAAGAACGTAATTGTTGAAAGATGGAGCTAAATACAGGACAGTCCTGGAAGAATACCTGTGCAGAAACCCTGTCAAAGATCAGACCTAAATCCAATCTGTGGTAAGACTTGAAAACTGCTGCTGACAGATGCTCTCTATCCAGTCTGACTGAGCTGCAGCTATTTTGCACAGAAGAATGGGCAAAATTTCAGTCTTTATATGTTCGATGTTTAATTTTTGTTTATCATTAGTATGCCATAATTCTCTTGCGCAACCCAAACTCCTCCACTAGTAGAGTGCAGCCCTCACCACAACATGCTCCTGTCCACACCATGAAGAAGTCGGTGAAAGAGTCCAGATCAGCCAGGTGGAGCAACAGCAGAATTTTTCCACTGTCCTAAGCAGCGGATCAATGATAATTACCCTGACACGAGTACAGCTATATCTTTACCGAATCAAGAATAGGGAGAGAGAGGTGAAGACAAGATGGAGGAGGGGTTAAGGACTTTGGGCCACACTTATCTCCGAGCCGATCAGTACTGTGTGAGGTATGGCTGTGACTGGCCCTGGGGCCTCACCCTAAGAGAAGCTCATTACTGGCCTCTTTCTCGGGGCTCACTGCAGCCCAGCAGTGCAACTGCCATTTGTGCGCACTAACCTCTGTGTGTTTGTAGGAACCAGGAAAATAAATATTTTGTTTGTTGCCTGGAAAGTCACACCAAAAGCCTTGAATGCAAAATTGACCTGCAACACTTCAACGTCCCCCCACTCCTCATAAGCTGGAAGGGGTCAGTTGGTCAGCCGTTGATAGGAAGGGGCGACCATTTTGAGGAGGGGGATACTTGGGTTTACCAGACATGCAGCGAGTGTAGCGGAATCCTTTTTAGTTTCTAAATGTTCAAGTCTTTTCACCATAGAGAGTGAAGGAGAACTCACAGGAGAACTTTAATCCTCACAGTACACTTGTCAGGGTTTTGATTTATTCAACCTGCTAAGAAAGAATCACACCTGAGAGGCTCGTTGTCTTTTTGTGAAGGCCTTTGCAAAGAGGAGAAATTCCACAACAGCTCCTAACGGCGTGCTGTCCAGGAAGTTCTGACTCCTTACTTGGGCTTTCTCTTTTATTAAAGGAAGAAGAAAAAAGGGGTTGATCTGAGCCAGCCAAGACCAGTCCAGTTCATAGCAAAAACACATAACACATCTCTGTTTGGGAGAGCCAGATGGTGTGGCGCCCACCGTCTGACCTTCGTGTCTCACGTAGGCAGTTTTACACATGAGCACAAAGGCTGATAATATAAAAACACTAACAACACTGGTAAATAAAAACATGCAAACTTAATTAAATGGGTCTGTTTTGTAATCTGCTTTTAGTTTTGTGTTGCTATAAAATAAGAAATGCATGCAAAATACCTTAAATTCCATGGAATAGTTTCTTAATTTTTTAAAGAGGTTGTTCAGACCTCTTGTTTAAAGTGGTTTAAACCCTTTTTTTAACTATCCCATTGTGATCTGCATATGTTTGGTAATCTGAAGACAATCTGTCCTTTATCCTTGATGTAGGACCTCTTACTGAACTGAAGAGACCCCACACAAGCAGCAGGGTGTTTAAAAAAAGTCTGCTTTGCTGCTGGCTGATTAAAGGTAATTAAACAGCTATCCTTGAGAGTACTCTCTATATATCTGGCTAAAGGTTTTATTGAATCCTCAATATGAAAGTGCAATTTGTCTGAATTTTATAAATCAAAGTGGATTATAGGACACTGTGTGACTGAGTTTGTCTTTGGTTTAATGCTTGTGTTGGGATCCGGGGTCTCTGCCTGTTTTCAGTTTCAGCAGTTGTCCACCAGAGGTCCTCCTGGAGCGTACCTGCAGGAGGGTAGAATCTCCAGCACGTGTGCAGTCGTACACCTGCAGCTCATCTGCTCTCATCAACAGAAGGATAAGAGAAGCCTGCAGCCAGCCCTTTGGTGCCTGAGTGTTTGCCCTCTGAGGTCTCTTTGAGTTTTTTTCCTTGTGTGTTTAACCTGCTCAATACTCTTGTTCTTTTCCCTAAAGGTTACCTTCACCAACATCCTGGACCTGATTCTCTGGGACTCTCCAGATGATCATCTACTAACACTCTGTGAAGGCTAAGTTTCATCCACCCACTGCTGGCTCTGTAAGGCTCCTCTTCCTCCTCTGTCCAGCCCTCAGTGTAACCTTTCCATTTTTCCAATGCATTCGTCGCTCCACTGCTCCATTCTCATGACTTCTGGGTTCAACCATTCATCTCTCACTGACGGATCTCCATCATTCTCACAGTAAGAAGCAAATATTCGAATCATTTCCCATTAATCTTCCTAAAACTTCACTGTCTCTTGTTCCTCCTCCAGTGATCCTGACCGTTCAAGGCCGTTCATTATCTTTGTAAATAAACATCTTAAAACTCTTGTCTCCTGAGAGTGTTTGCATGTGGGTCAGACAGCTTACTAAGAACCATGACAGCTTATTCTGATTGTTTTTCAACCTCTGCGGTCACCATAGGCTATAATGGTGTGTGTCAGAGGGCAACAATCTAAACAGCATTATACTGACTTTATTAAACACGAAGCTGCTGATACGTTTACAGTAAAGCTTGTTAAAAGATTAAATTCTTCATTATTTGCTCTGTGAAGTCTCTAATCATTGTATATGTGCCTTTATTTCTCTTAGATTGTATCTGTTAAGTAATAATTAAGCTCAAGAGATGACCACAAGTATACCTCAAATGGCTCCAAACTGTAAATATCACAACAAAATAGTCCAAATGTCATTTTTAGAGAAATATGAGCGGACTTGCTGATGTCCTGTTTTGCGCACTGACAGCCGTCTGTGTAGCATGGCTGTGCATACAAGACAGGTTTGACATCTGGCTGCTAAACTTTTTTGCGTTCGCAGTTGACCTCCAAATGTGAACAGGTGTTAGAGGCTGACTACGTGCGTTCAGATCACCTGCAATGGATTCGTAACAGCGAATCTGAATGGCCTCAGTGTTTTCATTCAGGTAATCCTGATCCTCGAGTGCCACCATCCTGCATGTTTTCCTTGTTTCCCTGCACCAACACACCTTATTCAGTGGTTAAAGTACCTCTTCATGTTCTGCAGAAGCCTGTTAATCACCCATCATTTTCTTTACCCGCTTCTCCGTTTCAGGTCACAAGGAGCTGGTGTCTATCTCCAGCAGTCACTGTGAGAGAGGCAGGGAGACACTGGACAGGTCGCAAGTCCATCACAGAGACACGTAGAGACAAACAACCATTCACACTCTCACTCGCACCTAGGGACAATTTAAGAGTTACCAATTAACCTAACATGGATGTTTTTGGTCTGTGAGAAGAAACCAGAGTACCCGGAGTAAACACAGGGAGAACATGTTCTCAAGGTGGTGATTTTTGTAAAAAAATAACTTGTGACACTGTAGAAATTAAACCACAAACTCTTTTTAAACATCTTATGTCTCTAAGTGCCTGCCACCATGAAGGATAAGCAATCATAGACTTGCCTGTTTCTCTCATGAACCACAAAACAAATTTCAATAAAACTTTCACGTTATCGCATTATCTCTGAAAGAAACAGAAAAATTTGTTCAGTGGTCCATGCAATATTTTGCTAACAGAGAGACAAACACACACACACTTACTTTCCTTACTATTACTTCATTTCCTGCTTTATGGCAGCGTGATAACAAGGAAAGGAAAATAAATATCAGTCCTAGTGTGACTGTCATCTTTTACCAACACTAATATCCCTGTAGGTAAATACACACTGACACCTGCTGGTCACTCTGTGTAAGTGCACCTCATTTACCCATAAACAAACAAAACCATTGCAAGAAACATCCCACACTTCACTTTTCAGTGGAAAATAACAAAAGTTAAACATCAGAACTTTGGCTTAGGATGAAATTAAGTCAAGTCAAATTTATTTATATAGCACTTTTCAGCAACAAGACAGTTCAAACATCATGAACTTTACATCATTAAAACACAAAAATACAGCCATAAAACACACACATAAAAAGCTAAACTAAAACATGAGCTAAGATAATTTTAATAAGATAAATTAGCAAAAGTAACAGAAAAAGCTAAACTAAACAAGTCATACTAAAGATAAACTTAGGAAAACCAAACTAAGATATAATAAACTGAGAATAAGCCTACATAAACTAAACTAGGATTTAAAAACCTCAGCTGAACAGATCAGAAATGATTACAGATCAACAGATCAAGATAAACTATACCTAAAAGCTAATTCCATGAAAGTCTCAGCCAACCCAGCTATGCTAATGCTGATTCATACACAGGTTAAGGTAAGACAGAGGAGGAGGGAGGAATGGAGCTACGGGGGGAGGGGGGAAGAGAAAAGTGTTCGCTTCACCGAGAGCACAAGAAAAAAGAAATTGCAGAAATATTTGGGACAAAGTATTTTTTAGTAACAAAAGTAAATGTAAACAGAAAAAATGTCTATTTTGACAAAATATAAAAGGTAAAAGGTGTTGCAGAAAATAGGAAGCATAATAAATGTTAACATTAGCTGTTAGCTCAGAGTTTTACCTTCAAATTATTGCTTCACTCTTCATCAGTCATGGAGATGATGTTCAGATACCAAAATGCCTTCATCATTCCTTTAAGTTTTGGTAGAGCAGGCATTACTCACCATCCCCTGAATATTTAAACCTAACCAGATGGAACAGTGTCGTAGAAACTGGATACATAAAGGGTGAATAAACTGTTGTGGCACTGCTGTAAAATACAATAAAAGGATTCCCATGTGCTGAAGCAAAGCTAAATATCATTAACTTCATTTTCTGTGGTCTTACACTGACAGAGCGTTTTTCGTTTTTGCCAAAGGAACCAAGAACAACAACAGAAAGTCAGGAGGGCCAAAGATCTCAGTACAATACCTAAAACTGATTTTGGCATCATTATGAATGGATTGTCCAGCGGTCCACTCTCCTTCTCACTGATCGGGTTCTTCATGTTGCAGGAGAACGTTTTGATTTGTTGTGTTTCCTCATTATTGGTGATGTTCAAGTCCTCCTGTGACTCCTTCCACTCTCCTTCTCCTTGTTTCCAGAAGTACTGAACAGGCCCAGCATCTGTAATGTTTCCAATACAGCTCAGGTTACAAGCTTGTGACAGATGGTTGCACGTCAGAGGGTTCACCACGACTTCAACCTGTGTATCACGGAAACTCTTGATCCCCTTGGCAGAATACACAACACTCTGATCTTTGTTGTTGATCTCCACAGTGTAGTCTCCTTCATCAGTCTTTCTCATGGAGCTAATGACCAACACTCCAGTGATCAAGTCCAGATCTGATCGGCCTCTGAAATCTCTAAAATATTCCAACTCACCAGCTCCTTCAATCCACTCAGCCACAATGTATCCATTAAGTTTCCAGGTGATGGTGGTGATCCTCTCAGAGAGAGGCACGGGCTTTAAAGAAAGCTCACCGCCGATTTCGAAATATTTATCCTCGGCCAAAACAGCGTTCAGCCCCGCTGCCAGGAGCAGAAAACCAGCTTGTGTCTTCATGATCGCACGTCAGTGAAATACTGACAGAGAACCACAAAATTTATACACATTCTTCCTGTTTCCTTGTTGAGTTTCATCTTTGTAAAACCGACCCTCGTGGCGTTACAGAAATCAGTCCACAAGTTTCAAAAACTTTTCAAAATAATTTTATACCTTTGTTTTTTCAATTAATTTGTCAAAATCTTTTAGCTGTATTGCATGTCGGTCCAATTTTTAGTATTTTAAGGCATCGACCAAACAACTTTATCATTTCAGTCACAGACAGGAGTTAAAATCAGTCTAAAGCTTCCTGAAGAGTCATTTACCACAAATATGTCACCTCAGCCTGCAGCTTTAAACCACAGCTGCAGATGTGAAAGAATAAAAACTAATGTTTGGTGGGAAAGTATAAAGTTTTGTGCCTCTTTTCAGGCCTCAATATTAAAACTTTAAAGCCATTTTAGAAATGTTGTTTTTAAAATAGGAGCAGACAGAAAAGGATTGGTCTAGTGTCTGTTTAGAGCATTTTTTCAGAACATTTCACTCTGCAGCGTTAAAATTCAGCTACAGGTATAAAATACTGATCTTGTCCTTTACAGTCTAACTGTGAAGGTCCGTGCAATAGTCCTTTTTTTAAATACAGTACAAATTGACAAATAAAAATCCCATATCTGTTATCTTCAATTTCATCTAAAGGTGGATCTTCAGCAGATTCAGAAGTTAAATAAGAAACCAGAAAATCCTGGCACTATAAAATAATATAGAGTTCAAATATGATCATGTTTTGGTGCCAGAAACCATTTGAGTCTTGATAGTGATACCATCAATAAATCACAATAGTTTTTTTGTTTGTTTGTTTTTAAGTATTAGGTATTGGCGCTGTAACGCTGCTATGAAAATACACCAGAAACTGGAAACTAGACGTGGAACATGCACAAAGCTTTCATGTTGAGTACAAACCATAGACTGTATATATTATATTGTACAGACTATGGTTCAAACTGTAAACACAACCAGACAAAAACAACAAAGATACAAGAGCAAGAACTGAATCCTCTTTGTGGACCGATGGCGAAGGGGAACTTCTACTCTGTGTTACATTAAACTACAAGACCATAAAAATGCAGTGCAGTTATTTTTTTTAGACTGTTTCAGCAAAATTTGTATCTGAATGCAGCAAAGTTTAAAAAGCAAACACACCCAGAATAATTATTAGTTTATTAGGACTTTTATTTTCAGACTCAAACCCACACACAGCGTTCACAAACTGCTGCAGTTTCAAACCTTTCAGGACATCAAAATTTGTAGTTTTACTCAAAAGGAAACAAAGATCCAGACTGACTAAACTCAACCTCAGGACAGCTTTACATTGGATGAAATTATCAAAATACGTAATTTTATTCTACTTTATTTATGTCAACTTCAATTTAAACAAAATATGTTTGGTCCCTTTAATCTGCAATACTCAAATGGAAAACTTCAGTTTTTTTTTTTTAAAGTGCTTGTTTTTTGGCAGAAATTAACTCATCAAGTTAAGTCAGATGTGTCAAATAGACTTTATCTTTTAAATCAGTGAGATTTTTCAGTCAGACATGAAGTGTCAACAAGGTTTGAGGGTTGTTCAATCCAAACAGGAAGTTTAAGTGAGAAGCAGCTTAGAATTAGAAAAATACAGTATGTTAAAAAACTCCCGTATTTACAGATTATTAGACATTTCATTTCACCTTTGTGCTCGCCCTCATATGTTGCTGTGCAGAAATGTCAAAATAAAGATTGGGTTTTCTGAAAACAATAAAATGAAATGTAGTTGTTGATTTCCAAATCAAACATTTTCTTTGTAAAAAACAAAAATAAATATCAAAAAGGAAGTTGAAACAGTTTCTGCTTTTTTGTGCACCTTGATTTGTCAACTAAATGTTGGTTCGCACCCGTTTTACCGATGTTTGGCATGTATTTATTCACCAAATTTCGAATCATCATCAAAGTCAAACCTCAAAGTTTGTAGCTTTTAGTCAGAACCAAAGATGACCTGCTAAGCTGAGCTGAAAAGAAATGTTTCCAAAAGAACATAGACAAAGTTTTAGATTGTTAAAATGGTTACACTCAGAGAGGTACTTCCCCCGATCAGCTCCACAGAGGCTTTAGCACCTTTACAAAAAAAAAAGAAAAACAGAGGTTCTTTACCAGATGTATATAACAACAACAACTTTCTTATGGCAACTATGGTAGATGTCTCAGAAGTGGGGTATTAAAAAAACATTTGTCATTCTGTTGTGTTTGCATGAGTTTGGCACTTATTCTTTGAGGCTAAAGTGGTTCAGACTATTTTCCATTTTTTTAGAGGTTGGGTTGTGGCGCAAACAGATCCAGGAGTGGAAGCCAGACCCCCGTCTCATTTGTCTCCATGTGTCCCTTGCGACCTGTCCAGGGTGTCCCCCACCTCTCGCACAATGACTGCTAGAAATAGACACCTGTGACCCTGCACGAAAAAGCAGAGAAAGAAAATGGATGGATGAATGGATCTGCGTGGAATCTAGCCATTAGGGAGCACAAGCCAGTGTATCTATCGTGCCGGTCCTAAGCCCGGGTCAACAGTGAGGGTTGTGACAGGAAGGGCATCTGGTATAAATTTTTTTTTGCCAAAACAAACATGTGAGTTCATCCAAGCAACACCATGCCAGATTGGTCGAGGCCCTGGTTAACAACAACCACCACCGGTGATGTTCACAAGGAATGTAGTCTAGTTGAAAAGAGTGTCAGATAAGCTGATGAGTCTGAAGGTAGAAGTGGAAGGTCTGATGTTCAGTGTTGTCAGTGGTTATGCTCCACAGGTTGGATGTGATGTAGAAGAGAAAGAGAAATTCTGGAAGGATCTCGATGGGCAGGTTTGGTTTTAAGGAAAGGAACCAGGAAGGATGGACGGTGGTGGATTTTGCCAAGAGGATGGAAATGGCTGTAGTCAACACCTATTTCCAAAAGAGGGAGGAACACAGGATGTCCTATAAGAGTGGAGGCAGGAGTACGCAGGTAAACTACATTCTGTGCAGAAGAGGTAACCTGAGAGAGATTATGGACTGCAAGGTTGTGGCAGGGGATGGTGGTGTGTAGGATGACTGTTGTGTTGAAGAAGAAGAAAAGTGTAAAGGCAGAGAAGAGGACCGAATGGTGAAAGTTGAGGAAAGAAGAATGCTGTTAGGAGTTCAGAAAGGAGCTGTTAAAGGCCCTGTGTGGTAAGAAAGAGCTTCCAGATGACTGGGCTACTACAGCGATTAGAGAGACAGGTAGGAATGTGCATGGTGTGTCATCTGGACAGAGAAAAGATGATAATGAAACCTGGTGGTGGAATCGTGAAGTGCAGGAAGTTATCCAGAGGAAGAGGTTAGCCAGGAAGAAATGGGACAATAAGAGGACTGAAGAGAGTAGTCGTGAATATAGGGAGATGCAACACAGGGCAAAGAGGGAGGTAGCAAAGGCAAACCAGAAGGTGTATGATGAGTTGTACAAGAGGCTGAACACTAAGGAGGGAGAGAAGGACTTGCATCGACTGGAAAGACGGAGGGATCAGGCTGGAAAGGATCTGCAGCATGATAGGCTTGTTAAAGATAGAAATGGTAATGCTCTAACAAGAGAGGAGAGTGTGATGGGAAGATGGAAGGAGTACTTTGAGGAGCTGATGAATAAAGAGAATAAAAGAGAAAGAAGAGTAGAGACCATAGAAACTGTGGACCAGGAAGTGGAAAAGATTAGTGAGGATAAAATTCGGAAAGCTTTAGAGAGGATGAAGAAGGGGAAAGCAGTTGGACCTGATGAAATACCAGTGTAGGTATGGAAATGTCTAGGAGAGATGGCAGTGAGATTTTCAACTCGATTATTCAATGGCAAGTTTGAGAGAGAGAAAATGCCTGAGGAATGGAGAAGTGTGCTGGTACCAATCTTTAAAAACAAGGCTGATGTCCAGAGTTGTAGCAGCTACAGGGGGGTTAAGTTGATGAACCACATAATGATGATCTGGGTGCTAGACTTTGACAAGAGGTGACTATTTGTGAGCAGCTGGATGGTTTTATGCCAAGAAAAAGCACCACAGATGCCATCTTTGCTTTGAGAGCCTGATGGAGAAGTACAGAGAGGGTCAGAAAGAACCTCATTGTGTTTTTGTTAATTTAGAAAAAGGATATGACAGGTTGCTGAGGGAGGAGCCGACTCAAAATTGTGAAAAACAATACACAAATATTTGGTTGCGTTCACACCTAATTCTGTTTGCGACCAAGCCTGAGTGTCCCTCTTCTATGTATATTTTGTCTCTAAGCAGGCAGTTATTTAGGGATTCTAGTTAAAATTACCCAAACTGGCCCTGAAATTTCACTGATTCACTCAACTTCACCAAACACAGGAAATAAATAAATTAACAGGCATCAATTTAAAAAAAAAAACATACATCTCTAGAATATTGGAAACTTATTTGAGAAGGGTTTCAGATGCCTGAGATGACTATATGAATTATTGTAGCCCTACAAACGTTTCAAGACGTTTTCAGCCCAGTGAATATCAAATATCAGTTGAATATCAAAGCATCTTTAAGCAAAATTAACCTGTAACTCTGCTGCCTGGAATGAATGTTTACATTTTCTAATAATCTGTGTACTCTACTTCTTTACTTGGTCCAGTTTCTTCTTTTAAATCTCACTACAATATTAAAATAAATAAATAAATAAGAACAGCCAGATTGTGGATGGTCTTTGCATGGTTTTGGTGAGTTCTTCAGCGATGTATTAGGAATGCAGTGAGCAATCGCACAAGACCATGGGGGAGTCCATGAGGGGTTTTGAGCATACACAAAATATTAGTATTAAGTTTGTGGTGCATTATTATGATAGCAGATTATTCATGAAAACTGGCTATGACCCCACTACTCCCTCACCATACTGGCAGCATTTCAATGGCAGGAAAAACTATAGAGTAATAAAGGTGCGGCAGTGTCATGATTATTTTTACACCAAGGGAGGGTTTCCAAATTCGCAATCCAGCCATGTTCTAATAGGTCACGGAGAGCCTAGTGGGGTCATCATCCAGTGTGAAGAGCACCTTAAAGCCTTTCGGATCACCGTAACAACTGAAAATCTACACAGAAAACTAAATACAAATGTTAAACTATGAAGAAGATAAGACTTTGTAAGCAATCTTTGAGCATGAAGTCAGAACACTGAAGTAACGTCTCCATTTTCCAACACTGTTTATCGCCAGCTCTGTGGGTGAAAATCAAACTCAGAGGAACGTATCTGACACACGAGCTTCCAATAAAAAAGCTCATGGTCACTTAAAGTGAAAACAATTCATCCATCATGTTTCCCTTTTGTCTTTGTTTCATGATGATGATGAACCGTTTCCGTTTCTAAACCAAACTCTGGTCCCAGCAGCTCATGTTTCACATAAACTCAGAGCTCCTGTTAGTGTTTGTTATCAGTAAACTTTAACTCTGGTCTTTCTGAAGTAATCTACAAAAAGAAATTAAAAAAAACAAAAAAACATTATTCTTGACTGAGAAAACTTTCTCCAAGAATTTAAAAGGAATGTTTTGTGTTTTACTTAGAATGTGGGTTTTTGACCTGAATAAAGTCAATAATTTAAAAAGACATTTGTTTTGGTCTCTTCTCTGCATCACTGAGACACATCAGTCCTGTTTTCCTCCAGAAAAAAAGGCACCGATAACGCAACAGAACACAGGAAATAAATGCAGAGACGATCGACTGTGCAGCCTCGTCACGGAGGCAGAACATCCCTGCAGCATCATGTCACAGACATTAAAGGAAACCTGGTGAGCATCAGCCCTCCCCAGTTCACGAGAAAAGGCTCTGATGAAGATGTTCCCACAGGATTAAAGATTAGGACGAGACAACTGGCTTCACTTGTGGTTTGACTTCCATTTGTTATCTTCGTACAGCAAAGCCTGCAGGCAGAAAAAAAACAGGAAGATTTGGTCAATCAAAGAAACTCAAATCAATAAAGATTTGCAGTTTTTTTTAGCGATGATCAGGAAGTTTAAGACGGGATTTTAGAAAAGAAGTTTCACGTTTGTGTCTAAGGTAAACATTGCTTTTAGTGTAAGACCAGAAAATCTGAAACTTGGACAACTTTCCTTGTTCATTTAATAAACCTAGCCAGTTAGAAACTGTGAGTTTACAACCCGATTATGAAAAATCCCGGATGTTGTGTAAAATGGAAAAACAAAAACCGAATGTAATGATTTGCAAATCTCAAATTCATATTTTCAATCACAAAAGGAACATAAATATATCAAATGTTGAAACTAAGAAATTGGACCATAAAAAGGTCAGGTTGTGACAGAGGAAACAAAAGGCTGTAAAAAAGCAGTAGGAAAAACAGCTAGAGGAACCTGAGGTTAAATCAGGTAATTGGCAACTGCCTCTCTGATGGTATGGGGGTGTATTACCCTATGGCAACGGCAAGTTACAAATTCAGAAAGGCACCATCAATGCAGAAAGTACATACAGGTTTTAGAACATCTGCTCCCATCCAGATGACGTCTTTTTCAGAACGGGCTTTGCATATCTCAGCAAGACAATCCTAAACTGCATCCATTAAAACCGCTTGGCTTCATCTAGAAGAGTCCAGGTGCTGAACTGGCCAACCTGCAGTTTGGTGCATCACGAACAAGAAAATCTGGCAATGACCCAGTAGAGTTGAGCAGCTAGAGTCCTCCATCAGACAAGAATGGGACAACATTTCCTCTAAAACCTCCTGCAGCTGCTCTCCTCAGTTCATAGATGTTTACAGACTGATGTTAAGAGAGGACGAGAGGGCTCACAGAACCTAAAACATGAACCTGGAACAACTTTTTGAGAAGTGTTGGTGCTATCAAATTCAAAATAACCATATTTTCTCTTAAACATTGTCTATTTTTTTTTGTTTACACATTTGATATGTTTACTATGTTCCACTGTGAGTACAATATGAGTTTGTGAAAATATGAGGTTTTTTTTTTACATTTTACACAATGTCTCAACATTTTTGGAATAGGGATTGTGCTTTCATAAGTTCTAGGCAACAGGTTTTATCCAGTTTTATTTTTGGAAATAATTAAGTCTTACCTTGCAGTGAGCAGATACTTTTATTATTTAGTTCTGTCTCTAAGAAGTGTTAATATGCGATTTTAGAGGTGTTAAATATAAAGAAGATCATTAAGGTTTGTATGCAGAACCCAAACAGAAAACAAGATAGGATTAAACCCCAGAATTTAGCTTTATATTATTTATATGACTGTCGGAAGGGAATGCTGTAGTGTCAATAAGCTACTCCTGCTGTTTGCTGTAGCTACTGCTGCGTTTTATCACCTTGCTCTCCAGAACACGGCTGTGGATCGGGCTGCTCAGGTCCTCCAGAGTTTCTGCTGAAGGTCTGTTGAGGGTTTCAGGCAGCAGGAGGCCCAGACATCCTGCAGACAGGCCGCTGAGACAGAACACGGTGAAGGGCATCGAGGTGTGAAGAGCTCGCTGGGAAAAAAAACAAACAATAAAAACAAACGACTGATCAGTATCCATTTCAACTGTAGATTTCTGAGTTTACAGATTACAGGTTTGGTCCAGTGGGGTCAACAGAACCTTACAATCATGAAGAAAAAAAGCCTACCTTATTTCAGCTCTTGGGTTTTACATATCAGGACATAATAAAAATTATCTTCGCTTTATTTTTGTCAAATAAATGACAACATGATGGAATCTGTTGCGTGTTTTTGTTTACTTGAGATAGGATTTGGATAATTTTATAACCTGTTCAAAACCAGATCATGTTTATTTTGTCCTGTTACGTAAAACCGGAGAACGGAAAGAGGGTGAACTTTGTTTTTTTTTCCATGACTATGTTTAGTCGAAACTGAAAGGTATTTTTGTTTGCTTTCACTTTCTCTTCTATTCATGCATTTATTGTAGTTGTATATGCAAATTCGTACATCTACACCAGGTGTCTCCTCATTCCAAATACAGTCGTGTCGTGGATGAATTTACTCAGGGTTTTTCAAGTTGTGAATGTTTCTGTCGTTTCATCTGCTGCCGTTTTTAAAAACAACGTTTGTCGTTTAGTTGCCAACGTGCACTGCAGTCACCACCAGGTGTCGCAACACCGTCGGGCTTCAGCTCCTCACAAGTTAAATAGAACGGGAAACTCCCGGAGTTCAGAACAGATCAGCTCAGATCGGGGATTTCTAACCTCTGAACAGCTTTCTTCAAATTTCCCCAAACAATCCCATTTGCGAGGGTGCGTTCGTGCATTTGTGTGTGTGTGTGTTATGCTAGTTGTCATAGTTTTAAAACGGGATCAAAAGATAACGTCAGTTCAAACCAGTATGACTCTTAAAAAAAAGGAGTATACAGTATTCCATGCAGAGACTGAAGGGGTTTATAATCCAATAAACCGTTATAGATACAACTTGTGAACAAGGGACGGAGCTGTAGCCGCTTTGGGCAAACCTTAAAAATAATGTGTAACGCATCATTTAACGTGATCTTTTAGAGCTCAGAGTGTGTGATGACGATGAGGATGGACCTTAGTTACTACAACATCAAATTTTAGCTCATAGGGGCTAAAGCAAAACAATCATTTCACTGATATTTTTTCTACACAATCATTTTACCGCCCGCTCCACATTTGAGAGCCTTTTTTTGCGTATTGGTCACTTCCCAAAGGTTTTCATGTAAAGAGGAGTATACTGTCTACATGGCCTTAGTCAAAGTACACAGTATAGTGTTTTATAGTGTTGTAAAAAGGACTTTAACCTGCACCATTTAGATCCTGAAGACCAACAGTATTTTTAAGAAAGAGGGCGATTTTGAGCAGCTTTTCTGTAGTTTACTTTCATGTCATTTTAGTGTGTTCAATCTATTCAATAATAACCTTTTTAAATAAGGCTGGAGTCAGATGTAAAGTAGTCATACAAATATTCTACCATCTCCATAACTTTTCAGTGCAAGTTTCAAACTTCAAACAATAAGCAAAAACAATAAAGAACTATTTACCATAAAGTGCAACTGTGCAAATGGATCTTTTTTTTTTTTTCCAGTTGTGAAACCAAATACCCTAAGCAGGTTTTACAGGTTCTGAGGAGGTGATGACAGACAGGGCGGGATCATCGGCACTTACGCGCATGCGTGATTCGTTTGCAGTGTGCCGAGGAGTGGAGTGTGTGTCTGTGCTCTGACTGCGGCTGGAGGGACGCTGCAGGAGGACTGAGCTGCCTGAGAGGGCTGTAAGAAGAAGGATGGCCCGCTGCAGCTAAGCTGGCAACGCTGCCTGCACCCAAACCTGCTCCACTCTGCTCTGGTTGGCTAAAACTTTGGCTCTGGTTTGCTTTATTTGTTGAAAGCAGAGTCAGTTTAATCCCTGTATTAAAATTAGATTGGACAGCTTTAACAGGACCACAAAATAAATAAATAAATAAATAAATAAATAAAAATAAAACATTCTCCCCCTTCTCATTTTTGCAGATACCAAAAATCTGTCATGGCAACGGAGAACTTTAATCCCAAATCTTAATATCTGTAAAACTGACTAAATCAGAGCTATTTTTGTGTTAACTAAAGTTAGTTAGTTGTGATGGCCATCTTAAATTGGGTTGACTCCAAAAGCTAAATCAGTTGTAGATGTCCAATTTCTGTTGTGAGTTTCATCAAAGTCTTTGTAGTGCTTCATGAGATTTTGCTGACAGACAGACAAACTAACAAACACAATGCCTTTTGGTAAAAGATAATATTCTGTACAGGAGACGCTGTTGAACCAAGTGTTTGTTGCCAGGAATATGGTCATCACATTCCATCACAGAGTAACTCCCAAAACAACCTCATGAAGTCCAGATGTGACAGAAGGATAACTGGGTGTTACAAGAAGTGCTAAACATATTTAGGGTTCTGGGCTCTTTTTAAAAAATCAAAACTGAAAGTTGTGTTGAAGACTTCAGCATTTTTCCAACAACAGAAACAATGCCTTTTTAACAGACCGTCACAAAGGTCCCACTTTAACTCTAAAACCTGGACTGAGGTCAGGAAGCACTGAGAGGCTTTGAGAAGTATCGTATTTTCCGCACTATAGGGCGCACTGCATTAAAAGATGCACTGTCAATGAATGGTCCATTTTTGAACTTTTGTCATATATAAAGGCACACCGGACTATAAGGCGAAAGGACTATTAAGGACTATTAAGCGAAACAAAACGGACCCCCGTCTTTTCGAAAGAATACTGCACCGATGTAAGCGTCAAGCATAAACGCCTCCAACGCTCGCTCAGGTCTACGTGCCGTGCGCGGAGCTCTGGGCGAGACAGCAAAGTGTGACAATAACTGAGCCTTAATGCTGCAAGCGGTGCAGCTTTGTAGTTTAACCAAAGTTGTACTAAAACATCACGACTTCTTACATATATAAAGGTGCTCCGGATTATAAGGCGCACTGTCGTTTTTTGAGAAAACTGAAGGATTTTAAGTGCGCCTTATAGTCCGGAAAATACAGTAAAAGAGAAGATTCAGAGAGTCCTCACTTCACAGTATTCAGAGCTTTAACTTAGCACTGAGTTGAAGCACCTTTGACAGCAGTTACATCCTCCATTTTTGGGTTTGATGCAACAGCCTTTGCACACCGAGCTGGAGGATTCCCTATCATTGTACTTCACAGATCTTATCAGTCCTAGTATGGTTGGATGTGTACTTTTAGTAGATCGCTAATTTCAGGCCTTTCCAGAGATGCTTGATAGGGTTTAGGTCAGGACTCTGGCTGGGTCACTCCAAGACATTCACAGAGTTGTCTCTAACACGGTCTTGTGTTGTCTTCACTGTGTGCTTTGGATCGGTGTCATGTTGGAAGGAGAACCTCCAGCCCAGTCTGAGAATAAGGAGGCTGCTGAGCTTTAAAGGAACCTTCAGCGCAGCAAAATTTTTTATTTTTTTTTGTAGATTTCCCCAGGTCTGTGCCTTGCAACAAACCTTTCTCTGAAATCTGAAGGCCCTGTTGCTGAGAAACAACCCCATAGCATGATGCTGCCACCACCATGCTTCACTGTTGGATGGTGTATTCAGTTCCTTTAACCTCATGGCTTGGTTCTTGTTTTAATATCCATTGTCAGCTAGGAGGCCTCCTAAAGAGAATGCTTATGTCAATGTGTTATTTCAGCTTTTTGTTTAATATAATACATTTACACAATTGTAGAAAATTTGTCATTATGGGGCACTAACTGTACATTGAGAAAAAAACCCTGAAACAATTGTAGCATCAGGCTGCAACAGAACAAAATTGTGTGTCAGATGGGTAAAACCAACATTAAACAGAAGAGGCGGCCTCAGGTTTTAACTTTCCAGCACTGACAATACACCTTTGAGTTTAATCCCCAGACAGTTTCGCACTAATTTACACCTTCATGTATGTGAAACATCTCACATGGTGAGGAGTTTAACAAAGAGCCCAACGACCCTCAGGAGGGAGGGGAGGGATCCCATGAGAGATCGCAAAATCTAATGTGATCAGTTAGAGCTCAGAGTACGTGTTGTGGTTTATCTCAGCACCTGTCACAATAAGTTCTAGCTCTACATCTGTAAAACTGACTTAAGTTACAGCCATTTTGTGTTTGCTAAGATCAAATAGCTGTGGCAGCCATGTTGACTCTACACGTTAGTTGTAAATGTAGATCTAATAACTTCTGAGAGTTTCATTAAAATTTACCCGATTGTCAAAATCTCACGAACCAACACACGCACACACAGGCAACTGCATGATCACCCATCTTTTATGTGTTCACTAACAGTTACACTTATGATTACATGTATGCTTTAAATCGGCTCTTCAGATCAACATTATACACACGGGACAGTTGTTTTATATTCATGTTTGGCATTTGTGTTTCATCTCCAGGTTTATGTGAATGTTCAGCTTCATCTGAGCAGAATAGTTTTACTTTCATTTTACAGGAAGTGAAATTTGACCTTAAAACATTTTCAACCTCTGGCGCTTAATAAAGATCGACGAAGGTTACAAACAGAAACTGAGCTGAACTTCTCCTTTCACAAGTTGGGTCAAAAATGAAAAAAAAGTGTTGGTACAAAAACCTACCATAGAAGGAACAAATGGTGCAAGGATTCCTCCGACTCTGCATGACATGGAGCAGACTCCTAGCCCAGCATTTCTGCAACACAAACAACTCAATGTTTGACTCCGGCGCAACGGAGTCCTGCACGTAACCGAACCCTCTGCACATTCAGGTCACCTGATCACAGTCGGGTAAAGCTCAGACGTGTAAACGTAGGCGATGTTGAACGCCGCGCTGACCATTAGTTTTCCCACAAGAGCCAAAGTTGTGATGCTCAGCAAAGTTCCTGTTAGCAAATAGAAACAGTGGCAGAGTTTAATTCGCTATCAAATCTAACCTCATGTGCACAAAAACACAACAGATTTCAACGTGTCATTATTTTTATTAAGCAAAAACAAAATGAAAACTGTGTAAAAAAAAAATGTATTAAAAAGTCCACCCTTGCTGCTTCCTCAGGAATAAGGAGGTTCAGTATCAGCCAGGTGGTGGTACTTTAACAGAGCTGTGCAGAAACAAACCTCAGGGAACTGAAGCAACGTTGGAAAGAATGGGCCAAAACTCCTCCACAAACACGTGAGAGACTGATAACGTCAGACAGAAAACCACTAACAGGAGTTTTTGCTGCTGAAGGAGGTTCTGCTGGGGAGGACTTAGTTTTTCCAAACACAGCTTTTCCGTTTTGGCTTCATTTTTATCTCATAAATAATGACACGGTGGAATCCGTTGCGCGTTTTTGTACACTTGAATTTAGATTTGAGTAATGTTAGGACCTGCTAAAGACCTGATCGTTTCCATTTTGTTCTGATGTGTAAAACAACAGCTGAAATAGTGTCGTGGAAACCATTCTTACACTCCATGGGGATTTTCCCACCATGACTGACCTCATATCAGCTCCACCCTTGAGTTTCCCAAAATGTCTCCTTTTTTTAAAACACTGATGAACTCTGACTCACTGGAAACTTGACATACTGCAGTCATATCGGAGTGATTTAGTTTCTCTTCACAGCCTGGTTATTCACCAGTACCAGCAGATACCAGGGCCTCACCTGTGTTTTCAGGGATGAACATGGTGCAGAGGCAGGCGGAGCCAGCAAGACACAGAAAACTGGCCATGCTTTTCCTTCTCCCAGCCCTAAGCAGTAACACAAACAACTTATCAGAGAGTTTCACATTTTTCACAAGAAAACTTCCACATTTACACTAAAGTCTAGTTTCTTCCACTAAAAATGTCCTAAAAACACATCTTTATGTCGTGCACAAACTAAACAGCTGTTCCAGGACCTTCATGACTAAATGTTTGATTTTACTCCCCTTTAAAAATTTAATACTGGAATTTATTCACACAAAATTACTCTTTACTGTGGAATGAGATGTTTCAGGATGCATTCAGACTGACTCAGTCCTTAAAACATAAAAAACAACACTTTTTTTGTGTTAAAACAGCTTTCTGTAATGGGTTTTAAACACGAGTCCACACAGGACTAACAGAAGAGTTGCTGCAGTCAATTTTTATTTTAATTCCCTCATTCTTGGTTTTATTTTTTTTAGGATTTTTGAAGTTCCTGACAATTAAACACCTTACATTCACGTAATCCAACCTGAAATCAGTTAAACAAAATACATGATTTAGTTATATCTTTCTAATGTTTTCTGTTTGACTTTATTACTTTATTTTTAAATACATTTTAAAATATATTTAGGGGCTTCGTTTTTCCCTCCCATCTTTCCATTTTAGATTTTTTTAATAAACTTTACTCACTTAAGAAACATCTGACAGTAGCACTGCTCAGCGTTCTGAAGAGTTAAATCTATTTCTTTTTGTCAGAAGAAGGCAGAAATAGGCAGAACATTGCAGCGCTGCATATTTAATCAGTCCAGGATTTATCGAAAACCACTTTTCAGAAACCTCTTTGGGCAGGAAAGCAGATACTCTGAGGTGTGAGCGGATCAAATGTGCAGGAAGTTCAGAGTGTGTGTGTTCCTCACCAGTTTTTATTGATGAAGTAAATGCAGAGAGGGTAGGCGGGCAGCTCCACCAGGCCATACATGGCAACATTAACAAAACGGCTACCGGACGTCTCACTGGCCCCCAGAGTCAGACCATAATACACCAGGCTGCACGCATACCTGCAACACGTACCAGGTACAGAACCCATCTCAGAAACGATCTTTAAAAACTCGGACAGTTTCTGCAGAAATGCTGAAGCAGCTGCCTGAAACTCCACCTTCTTTCTCTGAAGCCCAATTTGGGGACTTACTTTTGTGATAGTGTCAGGAGTGAAGAAACCAAACTGTAATTTTAAACAGTATTGCATTACACAATGTACTGCTATAAAAGGTCAAAACACTATTGCTTACTGAGCTGCATACTTTCACATATTTTAAAAGAACCAACTCTTAAAGTTCAACCTGAGAGCTGCAAGGGTTCTTCAGAAAAGGAGGCTGACAGTTTCTGTGTTTCAGCTCAGAAATGATCTGAGACGCCACAAATATATGGATGTATGGAGTTTTACATTAACATAAATGGTTATTGTTTTTTAAACAAACTAATTCCACATCATACTGCACTGTGTCCTGAGGAACAACCTGTCTTCTCTTGTAAAGAGGATTGTTTACAGTAAACTGTTTTTACAGTAAACAAACACTGAAGCCACTCCGATGTCATAACCTCACAATTGCAAACTAAAAACAACAAAAAAAATATATATATATATATTCATGAGAATAGAAAATGAACATGACAGTGTCTTTGAGGATAGAAACTAATTTGAAAGATTTATTGCAAGAAAAGCCAAGTAATGCTAAACTGACGGTGACCTCTAAAACATGGACCTTGTAAAGTGTTCATTTCCTTTACTTCCTTGTGACAGAAAGAAAAACACTCTCAAACCAAACCCTCTGAGTATTTTTCCTCCTTTTAGGTTTATTTAATTCCTTCACAGAGATACAATAACTTATACACATCATGTTAAGAGTGAAAGGGGAAATAAACACCAGAATGGTACTGCAGAAAGGAGGTTTAACAAACTCTGACTTTATTCTTAAACTCTGAGTTAACTAACCCAGAGGGAGAAAACCCCAGGTTTTCAGTTCTACAGAAGCTGATTACGATGAGGTTAAACAACCTTGAGATAAGAGCATAAATGTGCAGAATAGAAAGCCATTTTCAACGGACACCTTAATTCATCTTAACAGCAGCAGACAAAGACAGTCGGTTTCTAAAAACCGGCCGTGAGAACACAGGGGAGCTAAACGGAGGAACAGCTGATGACATCACAGTTCAGCTCAACTCTTTGGTCTATCCCAAAGCCTTAACTCATGCTGGCTGTTTTTAAGGATATGAGAAAACCTATTTGTTTTCAAGATAGTGCGTCTGTAAAATGAGATTCTAAAAAAAAAAAAAAAAATCACTTTTTTTCTGATACTTAATCATTTTGATTGAAATGATGTTCAGTGACAACAAGTCTGATACTTTCTGTTTTCCTTTTTTGGCTGTTTCCTGCTGCAGAGGTTGCAACATCGAGCAAACTTGCAGTAAAGATTTGACAGTTGCTTTACGCCGGATGCTCCTCCTGACTCAACCTGCAGCCTATCAACCACGGTGGTGCACTGAGTTTAATTTACCTCTTTCTGGAACAGAAAACATTCCCTTAACTCTGGGTCAACTAACTCAGAGTTTTCACTAAACTAACTTTCCTACCTACCGGGAGAGTTCGATCTTTATCATCAGAAAGGCCTCCAAAGATGATACAAGTCAGTTAACAGATGCAAGTTTCTATAACTACACCCTTGGCTCAGTGAGGCATGAACAGGAACTTAAAACTCTTAAATAAAAGGAACAATGACTAAAAGAGAATTTGTATTAATATACTGACATGAGTATAAGATTTCCAACAAAACGGTGTCACATCAGAGGCAAACCTTTACAGCCATCCAGCTAAAAGTAGCTGAGTATTTATGCTCCATGTTAAGAGATGTTAAATATACACACAAAACAGGAAGTACAAGAGAGGAAGCAGCAGCTTTATTTATTAATGTGTTAAAACTCAGAATGGAAAAATGATTACTGAGGCTGTTTTAGCGAAAGATGCATTTTTCTTTGCAGTCTGACAGCAGGTTTAACGATATTAGATGGGACAACGGGACATCAGAAAACTGAGTCATCAAAATCCAAAGAATGAATTCTCTGACCCAACAATCCTGAATGCATGTGTCTAGAGTTGGAGCACAGACAAGGTTTTCACTGCGTCCTTGAAATCAATAGGGATCACCTTTAACCCATGGGGTAAAAGCAATAACAGTGTAACTAAAGCAGCAGCGGTTCTGATCCTTCCCAGAACTCGAGCTTTCAGGCGGGAACTGTGTGGTTATGAATCTGATCGTGTGTTCCGTCCAATCTCTGCTGCACGATACTCACCAGATGTACATGAGCACCACCGTCCGCAGGCGGAGGACCGGGTGGATCGCCAGCTGCAGAACACCAGACCGCCTGTTGTCACAGTTACCAGGTTTGGCGGCACCAACGCGCTGCAGTTTTAGGTTGTTGGCATGGTTGCCATTCCTCAGAGCCATATGGCGCAAAACCTGCAATCCAGAAACATAACCTGGAATTTGTAATTTTGTTCAAAATGGTAAATAATGTTGATTACTCATCCTGCCTTTTGAATATACCAGGGTTTTTTTTATTATTGTTTTGTTTTTCCTAACTGTAGCAAAAAACAAACAGCTGTGTTTTGAAATGATAAGACATGCAGTCATGGAAAATTATCATTCTCTCAAATGGTTGTGGAGGAGTTCAAGCCAGTTGCTTCTCTGAGGTCATTGCTGATGTCTTACCACTTTGACATTGTGTTAACACACACATGTATGCTCCAGAGCAGCAAAATGCCAAAACTCCTGCTTTTACTGAGGTGATCACACTGATGATGATCAATTGATCTGCAGCTCCAGGCTGATACTGAACCTCTTAAATTCTGTGGAAACAGCAAAGGTGGACATAGTTTTTCCCACACACAGCTTTTTTAATTTTTTCTCCATTTTTGTTTAATAAATAATGACACTGTGGAGTCCGTTGTGTGCTTATTAGGTTATTGTTAGAACTTGGTAAAACCCAGAACATTTTTAATATGTCCTGATACAGAAAAATCATAGAACTGAAAGACGGTGGACTATCTTGTTGTGCTGACTGTATAACATCACACAGCCCTATCACAACTCTCCTGAAGGTCAACTTTGTTTTTAAAACAACCAACCAGCAAGAAACAACAAAAGGAAGGCGTTACACTCTGTCAGGCTTCCTTCCCGACACTGACTTGCATTTTCTCACTGTAAGAGCCGACAAGTAGGACGAGGAGACAATTTTAACGATTCCTCCAAACTAAAGCCAATACAGAAACCTTCTCAGCTGCGTGCAAAAAGACACGCACGAAGAAAACAATATAAACACAAACCCTGCAGACTAATTTTGAAGCAAAATCTAGTGTTATTAACAAAATAAAAATAAAAAAAAATACACTGAAACACAACACATAATTTATGTTTCTGAAAATGTCCACTCATTCTGCAGATCTGACTAATACTCTCTAAGCAGCACATTTCCCCCTGAGCTCATGCTTTTCATACAGTCTATGAAAATAAGTCTGGAAAGACAAAAGACAACAGCTCGCCTTCTCTGCACACGTTGTCATTTGTTTCACCACTCTAATCCAGGAAACGTTACAGAGTCTAAATAAGATGAAGAAGCCTAAAAAGAGGCCTATTTCTCACATCACTAAAGGGAAAAGCACATTAAACTCTGTGCATTGCTACTCAGTATTCATTTCCTGTCTTCATGCAAATTTTACACATGATCTAAACGGAAAAGAAAAGCATCTTTGCATCTGATAACTCTTGTGAGGTTTAAGCCACAGATCAGAAGCCCGTAACACAAAAAGACCACAAAGTCAAAGATGGATATCTTCTCTGCTTCTGAGTGAGTTCATGTAAAAAGCCAGGTTAGGATATCGATCAGTCACAGACAGCTTGTGCTGCAGAATACCCTCAAACCTAAATGTTACATTTAATGGCCACACTTTGACATCTTTTTGCACTGATAAGACCTAAAACATAAACATAAGCAGACAAAGAGGGTTCTTTTGTATGACCCATTTTCCTTGTTTTGGACTATGGATAAAAAAATAAATGCAAATGCAAATAAAAGAACACGAGAATATTCAAACAGTTGCAAATGTACCCACTTTCTGGGAGGAGTGCTGGCTTATCTGGAAGAAATGTGGGTGTGGCAACATTTCTTTAAACTCTGCTCATTTCATGTTGGTTGCTTTTCACGTCTAAGGACTTCACTAACAACAGTACACTCCTAAACAAATGAAGAAATTGGGCTGATCCAACCAAGATAAATAAAATAATAAAAAAATCTGTAAAAGCTAGCTAATTTATAATCACAATTTCTGCCCCATCGTTCAAATGATGATTTCACTGTAATTACAGAAGTGTGTTAAATATAACCAGAAATGTAATTAGATGAATATCAGCTAAATTGATTTAAGGTATATGGTGGCCATCTTGAACTGGCTGACTCTGAATGTTAATGAGTTGTAGATACACATTTGATGATAATTTTCTACAAATTCACTAAATTCTGTCAAATGTTTAGAGATATTTTGCTAACACCGACAGTGTTGACATTCCTCCAATGCTAAAGACCAGATTTAGGAATAGTTTGTGCATCCGCAGCTGTTTCCATCTCTGAACTGACAGACATATGCCCCTTTTCCACCAACTCTAAAGGTCCCGGCTCCACTCTACTCGGCTTGCTTTGCGCGCATTTCCACCGGTCCCTGCTTTGGAGCAGGGCCAGCTGGGTCAGCCCTGCTTTGTTGGGTGGCGCAAGCTTAACTCCTCTTCACTCATTGGTCAGATGCAAAAGTAAAGACCGAAGAAAACAACAAAAGACAATTTTGGAACTGTAGCAAAGTAATAGGAATATAAACAACAGCGTTAGATTACCCTGCAACGTGTAGACCCCAGCTGAAGGCGCTGTAAAGGCTGAAATCTCTGATGGATAACAGCTGTCCTACTCCGGCATTCAGAGCATTTCTTCCACTGTGCCTCTCTTCCTGAAGTCTCAGGAGAATCCCCATAAGTTTAAAAACCAGCAACAACACAGGGCCAACATTGTCCATAGCGCTTCAGTTGTCTCCATAAATGACGCCAAGTTTCAGTAGCACCCCCTCCCCCACCCCCCACCCCAAAACGCAACATAAGGACGCGTTCCTCTGCTACCGACCAAACTGGCCGGTGGAAACGCGATGCAGTTTTTATAGAGCTGAGCCAAGCCAAGCCGAGTAGAGCCGGACTACTTAAGTAGAGCAAGTAGAAAAGGGGCAATATTTACCTCTTCAGCTCGCTCCATTCGCCCCTGAGAATACAGCCACCGAGGTGATTCAGGAAGAGTTCTGCAGGAAAATACAACACATTTTTATGAATGTAATGGGTGGTTTTGGTTTAAATGGACAATAAGGCCCTGTTTTTTGTTTAATACACCTGTCACCATTAAAGCTTAGGTGTTGGTGCAACTTAAATCATGTGACGTCTTAACCACCCTGGCGTTTGTGATAAAAACAAAGACAAACACTTCTGTGCCAGGCGAGTTGTTCTCCTTGGTACTACTTATAGAGGATTTTAAAACTAGATTAATGTGAAGCTTAAAAGTCAAAGCGTCAGAGTGAGACTTTACCGAACAAATACTTTCCAACCTGATCCGCAAAATATGTGTGAATACCTTTCAAACATGTTCTATAATTAACTTTGGTATTTTTAACACTTTTTACACTCTGAGTTTATTAATTATTGGCCACCACTGAAAGGTGAGAGGTGTGTGTGTGTGTGTGAGTGTGAGATTAACCATTGGACAGACTTTAATAAGACGTTCAGAAAATAATTGATAGATATACCTCTACAACTGACAACCCAACTCAGTATTTTATCTGAAAGTGTTTTTCTTGAACTTGATTAAAAGTCAAACTTTGCATTGTTTTATATTAAGTAAAAAGTTTTTTGCCTGGATCTGAAGTTGAGTAAAAACATATATCATACAATTATTTACTACATTTCATTTTGTCTGTTTATTCTTTGAGTTTAAGGAGTCATCATGGATGAAAAGCGTTTCCATTTCATGTGTCCTGTCTGCATGTTTGGACTCACAAAGACAGCAGGAAGACGAGGACACCTGAGGAGTTGGCCACTGTGGCCAGAGTCCTCCACGGCCGGATGAAATATCCCAGAGCTCCGAACACGACGATGCCGACAGCAAAAATGATGCTGGTCAGCGTTCCTGCAAAGAAGAGGAGTTAAATCTAAGTAAATCCGAAGCAGCTCATTTTTCAGAAGCTACAACAGGAACAAGTTCAGCTCTGTTAGTACTTATATATATATATATATATATAAAAAATGATATGAAACTGTCATTTTCATACCCGTCATGGCCCAGTAGGACTTTCCCACGTACTCCTGAGTGAGGACAAAGCAGACGAGGCCCATGCCGCCGTTCATCAGCCCCACCAGGAGACGAGACGCAGCGAAAACCTCATAGCTGGGCGCCAAGGCCGTCACATAACCAAAGATCACCTCAAAGAACAAACCTGGGGGGGGAAGAATGAATGGTGGTAAGCAATAATGTGGAGAAGAGAAGAGGATAAAATTCAATCATTAATTTTATCAATTTTTTTTGTTTCTACAAAATGAAGTTTATGTTAACTCCAACAGCTCGGTGTGAAATCAGGAACTCAAGGGGGAAAAAGTTCAGAGTCTCAAAAAGCCACAATCAAATTACATTTTCATGATAAATGTGGCTCCATTTCTCATTCTGTCATCTGTGAGATGTTTGCTGATTTCAGTTTTAGCTTTCTTGAAAGCTCTGCTGTTAGTTACTTTTTTATTTTAAAAAAATATACAATAAATAAATATTTAAATCAGCCTACAGATGTGTTAGTAAAAGATGCTAATGAATAAGTGTCAAAAACTATATATACTATTTGACAAGTCAAGTCAAATTTATTTATATAATACTTTCAGCAACAAAGCAATACAAAGTGCTTTACAACATGAAAAACACAAAAATACAGAATCATAAAACACACAACAATATCTAAAATATGAATCTAAATTAATTCTAAGATCAACTAAATGAAATCAGGAAACTAAACATATCTAAAATATTAGACACTAAATAAGTAGAGAGTAAAATGTATCTAACTAAGTCATACTACAAATAAAGCAAAGATAAGCTGAGGAGAACCAAACTATGATAGAACATAAACCAAACTAGGATTTAAAAACCTCAGCCGAACAGATCAGACATGATAAAAGCTGCTAAACTAAAATAAGTTTAAACAAGCAAAGGCAGGATCAAATTGACCAAGTCATACTAAAGTGAACTGGGGAAAAAACAAACTAAGATATAATTATACTACCATTAAACTAAACTAAACTATCATTTAAGGACCTCAGTAGAACAGACTAAGATAAACTATACCTTTGCTAAAGCTAATTCAACTGAAGTTTCAGCAAATGCAACTATGCTAATGTTGGTTTACTTATAGGTTAAGCTAATTAAACTATGCTAATGAGATGAAGTGTGAGGGAGAAAGGGAGGGAGCAACATAGATACATTTGGCAAGTTGTTTCTTCTTATTTTTATGCTTCTGTCACAGTTTTCATTTGGCTGCTCCTCCTGCAGCTTTGGAAAAACTCAAACCCCACCCCCACCCCAAAAAAAAAAGTATCAGAATGTGTGGTTCTATCAGGAATACTGCACTATGACTTTTGTTAACAGTACGTGAAACGATGTAGACCAAATTCTCACAAGAAAAAACAAATAAATAAACAATAAAAATGGACCCATGAACAACAACTGGGATTTTGTTGAAACAAGTGAGAAAACCCAGTCCTGCTTGGAGCTCTGCAGCTCAGACTTCACAGCAGAAACATCCTTCAGAGATTAAACGGTAACAGAGAGTTGAACTTTACATGAGATTTTCTCTCAAATCCCCCCAGGGTGCAGAGTGTGCGCACCCAAACACTCATTGACTTCCACTGTATCCGAGCTCAGCATTTTCTCTTCAAAGCAGGAAGTGGAGGGTTTTAACTTGTCATACCGCCTACCTGAAATACTGAAGAAACGCATAAAGAAACATTTGTGATGGCTGTAACCTTTATGCCATCATGCTTTAAGAATTCTTTTGATAAGACTTCATTTTTGCACAGCAGCTGCAATGGCGTGCTTCAACACATATTGAGAAAACGCTGTTCGCAGTTTTAAAGACCCATCCAGTCCACACCCTTCACTTCTTCCGCCTTAGGGAGATGTTAAAAGCTTGGCAAGCCAACACTGTAATTAAACAGCAAACAGAGCAGAACTGAGCTGTTTTGATTAGAATGACTCCACTTTTCATTCCCCAGGTTTGTCAGAATCATTGGGTCCTAATCTGGAATTACAAAATGTGCATTTCTGGACATTTTTACGGAAATATTATTTACAATAAAAGTTTGTTGTATTGGCATGTTACTGTTTAATGAATATTGTTCATCTGTGGTGCTTCGGTTATTTTACAGTTCTTGTTCCGTTTTACTGTTTCCTCATAGAAACCTGAATTTTAATTTAACTAGAAAACCCGTGAAGAGATGTTGACGTACGGCCAAAGCAGCTGCTGCCTGACAGCCCATCATTCATCAGCTTTTAACTCTAAAGCCCAAAATTCCTCTGGGACTTACTTTCATAATAACATAACTTATGACAGAGCCAGACTTTTATTTTGAAGGGAAGATATGAGATTTATTTTGAAACCTCAGATCAAAACCTCTTCATGTTTGTCCTTCAAGTTTATTTTTGGACTTCAAACTCTAAAATGCTGCCAAAATCTATGGGAGAGACCATGATGAAATAATATTATGAAGAAGAACGTGGTGAATAATTGAAGATCCACTGGCTCAGGATCTGCTGAGTCACTGACTGCCATGTGCACACAGAAGCACTCCTAATCAGACAGGCAGACAGAAATACAAACTAGAGAGTGAGCCTCAAATGCTCTATAGGTCAAATCAAAATCCTTGAATCGGGAGGGGCAGAAGCTTCTGGTGGCCGTGTGTGTACATTTTTTTTTCCACTTCAGGGTTTGAAAAAAAACTTTAGAGCTCAGATATAATGAAAGTCAATGAGTGTTTCGGTGTGCACTCCACGCAAATTTGAGAAAAAGCCAAAAATCTTAGAACAGTGAAAGACACGCGAGGTGAAAGAGGACAAAAATGCCTACGTTTTGATGAATAAACTGTATAAGAAGGGAAAAAATTATGAAAGTAAAATGTTTCTTTGAAGAGGTTTTGGAACGTTTGACACCTAAGCTGATTATTCTGTGGTAAAATCTTAAAAATGATACAACTTAAACTGTGTTGCCTCTGCTTTTTGTCTATGTCTACACATTACACTTTTACCAAAAGCTACATCAAACTATTCCTGATGGAGTTGAATATTTTGATGATTTTTTTGTATGGATTTTTCTTCCCACAGCTTTTCCAAAGCTGGGAGAGGAGCAGTGAATTAAAAATTGTTACAGAAACAAGAAAAAAAAAAAAAAAAAAACTGTACCAAGAATGCTTGAATGATTATGATTTGGCACCCCAAATTAGTGTCTTGAGATTATAAATGATCACCACTTTACCAAGAACTGGCAGCCCTTCTGAACCGGTCCCCAAAAACTTTAATCTTCATCAGTGCAGAATTGCCAGGACGCAAGAAAAATTAAGTCTACTTCACTTATGGAAGAAAACCTGTCAAAATGGGCGTTTTTCCTCACCTGTCAGGTAAACGGGTCTCCTACCGATCTTGTCTGAGAGAGGCCCAAAAACAACGTTCCCGACCAGGAGCCCAGTGAAGAAGAGCGATCCGGCGAGACTGACCTTATAGGCCTGCTGCTTGATGAGAAACCACTGAGGGACACAAAGGAAAAAGTGGGCACACGTGGGCTGGTTCTTTTTGTTTCAGCTGCAGACTTCAGGTGTTTTGAAGTCCGAACGAGCGTACAGACCGATGTGGAAAAAGTGTGTTTGGCTCTCTGACCTCTGTCACGATGGATTCAGCGTCTTCTGTAAAGGTAACATGTTGCTGCAGCTCCTGCTGACTGGACGGGACCCCGTTCTGCTGCTCAATCCGATACTCCGGTGTATATCCAACCAGCACAATCAGCATGGACTGACAGGCCATGTACACCTGAAATGCACGCCAAACACAACAATCTGAAGCGAATTTAACGGCGTTAACATAAAGCAAACGCACAAGCACGACTGTAAAAACCTGCACATCTGGGGTTTAAAAACAGGACAAACACGCTCGTTTTTCTGCTGCTTTGATTCTTGGAAACTAAAAGTTTTCAAATAACAAATTTAAGTGTAACTACTATACCTAAAAAGTAAAAAGAAATTTAAAAAAAGACAAAATTTGAGTCAATTTAGGTTAAGAGATTTACGGCCGGTAACATAGCATTTACATGATAAAGAGTGCTAAACTATTACAAAAACTGTCACTGGAAAATAAATCTAAACACCAAATAAACATTTAAAGTATAACTCATGCAGAAGCCACTGATTTATGTTATCCTGAACTGCTAACAAATAGCTAAGCCAATATTTCACTGGGCTGCGACTGTTAGCGAAAATAAATTTTCTCTCAAATTTGTTTCTCAGTCATTATGAGCTTCTCAATTTAGTTTCAGTAATTGTCGCGTTCAAGCCGCATCTTTTCTGAAATACCACTTGTGTATTTAGTTATTTTTGCCGCTGGATGGGGAAGTGTGGACGCATCTGTAACGTGACACTGTGTGCGTCGTTTGCACTTGCAAAGTAAATGTTCATCATAACGTTTGGACTTCTGTAACTGTTCATCGACGCAGTGCAGAGATTCCCTTCACGGGAAGTTTTCTCCTTCAGCTCTCCTTACATCACCCGTCTTACCATCTCCAGAGCGGGTCACCACAGCCTGGGTGCTTCCAGGAAAAACAAAAAACAACAAGAGTAGTGGCGTTTTACCACGGCCGATAGAGGAATAACAGGTCTGTGATGCCCTTAAATATCAGAGGGTTCACCCCCACCACATTGATCAAGAGCCTACATTTAGTTTATTGATGCATGAATGCAGGTGTTTTGAGTCTAATTTTTCTTGTAGACAGAGTACAGCCGACTTCGCTTGAATTTTTAGGCAAAAAAATGTGAATTATTTTAGGAGCTTAACGCCCAATTTGTATAGAACTGCTGTTTAAACTTTTTTTGTCTATCTTGAGATAAGGGTTTTTTCACAAAACATCCAAAACTAAAGCCACAAATGTCCAGACCTAACAACTGTACCACCAACTGTGCATAGCACACCTGTCAGAAAACTGTCCGAATAATCATAATCCAAAGCAGGAAATTCCTCACACAACAATCCTAAATATGTGTCTGGAGTTGGAGAACAGACGAGGTTTTCAACAGAAATCATCCCTGACCCATGAGGTGTCCAGCTGTGCAGTTTGACATTTCTGTGTTAAAAGGGTTATCAATTTAGAGCTCGGACAAGAAATTGTCCCTGACAGACAGATGAGTGGTGCCAAAACATAAGTCCAGTCTCAGGTTCATAAAAACCATGCTGAGAATAAACGATAATGAACAAAAGACTTTGTATCTTTATAGTAAATAAATATATATATATATATATATATATATATATACACATATACATACACACACACACACTTAAAGAAAGTGTACTCCAGGAGATGAAATCATAAAAATGGCGGCTATCAAGGTGGATGTAAAGTGGGCCAAGCCCGAAGACCTCAGGTCTAAACCCTTTAACCCAATGGTGTCCAATCCTGGTCCTCAAAGGCCACGATCCTGCATGTTTTTGTTGTTTCCCTGCTCTAACTCGACTGGTTCAATGGTTGACTTACCCTTTTAATAAAATCAGGTGTGTTGAAGCAGAGAAACATCAAAAACATGGGAGGATAGTGGCCCTCAAGGACCAGGATTGGACACCACTGCACCAGATTAGTCATTGTTTAACAGAGTGGAAAAGTGAATAGGAAACTCTTTGTATCTGATAAGAACTATGCACCAAAATAAGGTGATATATTTCCCCTCCCCCTTACTAGTAATTATCGGGATCCAGTAAGGTGAATTATTATAAATGTATGGATGACCATTCCAAAAAACAAAGTGACTGTAAGAATGGAGGACTTTTCTTTTATTCATCAGGTGTACACTTGTAGAATGATTGTCATTTTATTTACACATATTATGGAGTCAGATACCACAGCAGAGGTCCACAAAAACTCCTGATAAGGCTGATAAATATGTTCAAACGGGACGATGAACACTTTTGATATTAAAGTGGGATGTCTTCATGCTATGGCAACAATAAAAGGCAACAACATCTAGTTTTTGTCTGTTTTATTTGCTGTATATACATGGGTTTCTCCTCAGAAACACTCAGACACACCTGGGTTTTACCTGGGGCCATAAACATGCTGGGACCGGACTCTCTTTTTTGTTTTAAAAATGTTAATAGGATGTTTTCTTCAATGGAAACAGTTCTGCTGTTCGACACAAAACCGAATCTCAAATTCATTCATAAAGAAACATTTTAAACAGTGATTTTGTAACATTTTATTTAAACATGTCAAGGACGTACTGAATATTTTAATTACCAACCCTTCTAGATAACAAAGAAAAAAGGGAACCATTACGATAAATTCGGCAACAGTTTTACGTCATTTTAAGGACTATTTATTGTCAATAAAGCAGAACTTTGACGTGTTTTAGCATTTCAGGCTACTTTGGCTGCGAGTGAGAGCCACGTAATAGCACTGCATCTGCTAACGTCATCCCTCTCCGCTTTCTTTCTCATAATTAAATGATTTATTTTTTTAACGCCACCAACCTGAGCCAGGACGAGCACGGTCACCGCTCGCTTCTGATAGGGTCCAAACTCACCGACGGTCTGAAAAGCTGCCTCAATATCCATGCCAAAGAGGGCGAGCGGTTGGCAATCCGAGCTAGCATCGCCGCCAAAGACAAAAGGTGTGCAAGAGAGTGACTCCGCATTTACTTCCGGGTTCGTCTCTGAAGCAACATTTTTAAAAATGTACTAAACGCAATTTAACCACATTTTTAATAAACCCTAAATACGATACGTATTATTTTAAAAATATGGCATAAAATGCTTTCAAAGGTTATTTGTTACAACTGATTCTGAGCTAGCATCACCGCCAAAGCAGATAAGCAAGAGTGTAACCCTACCCTCATTCTGATTTCGTTTCTTCACCCCCCCCGTTTTAAGGCTTTAGAAAATGAGTCTGTGAAGCAGTGACAGATTTAAAGGACACTTTCCACATGTTCGTGACATTGAACAAACATAAACCCTAACTGCAATAAATAATACAAATAGAGTGCTTTTAAAAATTCATCATTCACAAACAAAGAATAGTGTCAGACAGCCAATACATTTATAACAGTGCAACATTTTTTAACTGTGCAAAAACAAACAAAAAAGTGGGGTTTAAAAATGATCACAGATTTTTAAGCAGTTGTCTTTTCTGTAATGAAAACGCATTCAATTATATTACAAATTATGTACATGATCTTATTGTTAAAAACAGACTGTGCAAAAGCCTTCATATACATCTTATTTCTTTATATTTTATCACAATAGAGTAGCCAGATGCTTTTAGTACGAACTTGTGTTATACTTTATTTAACCTTCAGGATGGTGGACAATTGCCTAAAAATGAACTAGAACAAAATGGAAGCCCTGAAACACTATCTACAAACAAAACGTTTCTAAAAGTCATGTTTTAAAAGAAAAAAAAGAAAAAATCCTACAGAAACCCGACACAGGATCATCCTTCTGCTGCTCATCTACTTTATCAAAAATACTGCCGTTTTCAGGGACAAAAAAATTAAAAATATTTTTTTTTAAAAAAGAAGAAATCAAAGTATATAATTCTCAGGCTTTTGCACAGCACTGCTAAAACATTAACAAACAGTCAAACACTTTACATTCCTTGTTTTAACAATTTAAACAACGAGCCGTCTTGCACGACGAACATGTTTGTCTGAGTCACTCTTATGCAAATGCTCCGGCATGTGCAGCAGTCCGAGGAGCTTGAGCGGAAACACACAATCACAGACAGGTAAAAAGCAGAAGTGGTTTCCTGGTCCCCTTTAAGATACCATGGGGACCGTCTAAACGCTGCAAGGTGACGGCAAGCATTTAATTAAGAAACATAAAGTTTGTTTTTTTGTTTGTTTACATATCTTGTAAAGGACTTGCTAATGGATTTAAACATGATCAATGATATAAATGAAAAAAAAAAAATTATAATACATACAGCCACAGAAACGTGACATATAAAACAAAATTAATAAGCTGTATTAGAAGCATTAAAACACATGCTGTTAAGCACTGTATGGATTACTTATTTCACATTCACCTTAAATATAATCAAGAATCACTCTAAATTGGGTCATTCTGCAAAAATGGACACTTCTCATTGTTTTCCTTTCAATATTAATAAATGCCTGACTTTTGATTGATTGTTTTAACACAGTGGTCATATCTCACATCTTCAGACTTCTTTTCTCACTTGTGAAATATGAGAAAACCTAAAAGGCGGTCGCTATCAGCTCATTTCAGGTTTGAATGTGTACATGCATTTGGATGAGCTATATATGTATGGCAGTAAAAATAAAATTAAACACGACAAATCAAAACGACAAATTAAAAAAATCCAGTGAAAAGGTTTGTCCGAGGAAGACCTGCAGAGAAACAGAGCAGGACTGGTCTGATCCCAAAGTGAAGCTCCGGTACAGGAGAGGATCCTCAGCTTTACCTAACCAGACTCTCCAGAGTCAGCCCCTGGTCCTGATGCCATAGGCACTTTCGCTTCAACATCTTCCTTATTGTCTTTAGAGTCCTCAGTATTTGGTGGATTGCCATTTCCAGCAACACATGGTATACAAGGTGCAACTTTCTCTGGATGTTTGTAGGCAACACCTGCAAGTCCTCCCCCAGCCAATACTAACGAAACCAGGACAATAATCCCACCCACCAGTGGTCCATTTGATCCACCAGGTGGTTGTTTGTTGAATGGATTGTCCAGCGGTCCACTCTCCTTCTCACTGATTGGGTTCTTCATGTTGCAGGAGAACGTTTTGATTTGTCGTGTTTCCTCATTATTGGTGATGACCAAGTCCTCCTGTGACTCCTTCCACTCTCCTTCTCCTTGTTTCCAGAAGTACTGAACAGGCCCAGCATCTGTAATGTCTACAATACAGCTCAGGGTACACTTTTCTGAGTTGTGGTCGCAAGTCAGAGGTCTCACCACGACTTCAACCTGTGTATCATGTAAACTCTTGATCCCCTTGGCAGAATACACAACACTCTGGACTTTGTTGTTGATCTCCACAGTGAAGTCTCCTTCATCGGTCTTTCTCATGGAGCTAATGACCAACACTCCGGTGATCAAGTCCAGATTTGATCGGCCTCTGAAATCTCTAAAATATTCCAACTCACCAGCTCCTTCAATCCACTCAGCCACCATGTCTCCATTAAGTTTCCAGGTGATGCTGGTGATCCTCTCAGAGAGAGGCGCAGGCTGGAAAGAAAGCTCACCGCCGATTTCGAAATATTTATTCTCGGCCAAAACAGCGTTCAGCCCCGCTGCCAGGAGCAGAAAACCAGCCGCTATCTTCATTTCCACAGATCAGGATTTAATCCACCGGACTCCGACTTCTATATCAGCAGATATCCCAGATATTTATCATGAGGGGGTCCACACCCTGTTACTCTCTCTATAGCGCAGCTTCAAAATGGCTGCTGCGAAACTGGGATGAAATCTGATACTTCCGGTTCGGTAGCAGTAAACATTAAGTCTTTCAGCGCCGCGTGCTGGTCAGGAGGACGCACGACCGGAGGCGGCCTACATTAAAGCTACAGTATTCAGTACAGTACTGTACATCAACATGATTTGCATAAAGAAAAAAAACAAATAAGTATATTTTATTTTAATTTAAATATTTGGCATGACTTATACATACCTTTCTTGTAAATATTCAAAGAAACAAGCATATCATTTTGTATGCAAGATCTTTATACTTATTATTCAAATAATAAAACATTTAATATTAATTTCTTCAAATCTTTTTGCTCACACTGAAACATTTGCTGACAATTTTTTCAATTATACTGACAAAAAACAATGAAGAAAATCTGAATGTCTTTAAAGTCAAAGGCAAATTGAAAGTGTAGAGACAGTTACAAAATCAGCAGAAAGTTCAAAACAGTTCATAAAGTTCTAGCATTTTACCATAAGTAAACAGTTGTAGTTGTTTACATTTTATAAAGACATTTGAAAACAGCTTCAGCTCTTACAGATACAGATCATCTGGATCTGCTAATAAGTCATCATGAGGGGGGGAGGGGGTCTTCATTTCCCTCTTACTTCAACCCTTAATCAGCTGGAGGAGAGACAGAAAAATATGGATTTATTCTACAGTCCCAGCAGTCTCACAAATAATTCAGATTTTTGTGCATTAAATGAGGACCATTCATGATAGTCTCCGTGAATAGAAAGTCCACCCTCTTTCACTTGAAGAGTTTAATGTTCGAGACATAATAAAAATGATTTGGTCTTTACTGGGTTTTAAAATTTATTAATTGAAAGTGTTCTGCAGCAAACACCTTCAATGTATAAAGAAAAATATTAAAATTTCATAACAATGCACCTCTAGCTCAGGTTTATGTATTGGAGTCAAGGTTCATAGCACAGTTTGACCCTCTGAAACACACAAAAAATAATTACGTACTTAAATGTTATGTCATTTTGTTAAATGAAATGAATATTTACAAACTATTTGCAGATCAAAGAATAATGAATGAAAAGGTTCCAATAAATTTATATTAAAAAGGGTCAAACGGGTGATTAAGAGATGAGTCATGAAAATATAAATCTATAATTTAGATTACTGTGGACTGAGAGGAGTAAAACTTTTAAGCTGACCTGCTACTTCAGAATAAAATCAGAATAAAAAGGGACATTCTGCAAAATAAAGAAAAATAAAAGCACTGGTAAATAGCTGTGGTAATATCTCACATCTTCAGACTTCTTTTCTCACTTGTGAAATATGAGACAACCTAAAAGGTGGTCGCTATCAGTTTTTATTGTTTATATGTATTTGGACAAGCTATATACATATGTATGGCAGTAAAAAATAAAAATAAAAACTTTGTCAGGGTGTTTGTCCAAGAAAGACCTACATAGAAACAGACCAGGACTGATCTGATCCCAAAATGAAGCTTCAGTACAGGAGAGGATCCTCAGCATCACCTCACCAGTGTAGTTGTTGTGTCAGGCGCAGGTTTTCTCTGAGCAGCAGTGTCCAATCCTGATCCTGGAGCGCCACTATCCTGCATATGTTAGCTGCTTCCCAGCGTTGACACTCATGATTTGAATGGATGAGTGATTTACAGGCTTCCGTAGAACTTGAAGACCTGCTGAAAAGCAGGGAAAGATCTAAAAGATGCAGGATAGTGGCCCTCCAGGACCAGGATTACATAACACTGTCTTAGAGGGAAGGACATGCCATGTTCCTTCTTGCCTTTAGGTTCCTCAGAGTTCGGTTAACCTCCTTTCACAGAAACACAGGGTGCAATTTTCTACAGATATTTGTAGGTAAAGATGGGTAGATGAAGCCCTGTGAAGCTTTTGGGGCTTCAAAGCCTCTAAAATGCAGTGCACCACTGACCTCTACTGGTCAGCTGCAGTTATAGCAGCCATGAACAACCAAATAATTCACACATCTTGTTGACTCCACTTCCAAAGCAATAGTTGGTTTTTAGCAGCTGTGTCTAAAATCAGAGATTCATCATCGACACACAGAACATTTTGAAATGCCAGTTTTTAATTAAATGTTTAAACATGTTGTTACGTTAATACTTATAATTACTTGAAACACTATTTTGATTAATATGACAAGTTTGTGCTGTGCAGTGAGACAGTCAAGATTATATAAAAGCAGTTAAGGGCATAATACAGGGGGTGATTATAATGATTAGCAGGCTAAACACTCTTATTAGAAATGACTTAAACATTATACAATTTTATATGAGATTAATTATCTGTAATCATTTAACCCACTCAAGAGGCATCCGGGAGACATTTAGTAATACCGCATTATATTTTGTTACATATAGCCGGGAGAACGTGGAGCATTTCTCATCTCTTTATAACTGAAGCCGGCCATATAACCAGGGGAACAATTCCAGCCACCAGTGTTCCACGTCGTCTGATTCTGGTATGGTTTGGTTCTGGTCTTAAGGAACTGTACCAGAACCAGATGGTCCCAGTGGTTGTGGTTGTTTGTTGAATGGATTGTCCAGCGGTCCACTCTCCTTCTCACTGATCGGGTTCTTCATGTTGCAGGAGAACGTTTTGATTTGTTGTGTTTCCTCATTATTGGTGATGTCCAAGTCCTCCTGTGACTCCTTCCACTCTCCTTCTCCTCGCTTCCAGAAGTACTGAACAGGCCCAGCATCTGTAATGTTTCCAAAACAGCTCAGGTTACAAGCTTGTGACAGATGGTTGCACATCAGAGGTCTCACCACGACTTCAACCTGTGTATCATGTAAACTCTTGATCCCCTTGGCAGAATACACAAGACCCTGGATTTTGTTGTTGATCTCCACAGTGAAGACTCCTTCATCGGTCTTGCTCATGGATCTAATGATCAACACCCCGGTGTTGAAGTCCAGATTTGATCGGCCTCTGAAATCTCTAAAATATTCCAAATCACCAGCTCCCTCAATCCACTCAGCCACAATGTCTCCATTAAGTTTCCAGGTGATGCTGGTGATCCTCTCAGAGGCACGGGCTTTAAAGAAAGTTCGCCACCGATTTCAAAGTAAACATCCTCGGCCAAAACAGCGTTCAGCCCCGCTGCCAGGAGCAGAAAACCAGCCGCTATCTTCATTTCCACAGATCAGGATTTAATCCACCGGACTCCGACTTTTATATCAGCAGATATCCCAGATATTTTTCATGAGGGGGTCCACACCCTGTTACTCTCTCTATAGCGCAGCCTCAAAATGGTTGCTGCTGTGTGGGCTACTGCGATGTAATTGCCAAAGACATAATAAAGAGTAGACGCCTATTTGCGCTGACGAGCCGCCATCTTGGAGCGGTCGCCCGTCAGTTTATCTGTTTGACAGGAGCAATGAAGTTTCTGCATGTTTGATCAGTCATAGCTCGCTGAATACTAAACTCATTTTCACGCTTTCCCCCTTAATCTTAGACATACAGCCATTAAATCTGGTTCAGCGAATTTAAATATTTTTGGTGGGGTTAATAGAATATTATATTGTATGACAAGTTTTGCAAAACACAGCGACTGAACGACTGATACGTTTTTATATATTTTTTATTAATATCTATATGATACACACACACATAATATTTATCTATATTCACATTCTTTGTATATTCACATTCCACCCACACACACACACTTATCTGTGGTGACACAACCTTATTTACACATGTACATGAAAGGTTTACATATGCTAAAACCCCTGAAACAAGACAGTTATCATAGTTATCATAGTTATTATTATTATTATTTACAATAATAATAATAATAATAAAAATAAAATCAGTTTTATGTTGTGCTTCTCTTGACACTCTAAGACACTTTTCCATTATGTTATTCATTCATTCACTCTGGTGGTGAGCCCCAGCTGCCCTGGGGCCGTCTGACAGAAGGTACTGACGTTCTGCACCAACATCCACTCCGACCTCCACCAAACACCCAACCACATGCATACAAAGTCATATCAACATACTGTATACCATCTGACTCCTGCATACACTTGATGTTGTGTAATACATGAAAAAAATGTACTATTTTTTAATGATGCTGAGGCCTAGGGATCTTTTATAGGATCTTTTATAGCCATTTCAAAACCCTATTTATTGTCAGAGCCACATGGCTAACTTTATTAAAACCTTTTTCATAGATTTGTTCAACTGTTCAACCCTTTTATCACATCTAAAATAAAATAAAATATAACTATCCATACATATTAGCATCTCATTGTGTTATTTGATGTAGATGATAAAATAAAAAGTTTACAATTGCTAAAAACGGTAATGTCTTAACAATGTGAAGGTAAAAAAAAAATCCTCCAGTAAACCACCACCATCTAGCGGTGAAATTACAACACTGCAGGAACAATTGATAAGGAAAGAATGATAATTTTTGTTCAAATTCAGTAAATATGTCACACCTAAAGCAGCTAATGGAGGTTTTGTTAGATTTCTTTATAACGTTCTTGGTGTTTAGTTGTATCTTTTTTTGTTTGTTTGTTTTTTGTTTTTCTCATAGTGGCTTCATGATGCTCAGCCCACTCTGCTCTTTCTGATTTTCACACCTTTGAAAGGAGGATTTCTGGTTAGGTGTTCCCACCACTGACAAACATTCAAAGTTTTAAAGAAAAATAAACCAAATTTCAAAACCTTCAGCAGTCAGACTGCAACAATCAGCTGGTATTAAGATCCTGCATCTATCAATCATCAGTGATCACTGATGAAAATGGCCTGAGATCACCAACAAAGTCATTCTGATTACACAGCTGTCTTGTCATGTAAAAGCCTCAGCAATGAACAAAAGTAAAAAAAACAAGAATATATGGAGGTGAAATCTTTGTTTACTGCTAGTAATCAGTACTGTTCTGTAAACAGAGACTAATCCACACATCTGATTAGAGCTTTGTGACAGAGATTGTTAATTTTGTATCCCAGAAATGCATCAGTTTCATTTTAAATGGTTTTAACATCGATTGGTGCAGCTATTTCTAATAGCAGCTGAAGCTGTTGTTACTGCAGTCAAGGGCACCTCTTGCAGAAATGTTAACATTTTTTGACTACAGTGGATCTCTGGCATCTGAAAATAGCTCCAACCACCATGAGTTTTGCAGAATGATATTCTTCGATGTCAGAGACGAAGATCAGCTACAACCAGAACTGCAACTTGTTTTCACTTTTCATCACTTCAGCCTGGATTTTTTTAAACATTTTTACTTCTGCATCTGTTGGAAATGAGTGCAAATAAAGAAATAGAAAAGCTCAGATTTATTTACAATTTTATTTTCAGAGCCACCGTGAGCGCAACAAAGAACAATGGTGGAAAATGGGAGTCCACAAAAGCTGAAATCCAACTTTAGCCTGGGGACACCAAGAACTTAGACCCTCAAAAACTCAAAGAAAGCTGTCAACCAGAAATGTTTCTGCAGACTGGAGCTCTTCAGACTGTCTTCAGAAAACAATTTCATCTAAGGTCAGTTAAAGTGACTCTGGATCAGTTTTCAGTGACACCAGAGGTCTCTGAGTCTGAGAACTAGTCAGCAGAAGATATTCAGGTGGAAGACTCTGAGCAGCTGCCAGAGGAAAAGCTTGTAAAAGAGTCCAGTCTTTAGCTGAATCCAGAAGTCACATTTGGCCAAGATTTAATTCCTAAAAATCAGAAGGCTGCTTTTCCAGAGAATCTGGACTGAACTCCAGGCAGAGGTTTCTAAGATCTCCCCACAACAGATCTGGGACCTGAAATCCACCAAACAAACTTGGTACCATTAAAACGTTCTTCCAGCAACAAGATGGATAATCTGATGATGATTTTTGGAGAAAATTATGTCAAGGGTGTCCCCAGCCTCTCGCACAGTGATGGCTGGAGATAAGCTCCAGCTTCCCACGACCCGGAAAGGAGAAGCAGGTAACAAAAATGGCTGGATAATAATTTCAGTCCAGAGATCTAAAACAAAGTTTTGTATTGTTATTCTGCTGTTCTCAAATGGTCTCATGAGGTCTTTGACTGAAAACAGAACTCTTCAGACTTTTAAAAATGCTTCTGTTTAAAACAAAATTCATTATAGTTGCAAATTTTAAAAAAACATATTGAAGTTTCTGTTCCTTTGCAGGAAGTTTCTCATTCAGACACTCAGCTCAGTCTGATTTTTTTGTGAAATTATTTTCATTCGTTTTTAGGTTTGAATCTTGGCTCTTCGTGTTCCCCACATTATGTAAATGGGGTTTCTTCTAGTACTTTGATTTTCTTCCACAAAAAAAAAAGAAAAAAAAAGCAGATTCGGTGTTTGCGTGAATGGCTGTTTGTCCGTCCACATAGTATCTGCTGACTAATGGAGATTGACACCAGCTCCTTGTGTCCCTGAACAAGATAAAGTGGGTGTAGAAAATAAACAAACATATAAATAAATGGATTGAAACCAAGTGTCTGTCTTGTAAGAAGGAAATCCTGGATTCAAATCCCAGCAGTCCCTGATTTGGGATAACATTTGAACCCACAAACCATCATGTCTGTAAACTCTTAAACCTTGAGAAACCACAGTTTAGACTGACAGAAGTGAGTCAGTTTTACTGATATTTAGCTAAAATTTGGTGTGAAAGCAGCTGAGCCCGGAGTTGACCCTGTTTGTTAGCAAAATATCTCGTGAACCACTGGATGGATTTTAATGTAACTTTCAGGAAGTAATCATTCCCTGTACGTCTACATCGGATTACCTTTTGGAGTCAGTCCAATTCAAGAAGGTCATCACAGCTAACTGACCTCAGCTCATATAAAAACGGTTATACCTCCGTGAATTTTACAGATACTGAGCTAAACTTAATGTGGTAGCAGCTGAGAGTTACTTGCAACATGTACTCCAAACACTAACAAAATCGTTCACTATCATTATCGTGCGAAATAATGTCTGAGATTGTGCATAATGTTATTTTCAAGGTTTAACCAAAATGGCTAAATAAGATGATATTAGTATAGAATGCCAGCATGAATGATTAACAGACGACATGTATCCCCTCAAGAATTGCTGGGCCTTTAATGTTTGCAGACAACTCAGTTCAAGATGGCTGCCACAGCTTTTCAACCTTAGCTAACATAAAAAGGTCTAACTCAGTTAACTTTACAAGCGTTAAGCTAAAATTTGGTGTGATAGCAGCTGAGAGTCATTACCAACACATACTTTGAGTGCTACACATTGCATGATGCTTTTTCTTTAAACTTTGGCATTATCCTGTCTGTCTGTTAGCAAAATATCTAATAATCCACTGGATGGATTTTAATGAAACTCTCAGAAAGTAATCATTGGATGCACATCTGCAGCTGATTGACTGTTGTAGTCAACCCAATTCAAGATGGCCACCACAACTAACTGACCTTTGCAAAAACACACAAAAAAAATCTCCTGACATGTGATTTGTCTGTGGGGGCCATCTTGAATTAAAAGTTTATTATGAAAGTTGGCAGGTGATGTGCAATCTTTCAAGCAATGCTGGGCTTTTAAATTCATCACTGAAACTTTACAAACATCATGACAGAAGCTCGATAAATAAGATCGGTCTTTCACCTCTGATTTATCAGGGCGGGGCTCTGACTAGGGCATAAAATCTGAGCTTTAAGCAAACAGGAAGGTGCCTCCAAGTGTAAAACCAACCTCTGAAAGGTTTCATATTAAGTGGCATGACAAAGTATTCAGACCTTTAATTTGGGCATTTGGTTGTTTCAATTTTTCTCCTTTTAATTAATCTACACCAAATATACCTTAAAGACAAAGTGAAAACACTGTTTTATAAATATCTTCAGGAAAAAAAAAACCTTGAAATGTCACGTTTTGATTAGAAGTCGAAGCTTTCGCAACAACACTTGAATTTTAGCTCATGTGCCTGAGATGTTTCTACACCTGAGGTAAATCAAACTAGGACTCCTTGAAGGAATGCATATCGAGCACCGCCCTGCATGCCAAGAGTTTAAACAAAAATTTCCCGTGATCAGTTGAAGCATAGAGCATTTGGTGTGGACGACTCTCAGCTACTACCAGACCTAATTTTAGCTCAACATCTGTTCAGCTGAGTTTCAGCCATTTGTGTGTTGTCCTTTCCTCTCTGCCGATTCTCCACAACTCTCTGCGCTCCAATCTGCTGTCCAGCAAAAAATCCACTTCATTACCATAACAATTTTAACTGCGAGGGTGGAAGCAAAGTGAGGTGGGAACAGTCTTATTGTCCCCCCCCCCNCTACACACACACTTTCTCTGAGTCTTTTTGTGACCAGCAGCCCACTCAGAGCCCAGGAAGCCGATGACCCTTTCTGGGGGCGAGCCAGAAATCCAGAGGAGCGGGTAACTATTCCGTCCGAACACTGGCCTGCGGTCACATATAACATATCTGATCAGGTTTTTTTTTTCTGGTTTCACATCTTCATCTGGCTCTTCGGCTCTCTCTGGAGGGGGACGGGGCGGAGGAGGCCCGCTGGACGACCCTGACGGAGGATTTCCTCTCAGTGAGTTTTAGTTTGGCTTTTTTTTTCTCACTTTTAAATTTAAATCTGCCAGAGTTTGAGCCAAATAACAAGAACTTAATATTGAACAAACAACCTTATCAGCTGGTTTGGCAGAGATTTGAGTCAATAAAGCTTTTTAAAGTGAATCCAAATATAACAATAACTGTACATTTTTATGTTCTATTGATCCATTATTTGAAATTTGCGTTTATTTGTGCATCTAAATGGCTGCAGGAAAACATTTAAACACATCTAAAATCACAGCTTGAGGCCTTTAGATTCTCTATAGTCTAAAAACATAAAATTCAACCAATAGGGTTTAAATGTTTTTGAATAAAATGCAAACAAATATGAAATTATCTTCATGTTTCTGTGTTATCAGTGATTCAGTTTAGTTATGGCTCTAAAATATTCAAACATGAAAATGCCAGGAGTCAGAAAAAAGGATGAAAATAAACTATTTGGAAAAGCAACTTAAATATGTTGTAGGCTAAATAAATGTTTCTTGTTTGGGGCAAATTTTAGCCATGAATAATAAAATAGGTGGGATTTTTAATAACCAGTTAATAATTTCATTTGTTTTTCAAGACAAAGTTACACAAAAAAGCAATTTTATCCTTTTAACATCAGAAATGGATCAGTTTCTTTGTCTTGATCTAAAAAAACTAGTTATTATAAACATGTATTATGTATTCCTTTAAAATTACGAGCACAATGCAAACAAGTTATTTAAAAAAACAACAACATTTGAATAAAAAAAGTTTTAGTTGAAGTCCTAATTTGAAAATGTTTTCAAAACTGTTCATATTAATAATTTGGAAAGATTGTTTAATGCAGAAATGAACAAAAGGATTGATAAACAAAAAGTTTTCAGATATTATCAACATTTTTTTGTTTGTTTTGGGGCCTTTTTGTGTTATTAGTTTCTAAAAACTTCAAAGAAAACTTAGAATTTTGAGAATTACTCTCAAGAAGAAGTCATAAGAATCACTTAAGTTTCTAAAAAATCCTCTAACCATCAGGATATTTATCTGTTCAACTCCATGAATGTTGCACACACGGATTCGCCTCTAATTGTCCTTGTGTGATTTCAGTCGACTCACTCTGGGACTCACAGATTCTGTCCGAGCCTTTCTCTGCAGCTCATTGATGTGCCTGTCTATTATCTGAAACCCAGCAGTCGATACGTTTCCCATGAATATGCAATCACTTAGGTTGACGGCTTAGCTTCACCTAAACCTCGCAAAACCTAATCCATCTGACTGTCGATGAAGAAATAGAACCGAAAACAGAAGATCTGATCAGGAACAAGCAGTTCATTCAGTGGTGCTGCTGATATTAATTCACCTAAACCATAGTGTCCTTTAGGAGAACAAATTCTTAAACTGTGAGCAGCAGAAACTTCTGGTGGTCGTATGTGTATATTTTTATTTATCTACAGTGTTTTATGGAGGTGGTTTAAAAAAAAAAAAAAGAAACTCTCCATTGGGCACAGATACAATGGGAGTCTTGGTTTGTGCATTCAGCACTCGGGGGGGATCTGAAAGAAAACTATTAGTCCTATAGCTGTGAGAGACATGCTGGATGAACAGCAACAAAAATCCCTTTATTTTGATGTATAAACTGTAAAGGAAGTGTAAAGACTGCGGGGACGAGAAGAGTTTGTTCTCAAAAACAGCTCAAAGGTAGTAGTTAAATATTCTGTAGTGAAATCTCCAAAACTCACAAACCTGAAACTGTGATTGTGTAAAAACCATTAAACATATCCAAACCCCAGCTCCTTCATGTAAAGTCAATCTTTCTGTGACCTGTTTAAACTCTGAAGGATGTTTCTGCTGTGAAGTCTGTCTGAGTTGTAGAGCTCCAAACAGGACAAGGTTTTCCTGCTTGTTTCACCAAAATCTTATTACCTATAGGGAAACTGTTTGCATGTTTTAGCAAATTTTATCTGTCGTACGATGTACTGCCACTGCTATGGGTGCTTCCAAAGCTGTACAAGGCGACGTGAAGCAAAAATACTGACGTAAACAGAAGAATCGCCATCAAACAACAATAAGGGGGCCAAAACTTTTTTATTGGCACCCTTACTAAAACAGGAGTGAAATCAATACAGCAACAGCTATAAAATTTAAAGATTAGACTTTGAGAGGGTGTTGTAAGTTAACATACATTATTATAAACTTTTAGAGATTGGTTTTACATTTAGACACCTGATATCTGCTGCTTAAAGGTTAAATTCAAGCTCCATTTAAATACATCTAGAGAAAAGGATTCACTTTTGTATTATCATGCTCTAATGTAAATATTTAGAGACAGTATTAGTAACTAAATTACTCGAAATTCAACTGTTACATTAATAAGTTGTCACAGAACTCTTGCGGCCATTTTTCTTTCAAATAAACCCCAAATCTCCAATCTGAGCTGCAGAATAAACCAGGAAACGGATTTCCTTCCAAAATGAGTCACCCACTATATTTAAAAGACCTGCAGCTCCGACACATAAAGGTAGCAGAAAATTAGGATGTCTATTTTGGGCCTGAACATCTTCAAAATGTGAAAAAAAACCAAAATGTGTGTTTCTGAATATTCAAACCTAAAACCTCCCACAAGTAAAACACATAGAGCTGAGGTAACTGGACCAAAGCGAATAAAATTAAGTTCTTGAACAGAGATCAGAAATTCCTTCTCAGTTGGTATTTATTTCAGCAAAAGCTTTCTACCTGCTTTTTCTAGATTTAGAAAACTAATGTGCAGTCACACCGAAAGAGCTCCAATCTTCTTGTGTTTCATAAATAAATACATAAAAAGGTCTGCTGTATTCTTGACAGTGGAGGTGCGAGGTCTCAGAGGTCACAAGAGCTGCTCCAACAGCAGCTCACGACTCCACAGATTTAAGAGAAAGGCCCAAAAATGCCCAGTTGGGTTATTTTTGGTGCTTTTTCGTCTTGTTTTGTTTGCGAAACTGTTAAAGAGGGTAGCAGGCGGTGAGCAGGCTCGACGTGTTTCAAGACGAAGACAAAGATCCATATTAACAAAAACCCACAGATGACAGATGATTAATCGGCACGGTGGGGTCTGCCGAGCCGCTGGACCCCCGGCTGACACCCCGAGCCACCAAACACAAAACCAAAAACCCCCCAGAGCCTCGGCGGCCTGGAGGAGCGTGGGCGAAGGGTGGAAGCAGGGCACCGTCCCCATGGAGCTGTTTGTGCATTCGTGTGTGTGTGTGTGCATAAAAAAAGAGGAAAAAATAAAGATTTTCAGCGACAGATTTTGACAGGAAAACGAGCCAAATTGAGTTTGTTTGTTGCACAGAGAAAGTGTGTGTGGGAGTGTTTGTGAGTTTACGCGTCAGATTGTGTTTCCTGCATGACTCGATTCATTGCTGTGTGTGTGTGTGTGTGTGCTTGTGTGTGTAGACAAAATGAACCCCCATCTGCCACGGGGTGGGCGGCTCGCCACACAACGACAATACACACCAACATTTTTGTAACTGTGGGCGTTCAAAAGGCTCGGAGAGCTGCAGTCCTCCTGCTCGACTCCAGCAGAAGGCTTCTCACATCAGCACATCAAACCCCAGCTGAAATATGTTCAGATCGCGCTGAAAATGTACAAACCCAAAAGGTCGATCCTGGAAGGAGCTTCAGTATTTACAATGCAGACAACGTGGGAAAACAGAGCGATGTGAACCAAATAGAAAATTCTGTTGGTGCAGAGAAACACAGAAATGTTTGTTTTCATGAACCTGAGTTATTGTTTAGTAAATTAACCCAACTATGCAGGTTTTAGTTTTGAATGTGACTCTAACTATTTAGTTTTTTTGTGTATCTGTATCTTTGAGCATAGGGTGGAACATAAGTGTAGTTGGTACTAGGCCAGCTTAGACCAAAGGTGTGAGCAGTGTGATGTTTGTTGTGGTCATGGAACAGTGGACCAGATCTTCACACTTGCAAGGTTGCTAAGGGGGTGATGGGAGTTTGACTCTTCAGTGTACATGTGTTTGTGGATCTGGAGAAGGCTTATGACTGTTCCCCGAGGTGGTCTGTGGGGGAGCTGCGGGAGTACGGAGTGCCTGGGTTGCTTTTAAGGGCTATCCGTTCCCTGTAACCAAAGCAGGAGCTGTGTTTGCATGTTTGGCACAAAGTCGAGCTCGTTCTTGGTGCAGGTTGGACTCCACCAGGGCTGTCCCTTGTCCCCAATCCTGTTTGTGATGTCCATGGACAGGATCTCGAGGTGCAGTCGTGGAGAGGAGTTTGTCTGGTTTGGGAACCCCAAGAACTCGTTTCTGCTTTTTGCTTAAGATGTGGTTCTGTTGGCGTCTTCAGGCCATGACTTTCAGGGTTCACTGGGACGGTTGGCAGTCGAGTGTGAAGCGGCTGGGATGAGAGTCGGCTCCTCCGAGGCCATGGTTCTCAACCAGAAACGGGCAGAACGCTCCCTCCAGGTTGTGAATGAGTCTCTGCCTCACATGGAGGAGTTCAAGTATCTGGAAGTTTTGTTCATGACGGATGGTCGGATGAAGCAGGAGGTGGACTGACAGATCTGGGCCTCGTCTTCAGGAATGAGGGCGTTGCTTCAGTCGGTCGTGGTGAAGAAAGAGTTGAGTCGAAATACAAAACTCTGTTCACTGGTCCATCTACATTCCAACCCTCACCTATGGTCATGTGGTTTAGATGATGACTGTAAGAACGAGATCCCGGATACAAGCTGCTGAAATGAGCTTCCTTCATAGGGTGGTCAGGCTCTGCCTTAGAGATAAGGTGAGGAGCTCCATGATCCGGGAGTAGAGCTGCTGCTTCTCACTGAAAGAGTCGGTTGAGGTAGTTTGGGCATTTGATTACGATGCCTCCTGGATGCCTCCCTTTGGAGGTTTTTTGGGCATGTCCCACTGGGAAGAGACCTTGAGGCAATCCCAGAATTTGCTAGAGGGATTATGTATCCTCTCTGGCCTGAGAACACCTTGGGATCCCCAAAAGGAGCTGGAGTGTGTCGCTTGGGAAAGGGATGTCTGGACCTGTTGCCTCTGCGACCCAACCATGGATAAGTGGTAGAAGATGGATGGATGGATGGATGGATGGATGGATGGATGGATGGATGGATGGATGGATGGATGGATGGATGGATCAGACCATAACCATGTAATGTTAACTATGACTACTCTAAAGATAGTATGTCACTAAGCTGCAACTTTTGGTGACAATCTGTGAATTGCATTCGCAAGGGAGATTTGAAAATGTCTCGAAACGTTCGCGGAGGTTCTCAGATAGTTTTCCTGAGGAACTTGTCTCAAACCCTTCCCATTTAAGTTTCAGCAATTCTAGAGAGCTGTGTGGAATCATGTCTGTGTTTGTAACTTGACGCTGTGTGCATTTTTTGCACTTGCAAAATGAAAGGTGCACCGAAGAGTTTGGTGGGAGACAAAAAGAAGAGTAACAGCCCATCCACTGTGCAGAACTTCGCTTCAGCTTCACAGGAAGTATCCTTACTGAGCTGTCCCTATGACACCTGTGTTACCGTTTGACAGGTGTACCAGCCCAGTCAAACTGCCCACCTGCCACTGACCCCGGAGCGGGTCACCCCGGCACCTGCTTGCATGCCTGCCTCACCGGATAAGTTGGAAAAATGATAAGAGTACTTTGTCATTTCTCAAAAAAAGATAATTCTAGTTGAAAACTCCCTCATGAAAGGAGTAATATGCATTTAGTCAAGGATTTGTAGGCCTTTAATTTATTCTTAATATAGAGTTCCTTAAATGGAGTTCAAAATAAAATGTGATTGATTTTGGGAGTTCAATTAACATTTTGTTCTTCTACCTTAACATAGTCTCAAACAAAACCTAACTTATCTTCTGAAAAAGTTGCAGCTGCCTGCTTGACATTAAACTATCTTCACATCAGAACCAAATTCTAAATGCTTTTTTCATTATTATTATTGTTATTATTATTATTATTCATTTTTGTCCAACAAAACCAATCGAGGAGCTGTGATTATTCTGTCACTAATCACCTCATCCATCTGAGCCGAGCAACAATCATCTGCTCCTGACAGGCAGAGCAGATAACAAATGGCTCTGTTCGGTTCTGTGTGTGGGCTCAGCTGGCACGAGCGCAGAACCATTTCCCCGGATGGCAGCCATATAAGCAGCCGGAGCTCCTGTCGCCTCACCGGAGAAACCTGCCATTTATGGACTCACCGGAACTCCCCGAACCATCCCGGAGCTTCTGTTTTCTTCAGAACCAGTCTGAAAAGATTCCCGAGGATGCTCGCGATCAAAATCAAACCCCTTAAATTCAACCAGTTTGCGTGTTTTCAAATGTTGCCGAATAAACAGTCGCATTTGTTTCCATGTATCGTCACGGCAACCTCCGCTGCTCCTATTTCTGGAGTTCCCTCCTTTTTTTTTAAAAGTCCATATTTGGTCAATGACGTCAGGGGACACCCAGAAAATCCCTTTATAACCATAGCGCACATTCCTGGAGCTGTTTAACAGGGATGAGAGGCTGAAAACACGGAGGTTAATAGCTGACACGATGAGGGATTAAAAACCAGCTCGACAGCTTCACTGGAAACGCTTTGTTAGGGAATTCAAACCAGTTTAAATCCACCTGCAGAATGACCGCTGAGGTTTCTGCTGTGGACAGCATCACTAAGGATGTGTTCAGCGAGGAGGGGGCGCTGACTTCAGGGATTGTTTTTAAGGAGGAACCTCTTGGAGAGGAGGAACATGAAGGGGTTACAAATGAAGATGGAGCCGGTAAGATTCGTGTCGGTTTGTGGATGAACTCCAACTCTGACTTGATCTCATTGAAAAAGGGGGGGATCAGAGAACATCCCATAATGTCATCTCTTTTGCTTTTTTCCCGCTTGCAGGTGATCTTCTGTTCGACGCCAGGAACTCACCTGCGCTCCACATCCAAGGAGACCTTTACGCGGAGACTTTACGCACGCAGCCGGTGGTGTTTACCGGGAAGTTCTCGGTGGACTCCAGGTCTGCGGGTGGACCGTGGACACATAGTGACATCATCAACGTGGTCAGCGCCGACATCGGAGCCTCGGTGCCGGCTGCGGTGTCTGGATCACCTGAAGCCTCGGAGCTTTACGCAGCAGGAGGAGGAGACTGCAGCAGCATGGCGCACGGGCCGCCTGACATCAGCCACATGTACGCGCCCGGTCACCCCCACCCGTCCTACTCCTGCAGCGGGGACATGTACCAGGACCAGTCTGCGTCAGGGGGCTACCTGGCTCCCTCCACCTGCGCCGCGCCCTACCACCAGCCGTACGGCTCCGCGCAGAAACCACCAGACGGCGCCGCGCTCCTGTCCATCATGCCGGAGTACGGCGGCTTCTACCAGCAGAGCTGCCAGAGGGAGATACAGAGCGGGTTCCCCGAGAGGAAACCCCTCCCGTACCCCCTGGAGTCCCTCAGGGTCCCCCCACCTCTCACACCTCTGAACACCATCAGGAACTTTACGCTCGCGGCGCCACCAGCAGAAGGTCCGATGGCCGCCGCGTTCCCCAGCCACCAGAATCTCCCGCTCAGGCCCATCCTAAGGCCCAGGAAGTACCCGAACCGGCCCAGCAAGACGCCCGTCCACCAGAGGCCGTACCCGTGTCCCGCGGAGAGCTGCGACCGCAGGTTCTCCCGCTCGGACGAGCTGAGCCGGCACCTGCGCATCCACACGGGCCACAAGCCGTTCCAGTGCCGCATCTGCATGCGCAACTTCAGCCGCAGCGACCACCTGACCACGCACATCCGCACGCACACCGGGGAGAAACCGTTCTCCTGCGAGCAGTGCGGTAGGAAGTTCGCGCGGAGCGACGAGAGGAGGAGGCACCTGAAGATCCACCTGAGACAGAAGGACAAAAAGACGCCTGCGTCCTAATTCAACATACACACACACACACACATTGCCACCCCCCTACATGCTGCTGAATGTAAACTGTGAGACCTGGAACATAAACCCGCCTTGTAATCTGAATTAATGTCACAAAAAGCCACGTGTGCAATCAGGAAACAAACAGAACCTGATTCACCAGAAACCAGAACATTCTGGGGTTAAACTACAGCAGGAACACTTTAATATCAAAGCTGATTAAAGATTCTGTGTGTTCATCTTTAGTTCTGCTTCACATCGGATGACAACCCTCTAAAAATCAGCTAGAACCTGGATGGTCTTTGTAGTGTCTTGGCAGGTCTTCAAGAGGGTTTTAATAAGACAGAACATGTGATAGAGTGTGAAAGGTCCAGGATGGTTCTGAGTATGGACAAAACGTCTGTATTGAGGTGGATTAACATCTTGGTAGCAGTGTATCTGTGAGGTGGGGCCCATAGGCACCAGTGTGGTTTGGTCTTTAAGAATCTGAACTAGCCTTGTGATAGGCTACAACCTTGACTGACAAGACCATGGAAACAACTGTTAGCTTGGTGTGATCTAATCTGTTGCTGCATACAAGAGAGTCCTGCCAGGGCAGGGGGTACAGAGCCTGGTAAGGGCACAGGAGAGAGATGCTAAAATTATCAGGAAAAGCCTGTTAGACCACTGACATAATAAAAACTATACACAGGAAGATAACACTGAAACACATCCATCTTTATGTCCATGTAGTTGACGAGTATAGCGTAGCAGCATCATGACTGGCTTAACCATGGAGATATATTAAAACTAGAGAGAGGACAGGAAGCTGGAAGTTGAAGCCACAAAGGACAAGAGCCCCCTAGGCTGGCTGAAGTACAATTTTTTAATTGTTCTGTTTTGTTGTTGTCCTGACTAAAAAAAATTAAAATTCGCCTCAGATCGTTGTTTTCAGGTGTTGATTTTTGTTGATTCACGTAACTTTTACCGTGCTGCTGTATGTTCAAATATGCATTTTTTAAATGTGCTGAGTTAAGTTGTTTATTTGAGGGATTTTTTAAACAAATGTTATATAACACTGTGTTTGACAATGTGACATGTTAGGGGTGTGTGTAGGTGGGACATTCATTTAGAGGGTACAACCCCGTTCCTAGTACGCAAATATATAAGTTAAAGTTAATTTGCTGTACATGTACACGCAGTGATTATTTTCTGAGAATTTCACTAAAATCCATCCAGTGATTTGTGAGATATTTTGCTAATAGACAGATAGGTTTGACTCTAAAAGTTAACAGCAAAATAGTCTTAGAATTACCAGACCACTAAGCTACCATGCGTCATTGTTTATTTTTTTTGTAATATTTCTACATAAACCGGTGATGGTGGTGGCCACAAGCCTCATCTGCTGTTTTGTGGGTTGAAAGAACAAAAGTTTGGGAACCGCTGGTGTTTCAGGGTCGTCATCCGGTGTGAAGGGGGGTTTAGTCGACCAAGTTTGTTCCACAAGTCGCCTCATCGCCTCACTTCAGTGTTCTTCATCACAATGTCACTGTTCCACGTCCTCAGGGATTCAAGCAGCATCGATAAGACCAAAACCCTGAATTTGTCGATGCACTATAAGCTGCTGCTTTGCCTCCACACGAGGCCAGTTTTAGACGGGACACAAACCAGCTCACTCAAACAGGGAACGCCCCAGCGATGACTTTTGGGCCATGAAAGTCCCAATTAATGAATGTTCATCAGGTTGTCAGTCTGACGATGTTGACTGCAAAAGTGATGCACCGAATAAGAAAATAAATACTAATTTTCTGGCACATTAAAACAACTAAATAAGGATATTTCTGGCTTGCAGAGGAACTTTGACTATTTGGATTAAAGCAAGACTTGAAGGTTCTCATTGTAAAGTATGAAATCAAACATAAAAAAGTTATTCCAAAACTATAGCAAATGCTGCAGTTTGAAAGAGTTTACTGCAGTAGTTTTCCAGATACATTGATATAAAATTCTGAAACACGGGTACGCACTCAGCGTAAACCAAGCACTCATTTGAATCCACCGAAAACCAAGGAGAAGCTTGAGTCACAAGACTGACCTACATTAGGCTGACCGTAGTCTGTGTAGGCAAACAAATATGGTGGAATCAGTCAAGCAAAGAATATCTGAGACCTTTAGGTGGAAATATAAAAATGAATCTGCCGCTAAAGAAAGACTGAATAAGACAACTGCTTCTGTATGTAAACAAACACACAGTCACAGGTTTTGGTTACAAATTCCTAATTTAAATACACATTGACCACTGATGTGAGAAAAATATTGGGTGGATTTTATTTCTAACTTACGATTTTCATGAGTTTGCAATAAGTACCTTCAAAGTTCAGAATTTGTTGTTTCTTTTGTACAGATCTGGCCCTCGAGTATTGTACTGTGTCATCTTTAAATGTTGATTAAATGTTGAAATCAGTAAATATCAGACAATAACTACATTTTAGCTGAACATGGTGATAAGTTAAAAAAGAAATTTGGGGTGGGGCTATTCTTTAAATCGTTTCAGGTAGATCCAGCAAAATGAAGCCTTTAAAAATATACTTCAAATGTGCAAATGTGGCTCTATATTGGTCTCGTAACTTTGATGAGATTGTAGCCTGATAATCTCAAAGTTTTATTTTTGGATTTTTTTTACCTCATGAATGTGATTTTAAAAAAATAGCTACAGATGCAAAGGTTAAATGTCAAAAATCTGTTGTTTTTATGCAAACAAAACATTAAAGCCACCAATGCTTCTTCCAAATAAATGTTAATTTGTTCAGACACTGTTGTTGTTTTATTCTTTTAGGTGATTTCAGAAATAAAAAAAACGAAACAAACTTTGGTCAATGATGAAACAAACTCTTCCCATTTTCTTCTTTAAAATGCTACATCTTCCAACAACAAATAAAGGTTTTTTGTTTTTTTTTGAAAACTGAAGATAATGGTTTTAAACAATCTCAGGTTTAAAGAGTGTGACCGGCGCCTAAAACTGCAGCGCCAACAACAGAAATTTGCCAACATAAAAGAATCATAAGGAGAACCTTTGTATCTGGCATTTAACTATAATTTTCCAAATTTTGATGTAACCCAAAAGCTACAAAGTTCAACTCAACGTTAAAAAAAAACCCATCTCAAATGAAGTTGATCTATAAAATACATTTGAGAAAAGTCACAATTAAGGGGACAAATTCAGACATTTTAAAGTGGGGTTCTGTGGAATGGTTATTAACCATTCCACAGAACCTGCCTTTTGTTGAGCTTTGCTCTCGATTTACCAGTTGATCTACAATCCTACCCTCATCGAGCTTTGGGTAGTGACCGAAAGAACGAGATTGCGAATACAAGCGGCTGAAATGAGTTTTCTCTGCGATATTCCGGGCACGTCCCACCAGGAGGAGGCCCAGAGGAAGACCCAGGACACGCTGGAGGGACTATGTTTCTCGGCTGGCCTGGGAACACCTTGGGATTCCCCCGGAGGAGCTGGCCCAAGTGGCTGGAGAGAGGGAAGTCTGAGTCTCCCTGCTTAGGCTGCTACCCCCATGACCCGACCCCGGATAAGCGGAAGAAGATGGATGGATGGATGGATGGATGGATATTAACAGGTGACATCTTACCTGGTAGCTCTTTGGACAACTTCTGTTTGGAGAAATAGAGTTCAATACAGGAATCAATCAATCCTTATGTGCATGCACCAATGGGCCCAGGACTAGAAAGGTCAGAGGTCAATCACAGACACATTGAGCTTGCGTGCCATTGACAGTAATGATGTTTTATTTTTTTTAAAAACCCAGTAAATATCAGCACTCTTCTTTATTATTTCACGACGGTTTTTCACCACAATTAGTAGCGCAGATATTTAAGTGTCTTTAGAGCATATTTACGTGGTGGTGAGAACTGTTTCCTAAAACATATCTGTGATGATGCGTATTCTGATGCTGATTGAGAGGAGTGATCTTTGCATTGTTGGTGCGTATTTCTTGTTTATTTCTTGGCCGTCTCTGAATGAATATTTGACTGCTGTGTCAGCCTCTGTGCTCCTTTAAGGTTTTCTCCAAGACTTCAAGTCTAGTCAAATTTATTTCTAAAGCAGTTTTCAGCAACAAGATGGTTCAAAGTACTTTACATCATGAAAACACAAAAATACAAAGTCATCATAAAAACACACAATTAATAATTCAAGAAACAATTTATTTACAGACTATGAGCGCAGACTCATAGTGAAGGGAATAAACTAATTTATTAAATAAAGAAAAACAAAACAAAAGCTGAGGTGGCAGCAACAAAAACAGAACAAAAAGCACGGCAGGGCAAGACATCAAGGAACCAAGGTACGGAGAACAGCAACAACCAACAAATGACAAACAATGAACCGACGGATAATGAGAGAAGTGACTGGGTTTTTGAATACCAAGGGTGATGAGGTAAGTAGAAACAGGTGAGTGGGGATAATTACGGACAGGTGGAGATGGGCGTGGCAAGGAGGGCAAAAGAGTGACGGAGGAGGAGTGAATACTGAGCAGGAACACAAACAGGAAAAACCCAAACTGAAAACAACAACAAGAATAATAAAGAAAACAAGACCGAAAACACAAAAATCCAAATCCTCACAGGCTGCTGTTCACTGGGGCTCTGATATTTGACAAGCCAGGAGGTCCTTTAGGATGTCGGTTTCAAACTTTACAACTGCACATCCCTGTTGAACAAAGACAGGCCATGTTTGTCAATGTATTTGAATGGCTTTCCAGCTCACATAGGTCCAAGTTTGTATCATACCTGCGAATATAAACCAGCAACGCAGGAACCAGACCATCTGATGGCACTTAAATATCTTCACTGCCAGTTTATCTGTGGAGTTTGCATGTTCTCTCCATACACATCTTTCCTCCGGGTACTCTGATTTCCTCCCACAGACCAAACACATGCATGTTGGGTTAATTTGTAACTTTAAATTGTCCCTAGATGTGAGCCAGAGTGTGAATTTGTCTCCCTGTGTCCCTGTGATGGACTGGAGACCTGTCCAGGGTGTCCCCTGCCTCTGTCACATTGTCACTGCTGGAGATAGAAACCAGCTCCCTGCAATCTGGACAGGAAAAAGTCGGTAAATAAAATGGTTGGACAGATAAAAAAAGAGTGGTAATATTTACCGATTTTCTCAAAAAGGCAGCCAAGCTGAACTCAGACGGACCTCTGACCCTTCTAATCCCAGTCTGGTATGCACATGCACGCACGGATTGCACAATTCATCTATTCTGACTGGAATGACAAGCTAACAGCTAGACCAAATGCAGCGAAGACAGAGGTTGATTCCTGCCATCTTGAAATGGCTCCAGTCTCCAAAATTCACAGTGACTCTTGAGTTCTGTAAACAAGTAAAGGTTTGTCTTTCACAAAAAGTTTAATAAAAGTTTAAGTAAAAAAGAAAGAGTCAGTTATTATTAGAGATAATTCAATGAATCATATTAAAATATCCAACAAATTATCCGTAGTTTTATGTTTACTCAAATATTTTTTGGGGGACACAAATATACATTTTACTTTTTCCGAGAGTGGTATTTATTACTTTGTACAAATATAACAAAGACTCACATGGGTCTCCATATTTCAGTGGTTACACTTTTCTTAAAGGTGTATACGTTAAATATTTTTCCGTTCTTTATAATTTTTCTCCTTTGTCCTAAAATGTGAAAAAAGATAAGATAATTTTCAACCATTTATTTAAGTTCTTCGATTTTAGAATAGATCAAATATTTTGTTATATGTAGTATTTATTTAAAACTTAAGATACAGTTCAGTTGTTTTAATCTTTATTTTTATGTGAGACAAGGGGCAGAAATGTCTGATTTGATTCTAAAGGTTGCAGCCCCCTGACTTTGCATCTCAAAATTATGAATTAGCAAAGCAAGATTATGGCTTAGTATTTCTTACTTGTGACTTAGCGGAACTCTTTATTTTTTCATCAAAGCGGCAGAAATGGGCTTCTGTACCTGTTGGACCTGAAACTGATGCTGATATGAAATAAATAAATAAATAAATTAAAAATATCCATTTGCCTCTGGCACTGAAACACAAAACTGAAGCTAACACTTTACCTTGAGACAAATAATGTGACGCTCTCACACCAAAAAGCGCTCTGAATATTATTATTTTTATTCTACGTGAAAATAAAATGAAATTATGGGATTTGATTACAGAAATAAATCTGCTTTTCTAAACTTGAGATAATCAGATTGTCTTATTTTGAAGCCAGACAAGCTACTAATATAGCTAAATAAAAAGCAATTTTGATATAAAACACAGAAAAGATTTTAAATTAAAAGTAAATACGTGATCCCAGGTATTTTTGATGGACATGGACAGGAGTAGAGGACCTAAAGCTGTCTGAAAAAATATCCTGTTTCTGAAACATCAAACTATTTTTCTCTGAGAGATTTAGCTGTTCATTCCTGGTTTTAAAAATTTTCAGAGTTTCTCTTCAGCCACACTGTGGCAGCAGTGAGAGCTCCAGCATCACAATGAGATGAACTTCAGCTAAAACCACACCATCCCTCGGCTCCAAATAGCTTCACTAACAATTCAGCTCAGATAGTGACTCGAAATAATAACTAAATATAAAAAATAAGTGCTCGTGTTTACTGGTTTTCTCATATAGGTAGCAGAGTTGAATGCAGGGGTGGAAATTAGCACCCGCCACCCGCCAAAATCGGGTAAATATTTGAAGTGGCGGGTGAATTTGATCAACACACACGCCACTGTGGCGGGTTGGCAAGTTGAACAGAAAAGGTGTTATTTGTCCTCCTGACATATAGGGGGCAGCAATGTGCTCGAGTTGCTGCTGTTACGTCGAGCCCCGTTC
>NC_051451.1:7980924-8040800 GCF_001649575.2 Kryptolebias marmoratus
CTACAGATTACATGCAGTCTAACACCAACTAGGTGTTGTGATGAGAAGCTATTTTATTTTCTGTTTTTCAAGAGTAGTCAGCTTGTAGGGCACCACAACTGCTTCCACCCGCGTCGATCATCATCATCATATGAAATAACTTTTTGTCACAAGAAAAAATAGTGGCTGGTAAAATATTTGAGTGGCTGGTAAAAATTTTTGTCCACCAGCCACTATGGCTAGTGGACAAAATTTTTAATTTCCACCCCTGGTTGAATGTAACTGACTTTTATGCAAGGGGTGGCCAAGGCTTTCTCAGGGGATCACATACAAAGAAAGGAAATTAGTTTGTTTCTTCCATCTTAAAAAAAAAAAACAAAACAGCTCAAAATCACCTTTATTGTTGTCTCACATTACTCTTACATAAAACCTTACCTTTTAATATTGTTCAATGCTAATGTTATGTTAAAGACTGGCCACCAGATTACACCGTATTTCTATTACCGTATTTTCCGGACTATAAGGCGCACTTAAAAGCCTTCAATTTTCTCAAAAAACAACAGTGCGCCTTATAATCCGGAGCACCTTATATATGTAAGAAGTCGTAATGTTTTAGTACGACTTTGGTAAACTACAAAGCTGCACCGCTTGCAGCATTAGGGCTCAGTCATAGTCGCGCAGGGCTCCGTGCACGGCGCGAGTGTGAAGGCGTTTATACTTGACGCTTACGTCGGTGCAGTATTCTCCAAAAAGACAGGGGGGCTGTTCTGTTTCACTTAACGCGCCTTATATATGACAAAAGTTTGAGAATGGATCGTTCATTGACAGTGCGTCTTATAATCCAGTGCGCCCTATAGTGCGGAAAACACAGTAAATGTTTTTCTAACCCAGAACCTTTGCACACAGTTGTTGTTTTATAATAATTCAGTCATTCAGTAAAGTTATTGTTTTCTTTATAACACTGATAAGTCCTCTCCACGCCAGACAAGACAGCTGCTTGACAGACGTTTCACTCAGTATTCCTCATGTACCCTAATCGCTTTCAATGCCACATGCAGTGACTTGTCAATCAACTGGGGCGGCCAATCGGGTGCCAGGGCTGGCCAAGTGGCACCCCGGCCATCCCTTCTGGCTCCGCCCCTGCTCCGGTGAAGTTTTTTTTTTTTTTGTGAGCTTCGATTTGTTCGGAATCACCACATTTTGAACCAATACACATTTCTGATCTTTATTTCGAATCACGTTGACAGGTTTTTTAAATCTGGCCGCACAGAAAAGAAAAGGAAAAAAAAAAAAAAAATCACAACACATTTTGAAGACAGCGATTCAGTGCACATCTCTCCAACAATCAGTCAGCGACACAAATTGTCCCTGAGGAGCCAAGTTTCCTAGAGAAAATCTAAACAAAGGAGGTTTACAGTTTTTATAGCAAGAAAATCTGAAAGTTATTTCATCTGACTGGAACAAATCCCGAAGCAGGAAGACAAGTGAAACACAAACGCTGTGTTCAAGGAATCTGGAAATTAGTACGCGATTCTGCGCTGCAGCCTGAAAACATGCCACAAATAAAAGCATCAGCTGCTGGAGAAGCTGCACAGTTTGGGACAAGGAGATCGTTACATCTGTAGGAGCTTCGGACTGAAGGTCACGCAGTAAAAATAAAAGCAGAAACAACAGACTCAGACTTCCTTACGTTCGATAGCATTTTGTTTTCGCTCGGTGATATCAGTTCGGTTTTTTAGGAGCCTCACTTCGACCGCATCAAACCACAAGTGCAAACGTCAGGCAGGGGGTTCGGATCTGTGGACATTTTTAGAAGATTTTCAGGCGATTCAAACCCACTCGGGTTTGGGATGGACGACAAGTCAAAATCTGAACAACAAGGAGATTTAAACCCACACAAAACTGGATTTTTTAAAAAAAAAGAAGAGATTTTCTGCTGTTCACATGCAAATGTCATCTTTTGGTGACAAAAAAAAAAGAAAAAAAGAGGGACTTTCTGTGGCTAAAAGGGGGAGCATTATGTTTTTGGCTGCATGTGTTTGTCTGTCTGTTAGCAGAATATCTCGTGAACTTGAGGGCAGATTTTAATGAACCCTTCACTGAATGCACATCTACAACACATTAATGTTTGGAGTCAACTTGATTCAAGATGGCTGCTGCTGTTCATCGACTTTATCGAACAGATAAAAGGAATAACCCGACTCGTCCACAAAACCCCCCTGTAGCGCTAACAGACTGCGTAGAAGGCTACATTTAAGGTTTAACTCGAAGTGCTGCAACTCATAAGAGCATCTCCGTTTAAAACTCTGGCATGAAAAGCAGCTTTTTAAAGAAAGTTAAGGCTTTCAATGCTAGAATGTGCGTGCAAAGGATATAAATATAAAGAAAAAAAAGGATATTTCTGAAAACGGGTAGTGTACTGCAGAGCAGTGGCTGTGGTTGGAATCTGTGTGACGCGCCACCTTTGGATGATTTTCAGTAACACATCCTAATTTCCCAATAAAACATATTTTTGTCGTAATTACGCCAAGACATAACAACGTAGGTCAATACGGACAAAAAGAGTCCATGTCTAAATTACGTTTGATTGGCCTGAATACCTCCAACCACAATAAGCCTTAGTTATTTCTTTGGGGTCACACATTGAACAGTTCAGACAGAGCAGCTCGCCGCCTCTCCTCCGGCCTTTTAAGGACCCAGAAACTCTTTTTACCCAAGTTCCTTCTTTTTAAACGTGACAGGCGATTACTATTTTGGTGCCAATTTACTTCAAACGCAGGTTAAAGAGCAGTGAACGTCTTGATCCTAGCAGCCGGCGACGTTACAACACAAACAGGACGTGCCCCGTACACTCTGAGAAATGAAACGTGGTGGTACACAACTCATTTATGTCAAATTTAGTGCTTTTAGTTCATTTTACAGTTAAAATAGGTGATTTTTGTTGTGTTTGAAGCAGAGATATTAAAGCAGCTGGACACTGGTTATTAAATCCAACTTAAACACTTTGCTTAAAATGTATTTTACTGGATGAAGATTGTCCCAAAGTGCTTTCCGTCCAGAGTTTGAGCTATACATCAAATGCACATATTTAGCACCAGACAGGAAACACTGTGTGTGTGTGTTTGAGTCAAAGGTCACTCAGAGGCAACACATTCATGTAAACTGCAAAGAAAAAAACTGATCTAACTCAGTTGATTTTGCCAATATTGAACTAGAATTTGGTGTGGTGGTAGCTGAGAGTCACCCCCGACCTCATACGCCACCAGATCGTACGAGGTAGAGAAGGGTCAAAGAATGTCTCTGTAGATTTAGCGATCACATCCCCGAGAAACAGCAAGTTTTGGTCAAGAGCATGAGCCGCAAAGACAGAAGGTTCTGCGCAGTTACTTGTAGGAATCGTGTTTTTTCAGGCTGAGCAGCAGTCGGCCCTGGCTGCAGGAAAATGTTCTATATCGTGTTATTATTATCTACGATGTACCCGTTTTCTTTTTGAATTTATTTTTTTTTTTTTTGCTGTTACAAGAACTCGTAACTCAGTAACATGTCACAACCGTTTTAAGCCATGACGGCGAGTTTGCTTTTAACGTTTCGATTTGACAGGTGCCAGATGAAAGTCCAGCATTTCTCTCGTCTCTGTTTTAGTTTTTAAGGAAATATAGTTCCACTTTTGTGGCCGCGGGACATCGTATCATCTCGGCTTCTACTCTTCTACTCATCGTACTCTGGTGACTCTTGAACGTCCTCACAGACAGTCGTGGTCAAAGATTTGCGTGGAATAACTAAAAGAAAAACCAAATGGGAGCGCTAATATTTTCTGCTTTTCTCAACACATCTTCGTTAAATTTGTCTCTGACTGACTGCCGACCCTTCTACTTGGTACATCAGGATGGTGCAAGTTAAATAATCTAAATATTTATGTTTTAACAGACATGTTGGGTGGAACCAGTTAATCCAACATTTTATTTCTTAAAGTGTACAGCCTGAGGCTCACATTTCTTTCTTATGGTTCACCTTCTAAACGCACAGAGCTGACAGTGTTCAGATTTGCAGGGCAGTAGTGTCAATGTTTTACATTCTAAGTCATAATTAAAACACAATTTCGGCCCTTAATTTGTATCTGCAGCTTCTGGTGCTGCTCATTAACGCAATCAGAGGGTCCATTTATTGTCCAGCCGAGTCCACAGAGCGAGGTCTTGCTTCAGAAACCAGACCAGGCTGATGGGGGGACATTTCATGCGAGTCAGGTGGATCAGAGGGAGACCTGCGGGCCCGGGTAGGGCTCCCCTCCGCACCAGAAGTTGGGAGGCTGGGAGATCTCCACGAGCCAGACCTCCTTCTCCTTCTGCTCCACGGCTTTCAGCTCGGCTTCAGTCACAACCTTGTAGTAGTGGCAGTCCCTGCCGTCCTCCGGGTCGTACGGTGGGGCCAGGATATCCATGAACGCCGTCGGTCCGTCCACGGCGTCGATCTGGTGGAGGTTGTCCCGGTCCGGGGAGAGCACACACGGGCCGCTCTCCTCCGTGTACTCCGCCGAGGAGCGGAGCACCGAGCGCCGCAGGGAGCCCACCTGGGCCGGGGGCACGGGCGGGGGCAGGTGCGCGTGCGGGGGCGCGCTGCCGCAGGAGCGCTCCAGCCTGTCGAAGCAGCTGATCCGGACCTTCCCGTAAAGCACTTTGAGCACGCCGTGCATCCCCGGGTGGTCGTGCAGCGGGATGGAGGCGCCGGTTTTCAGCAGGAACACGCCCATGCTGAACTGGTCCGTCTCGCAGATGTGCATGTAGGTGACCGGGGGCACCCCGTGGTGGTGGTACGGGAGCGCGCGGGCCGAACCGTCCTCGGCTCTGCGCGGGACGAGCTTCAGGTCCGCCGCTCGCACTTCCGTCATCAGGCTCTTCAGCTTGTTGTGGTTCTCCAAGAACGATTTGCCGGCCTCTTCGCCGGGTCCCGGCGGGCTCCTGAAGGTGACCAGAGCCTGTCGGGCTATTCTCTGGACGATGGAAGTCATGGTGCTGTCGGCTGGCATCATACCGAAGCAGGAGCCTCGCTGCCCGGGTCCACTGGGCTCTCTGGTCGGGGCTTCAGCTAGCGCCAAAGATCGTTTATTGGCGAGAAGATGCACTCCACTAACAACCTCCTTCGGATTTTAGAAACCTTTAAATGGCTTTACGAAGAAGTGCTCAAAACCTGCTTTAACAAAAAAATAAATCATCTTAAATACCAATAAAGTTCAAGTAGCATGCATTCAAGGAAATTATCAACATACTTACAAAAAAAAAAACGTCGTTTGAAGTCCAGCGATAAGGGCAATGCCCGACCTCAATTTTCTTTCAGTTTTTTCGGTCAGGCTACAACACACTGCCCGTCTAAACAGTCTGTGTGCTTTTCCTTCACGCATTCATTTACGTTTTTTTATAATAAACATAAGAGAGTTTAAATAAGGAAAAATAACATGCTCAAATTAACTATACAAACATTTTTTTAATCTTCGTGAGAATATAGCGGTCAGTCTTCTCGACTTCGGAACCCCATTTTTAAATAACTGTCAAACACGTCCGCAGAAGGCAGTTTACACCTCTGGAATTGTGGGAGATGTAGTTATCGTTACAAACATAACCAAGTGCCATTAGCTCCTTGTCCAAAAATGACAGACTAGTAACTGAATAAGCTTTGCTAGGATAGTGGTTTCTTGATGTTTAACCACAAACTAAACACTTTGAGTTATTTAATGTATTACTAATACGTCCGGAATTGAGATGTCGGACTACATTACCCAACATGCCTCACAGGCTTCAGCGTTAAGTGATCTTTCACCCTGATACTCTTCGAACACAAACGGTCAAACATGGACAACGGCCTTTTGTGTTGCCATTTTTGAAATTTGCCTGTAAACGCTTGAAATAATAATAATAATAAAAAAACATTCAGCTATAAATCTTATTTATTACAGAAATATTTTCACATTTTAGCATCGAAGTTATGAACTGATATTTTTATTTTGCCATGAATTGATCAAAACCATTTCAAATATACATACAATTTAAAACACTACAGGTTACGACCATGTAATATAAAATAGCATACCAAATTAAATATATCAGGCAGAATTTTTGCAATTTTAACACGTTGAAAGAGGTGAATGACTTTTACCACTAGGTTTTCAATTGTAGGTGTACACCAAATGATTACTTTTTTCTGAGAGTTTCATTAGGATGTGTTCACTGGTTCATGAGATATTTTGCTAACAGACAGACAGAACTGATTCCAACAGTTGTTGTTGTAGTTTTTAACAAAGATCTTGTTTGGTCAATTAGTGCTGAGATTATGAGTTAGGGATTAGTCTTAAATACTGCCACACCACATTTTAGCTAATTAATTGTAAAATTGACTAAGTTATAGCCATTTTTGTGTTTGAAAAGGTTGAATACCTCTGGCAGCCATTTTGAATGGAGTCAACTCTGAAAATTAATCAGTTGTTGTTGTTCATCTAATGATTAATTTCTGAGAGTCTCATTAAATTCCATCCAGTAGTTCAAAAGTTATTTTGCTAACAGACAGGCAAACAAACGCACACACAGACAGACAAGAACATTTTCGCTCACCTTTCTGCAGCGGGCAATAAATATACAAGAACACAAACGGGAAAGCTTGTAATTGAACCAAAACATAGTGAGCTCCCCTGTTTTGCAGGATGAGTCAGCAGTTTCCAGTTGTTTTACAGCCAAACCGCATTAAAAAATGACAAATATCTACGACGTGTTTTTCGTCACTGCTAGTTCAGATACTGTTGAATCATTGATGCTAAATGTAAAACATGGCATTTAAAAATAAATTAATTGAATTTTACAGGGACTTTAAAAGCAATGTTATCCATAAATCATTTACTGATTTAACAGATTAAATTCACAACCCAGTGAGACACTCTGACCCCTTTTTAAATAAACCCACTTCAAAGTGGACGTCATATTTATCCCCAAGGTGAAGGCAATAATGTTTTGACTCATTTGTCTGTAGTGTTAGAAAAATATATCTTAAACCAGCTGATGGATTTTAATGAATCTCTCAGAAAGTAAACACTGAACAAGCATTTTCAGCTGGTTCACTTTGAAGGTAATCTATTTTAAGATGGCCGCCACAGCCAACTGACGTAAGCAAACGCAATCATAGTTATAACTCAACCCATCTGACATATGTTGGGCTAAAATTTGGTGTGGTAGTAGCTGAGAGTCATCCTCAACACGCACTAATTGATTGTACAAAATCTGTTTTCTAAAAGCAAAACATTCTGTCAGATTGTCATGATGGCTTTAGAGAAAACAGTTCAACTACAATGGCTCTGGTGGTGTTAACAGAAGAAATCCTAGATAGCATGGATAAAAGGAAATTTGCAATTGGTGTATTTCTAGATTTCAAAAAAAGCCTTAGATACCATCAATCATGATATCTTATTAAAAAAACTGGAAAGGTATGGAATTAGGGGGGTAGCATTAAACTGGCTTAGAAGCTACATTGGACAAAGGAAACAATTTGTAGAATTAGGTAATCAGAAATCAGATGTATTAAACATAACTTGTGGGGTTCCTCAGGGGTCAGTGTTAGGCCCCAAATTATTCAATTTGTATATAAATGATATAGTCAAAGTATCAAACCTGATGAAATACATTATATTTGCAGATGATACTAATATCTTCTGTACTGGCAATAACATCCAACAACTCCCAGAGGTGGTCAATACAGAAATGAAAAAAATACAACATTGGTGCAGAAACATAAAATTATCACTTAATTTAGAAAAAAAACCTAAATTCATAATATTTAGAAACTGTAAGAAACAAGAAAATAATGCAAATAAAAGTATTGACAGTATTGATTTACAACAAATTCGTGAGATTAAATTATTGGGTGTTATATTAGATGATAAATTTAGCCGGAAATCACAGATTTGCCAAGTCAAATCAAAACTAGCCAAAAGTGTTGCTGTTTTGAGGGGAATAAGATCTGTCCTGGACTACAAATCTTTGTTTATTTTGTATAATATAATCATTGCACCATATTTGACATATTGTGTGGAAGTCTGGGGCAATACATACAAAACAAATGTACAGCCGTTGTACATCATACAAAAAAAATCAATTAGAATTCTCCATAAAGTGGGTTATTGGAAACATACAAACCCATTATTTTTTAAGTCAAATGTACTAAAATTTTAGGATATTGTAACTTTTAAATCCGTACAACTTGTGTTTTAAGTAAGAAATCATCAGTTTTCACACAATATTCAAAACATGTTTTGTGACAGAGAGGAGAAGAAAATTTTTAAAAACAATGTATTAGAACCAAAAAGAGTTTTTGTTTATCAGTATGTGGAGTAGATTCATGGAATGGATTGAGTGATGAGTTAAAAAGAAGTACAAATATAAACCAGCTTAAAAAACTGTTTAAGAAGGAGCTTATTGGGAAATATGTTATGTAACATGAGTGTTTCAATGACCAATAATGCTATTGATGATATAAAATGTTCAAATAATTGTATATTTAAAAATGAGAATGTGAGATTTAAGCGCCATGTAATGTGAAAATAATTTAAGTTTATTTGGTGTTTGGAGAATCAAATGTTTATAAGTTGATGAATATGTGAGGGGCAGGAAAATATAAGATCTTGAATCTTTTACCTGCTCCTTTTAGAACAGATAATGTAAGATTGCATGCCAATTGGTCAAGACAATTTGCTTTAATTATATATATATATATTTTTTTTTTCTTGCTTATATTTATTTTGTCTGTTCGAAATAAAGAGAAAGAAAGAAAGAAAGAAAGAAAGAAAGAAAGAAAGAAAGAAAGAAAGAAAGAAAGAAAGAAAGAAAGAAAGAAAGAAAGAAAGAAAGAAAGAAAGAAAGAAAGAAAGAAAGAAAGAAAGAAAGAAAGAAAGAAAGAAAGAAAGAAAGAAAGAAAATTTTCCAGTACCTATTACAGTCACCTCTGCCTGACAGATTTTAATGAAACCTTTAGAAAGTAATCCCTGTGCATCTAGAAGTACATGTTGTAGATCTACATCTACTACTCATTAACTTTTGGAGTCACTCCAGTTCAAAATGGCCACCACCTTAGCAAAGAGAAAAATGGCTCCAGCTTTACAGACACTGAGCTGTGGTAAAAGCTGAGAATCCCTCACAACAAATATGCCATGGACTACACATTGTGGGATATCTTTGCCTAAAAGTTTGTCATTTACTGTTGACAAAAAAACAAAAACTCGTAGCACCTATCTCCTGAATGAGCCGGATGTTTTGATTTGGCCGAAACGGCACAAAGTACACAGAAGGAGTTAGGTTGCAAAAAAAAAAAAAACGTCCAAAGAAAATGGAAAAATCAAACAAAAGCAGGAAAACGCCAGCGTGGATGCTGACACAGCATTTCTTGAAGTATTGTTGGAGTCAACCCTGTTTGTGCGGTCACAACATGTCACGTTATATGAGCACAACTCAAGTCGATTTAGGGAGCACTTATAGTAAAACAAACACCAACCCTGGACAAAAGTCCAGTAAAAGTGTCAAAGTGTTTATTTGTGAGATTTATGACATCATGTTCAGATCTGAGTTAGGAGCAGGAGACAGAAAACAGACAGAAGACATCAACAGGCTGTAATGTTTGTTCTGTTTACAGTTCTGTTATAAATATACAGGGCTGTGTGTGTGTGTGTGTGTGTGTGTGCTGTTGCTCGGTCAGAACTCATCCTGTTTATTTAATTTGGACGGTGACCCTCGCAGGGCTTCCATGGTTGGGCTCCACACTAGGACCGAAAAGAGTCCGGACCCCGAATCCCCGAATCCCTGAATCACGGCGTCTATTTTCAGCCCGCCTTCACTTCCTGCGGATGAAAAAAACAACAACATATTGCTTCGGGAGAGGCGTGACGTCACGCTCTGACATGCTCGGCCATGTTTTTGTGTCACATTGTGAGTGGGTGGGTGTCAGATCTTTATCAGGCCGAGGCTGCAGAGCTGCGTGTGTTTGTGAGATCTCCACGCTGGTGTCCTACAGATTCACTCTCACAGACTGAGAACATGTTTTATTTTTATCAAGGGGGTGTCAAAGTGAGGAACTCCGGCTGAGGGAGGGAGGCGGGGGTGATTCAGAGAAGGAGAAGTTTCCCTATCAGGGTTCATTATCGCCCAGCGCTGATGCTTTTGCCCATATGTGGGTGTGTGTTCATGTGTATGTCTGTTAGCAAAGTATACCACAAACTACTGTGTTTTCAAAAATCTGTTGTCTATGACAGCCATCTAGAGTGGAGCTGTCACCAAAAGTTATTCAGTTTTAGATGTACGTCTAACGATTACTTTCTAAAACGTTTCATTGAAATCTGCCCAGCGGCTCAAAACATATTATGCTAACAGACGAACACGGACAAAAACATTGTTTGCCTTTGTAATTAAAAAAAAAAAAAATTAAAAGACATTGTTCTTTGATCGGATGGAGGAAATAATTACCGAATCACCTTGTAATTTGCTGACGTAAAACCCAGTTTTGCACCAATCTACAGATAAAAAACAGCTGATTAGTTAAGAAGCGAGCTGTCAGACTTTAACAGGCTGGTTGACAGGAAACAACAAGAGAGCTGTCAGCTGAAACAATGGTTGTTTTTTAAAAAAATAAAAGAAAAACTGTCCAGAAGAAGCTCATTAAACACTAAGCAAAACATGCTGGTTGTTCCCTTTCAGCTGGCTGGAGAAAGGGGAAACATCGGGTAGATTTAAACGAATACTAGGACAGAAAATCAAGAAGGGGAAATGAACAATGAACAGGAGGCAATATTTGTAAGCAGACTAAGAAATCAGCTAAAGGAAATGAGATTTCTATCCAGAAAATTCACAACAAACCATCATTAGAGCGGAAGACGTGGATGGTTGGGTTCAGAGATGAGTCTGACCAGGAGACGGTCCTGGGACTTTAGTTTGGTTCTGATCCAAGAAACATTTCCACAGTCACTGATGAACTGGGGCTGCACATCAGGTAAAGGAGCAGGGGACATGCACATCTATATTTGAAATTCAACCCAATTCAAGATGGCCGCCACAACTAATCAGCATTGGCAAACACAAAAATGATCATACCTGATCATACCAAAATGGCTCTCAATATAAGATGAGTTTAGTTTAAATCTCTGGTGTTTTTAAATCTTTTCAGAACTTTTGGTTTTACATGTTTCCCTTTTCCATTAATTTTAAACAGTTTTATTATTATTATTTTTTTTTAATACCAGCAGTGTTTCATACTTCATTTCTACCGGCTGGTAGTTGACGTAGCAGCACTCAAATTCTCAGGCAGTTCTCTTGAATTTCTGTCTCCAGCATAATTTTATCACAGTCCATCTTTGAGTCTTTGTCACATTTCTGGAGTTATGGAGAAATGGTTGAGATTGGCCGGTTCTGTTCATCTGTCAGCACAGAAGGAGGACGGTCTTTCCCTGCCGGTGAGACGTGCCTTTAGGGGGTAATTATTGCTCGCTGCCATGAAGAGTAAAGGTAACCTTGTAATTGCCTCTCTGTGTGTGCATGTGATTGTTTGTCTGTCTGTTAGCAAAATAAGTCATGAACCAGAAAAGATTTTTTAATGAAACTCCCAGAACGTAATCACTGGATGTGCATCTAAAACTGATTAACTTTTGAGGCCAACCAAAGTCAAGATAGCTGCCACAGCTAATCAACTTTAGCAAACACCAAAATGGCTATAACATCATCAATTTTACAATCATTGATCTACAATACGGAGTGGTAGTAGCTGAGAGTCATCGCCAACACATACTTTGAGTGCTAATGGATTGCACATGATTTAGTTTTAAAACTTCACCATTAATTATTGGCAACAGCTCTGTAAACCATTGTCATCAACCACTTGACAGGTTTTGGTGAAACTTTCAGAAAACATTAATTTAGTACACATACAACTATCGGCTTTTGGAGTCAATCCAATTCAAGATGGCTGCGACAGCCAAACTGATCTTAGGAAACACAAAAAATGGCTACGTCTGCCAAATTGACAGATTTCAAGCTAGACTTTATTGTGGCAGTGGCTGATTCCAAATGCATGCTCTCCGCACTACCTTTTGCATCACATCTTTGCTTAAAGTCTTTGCATTAACTGTTAAGTCAACACCGTCTGACTGTTGGCAAAATTTTAGTGAAACTCTCAGGAAGTAATCATTGGATGTACATCTGGAACTCATTAACATCTGGAGTCAACCTAATTCAAGATAGCCCTTATAGCTCATCCACATTATCTAACAAAAAACCCCAACCATAACTAGGCTAATTTACAGATACAGAGCTAAATTTGGTCTGGTAGTGGCAAACAGTCACCCCAGGACATATTCTGAGCAGTAACAGATTTGTAGATTTTGTTTTTTGCTGGAAAACTTTGAAACTTGTCAGACACTTTCTCCTGCGATCCTTCCAAGACTCAACAAAAACACTTGAACTCATCACAGCACGCAAACCAGCTGTGCTTCCCCCTGATGAAAGTGCTGCTAGCGGCCTTCGGAAAGACAACAAAGGTCCATAGCTTGAGGTTTGCGTGCCGTTATCCCTCTGACACTTCAACTTGAGTGGATCCAAATGGGTTTTGTGACAGACTTTGGTCCTCGGGGTAAAGACAGGAAACTGGATCTGGAGGCCAAAGATCCCCGCAGAGAACGTTCACATGCAGACCCTGACATCACATACAATGCAGAGGTTTTCTCTGGACGGCAGTCATGAAGTGGTATCCATAAATACCAGAAATGCAAGCTAGAAACCTCCTCTAATGATCTTTATCTAATGACTCTGGGAAAGATGATTCTGTCTGATGTTCCCAGTGTGTCTGTGCTTGCTTATCTGTGACCCACGTGGCCTGTGTGTGAGGAGGGGGAGGGGGCTGCAGGGTTTACAGTCTGTAGATGCTCCCCTCTGATACGGCTGGGTGACTGTTTCACAAAACGAGTGCCTCCCTGCGAAGATGCGACGTCAAAGAGGTGACTTCACGGGCGCGAGCGCGAACACAGAGATGCCGTGCGAGCTACCGCGGTGACGTCAATATGTTGTGTTATCGTGTTTACTCTCCCCACCGAAGACCTACACGCGCCGGCCTTATTTATTGACACAATGTGGAGCGGCGACGAACCATAGCAAAACAAGTCATTTCACATTCTGCCGAGGCCGCTGGTGTCCACCCCCCCCCCAACACACACAGACGGTGCTGAATTAGGTCAAGAAAGATGAGGGAAAATATATTGAAAATAAAAACACAAATGCTACATCTGAAGAATCTGAAGCCCACTGCCAAGAGTATTTACTGTAATCTCACAGTTTTTATAAAAACGTGCTGATAACTTGGTCATTTAGCGCTCGGCGTAGAACTTGAGGACGACTCTCGGCTACTACCACTCCAAACGTCAGCCATTTTTGTGTTTTCCCAGGTTGATAAGCTTTGGAGGACATGTTAAATTGGATTTTCTCCAAAAGCTAATCAGTTGCAAATATACATCCAATGATTGCTTTCTGAGAATTTCATTAAGATCCATGCAGTGATTTATGACATAATTTGCAAAAATGACAAACAAACACTTAAACATTCACACAGACAAACAACATATTGCCCTTTCGTCTTTGGCGGCAGTCAATAGAATTATAAGACAACATAACATAACATAATGTAAAATGATGTAACATAAAGTATTGTAAGATGTCGTAAAGTAATATAAAGTAATGCAGCGTAAAACAGAGTAACATAACGTAACAACATAACTTAGTGTTACATAATGTAGCAAGAAACGGAACACAGAGTGACATTATATAGCATGGCATAACTTAGTGTACACACACACAGCCAAGCAATTAATTGCCTTTTCAATGCAGTTTATTTATATAATGCCAATTCACAACAAAAGCCATCTCAGGGCACTGTAGAAAAACATTCATATACATTATAATATGCCAATTAGTAAAAGTTATCAGTCTAAGAAAACCAGAAGATTGCGTCAAATTCATCGCAATCTCCTATCCTGAGCAGCACGTAGGCAACAGTGGAAACGAATGACTTCCTTTTAACAGGAAGAAACCTCTAGCAGAACCAGAACTAGGCTCAGGATGAGCGGCCATGTTCTTCCAACGGCTGGGGTTAAAGAGGACAAAAGATACCTAGACAAATTTAATGGCTGTTCCAGTTGGACTTTCTATGGGAAGAAAGTCCAAAAACAAGGTTAAAAACCCAAAACAACTGGACTTCCATTCTGTAGCTGAAGACGTTTCACTTCTCATCCATGGAGCTTTCTTAATTCAAAAAGCAGAGAGTGTGGGGTTCGAACTTTTACAGCTGAGATAATCTGTAAGCTAGATTCACATAGAAGTCCGGTTGTTTTTGGTTTTTAACCTTTTTTTAAATTTACCATGTCCTGAATGACTGCAAATCACCATCAGCATATGGGAAGAAAGACAAAGACAAACACAATGATAATAAAAAATGATCTAATTAATGATAGAAATGTTTACAAATATAAACAAAGAGAGTAGAGCGAGCAACGGCAGCAGCAGAGTGAGGACATTTAGTCAATTTGTCCTCCAGCAGTCTAAGCCTATAGCAGCATAACTAAGGGATATCTCAGGAAACCCAAGCCAACCCTGACTACTGTACTTGTTTGTTGAAAACATTTCACTTTTCATCCAACAAGCTTTCATTCCAAACTAAAAAAAGCTTCAAGGGTTTTAACTGTAGGGTGTTGCTTTGTGAGCTGAACTCACATGCAAACCAGTCTTTCTCCCCTCCTTCATTAGGGTCGTTAGGGCCTTTTGTTGCTCTGGTCTACATGAAAGATGTTTTGGTCACCTGCACGAAAGAGCAAATCAGTGTGAAACTGAACAGAGCATTTCGCTCTCAGACTGCAGGTTTACTTGTGGCTCCTAGAGCTTCTAAAAGTAGAACAGGAGGCAGAGCTTTCAGTTCTCAGGCTCCTCTCTTGTGGAACCAACTTCCAGTACAGTGGCTTGTTTTAAAATGTCTTGAGAGGGTGATGTTTTTGATGACTGAGAAATCCTCTCACAACAACATTATGCAATGAAAGGATTAGGGTTTAACAATTTGTTGCAAATAGAAGTGAAAAAAGTACATAAACTAGCAAAATATGGAGTTTATAATACCTACCACAAACTGATCCACAAGCAGTCCAAGATGTTCCTAATCTTTCTCTTCTTTTATTTAATGGTGGGAGATATTGTTATTGCCTGTGACTGCGTTTGTGTGTTTGCTTGGCTGTCTGTTAGCAAAATACATCATGCACCATTGGACAAATTTTAATCAAACTCTCAGAAAAGAATCACTGAATGTTTATCTACAACTGATTGGAGTCAAATCCAATTCAAGATGTCCACAGCTACATGACCTTAGGAAACACAAAAAGGGCTACAATGCAGTCAGTTTCATTGATATTGAGCTTAGATTTGGTGAAGTAGTAGCTGAAAACCATCCACAACACTAACAGATCACATGAGATCTTGCTAAGTTGTGTGCGTTTGCACATAACGTTAACACAAAGATGGCTATTACTTTGTCATTTTTACACAGTTTTGTAATTTGGCATGTTAGTAGCTGACAGTCATCCCCAAAACATTCTCTGAGCTCTAAAAAAAACACCCAAGACCTTCGGTTAATCAGTGAATTTGTGTGATCTTTGTAACCAGCATTATGAATTATTCTTATAGTCAGGTGTGGTGGAGAAGGAGGCAAAGCCAGTGTGCAGAGTCATCTTCAGAAAATAAAATAATTTATTCTAAAATAAAGAAATAAAACAAAAAAATAACAAGGCAGCACAACAAAACTAAATACAAAACAAACTAAATCCAGAGACCAAACGGACAGCGCAGGAGACGTGAAACAGACAGCAGGGGAAATAGACAAACCAACCAGCAAGTAAGTGGAGGAGATAACCGGGTTTTAAAACAGAGGGTAATTAGGTGACGTGGGCACAGGTGAGTGATAACTAACGAGGAGCAGGTGGAGATGGGTGTGGCAGGAAAACAAGTAACTGACTGAGGAGAGGTGAATAATGACAGGAGTACAAAGACAAGGAACAAAAACTGAACAAAGACAGGACTAAGTGCAAAGAAAACACAAGAAACAACAAACACAAACCTAAATATAAAAAACAACAATAACCCCCAAATCCTGACACTTATAGTCATCTTTTGTAATATGGCGAATGGTAATAAATAAACATTTATATGTATTCCCCAAACCTTTGCTCAATACAATGAAACCAGTGAACTGTAGAGAATGTGGCATTATTTGTTGTTCAGAATGTCTTTTACTTTATTTATCACCGAAATGCTGTTTGAAACGTTATAGTGTATATTTTTCATACAAAATTTCCAACTTATTTTATCATCTGATATAACAACAAGAAACCTGATGTCATGGACTGATTAACTACAAGGAGTCAACGCCCCTGAAGCATCCCTTCATTACACCAAGGTGAACACAATTATCAGCTTTTTCCAAATCATTAAGAGTTTTTGCAGCCACTCTTAAACATCCTCCAGTATCCCGAGAATAAACAGTTTAATGCCAAAGTTTATGGAAAGTAATTAACACACATATGTCTAAAGTTGCTCTTTGTTAAAGAGTTTGAACAGAACACCACATCAACATCTTTCTGCGGTTTCACCTCTGACACCCGGAGTTTCTCAGGTTGAGTCATGAGAAACGGTCCCCATAAAAAAAAGGGAGCTGTTGAAAATCTCTTCCAAATGTTTTCACACAGAAGCAGGACTAAAATAAGCCTCTGGGGAAGCCTGGAACAAAAATGAGCCACATTCTTTCACTCAGCTTGCTTTAAAATCCCACCATGCAAACTGCAAGACATGAATTGTTTTGTTTTGTTTTTAACCCTCTGAACCAACTAACCCTCTGCTGGCTTGTAAAAAGATTTAATAGGTTTATCTAACCTCCTATTGACAGTACTTAAAAAAATGATTTAAATAAGATAAGATATGCATAATATAATTATGAACAGAATTATGCTTTTTTCATTTTTATTAACTGAAACAGAAAATGTATAAATAGAATTTAAGATACTGGGGGGAAAAAAATCATCAAATTAAACTTCTTGTCCTTAAACAATGTGATTTAAAGCTTTTAACATTTTCACCAAAGAAAACTAAACTTTCTGTCAATTTGTTGACCCAATTTCCTAAATCAGCAAATTAAAACTCAAACAATCCCTATTTATCTTTTTTGTTTATTGATTTGTCTGTGCTCCTTTAATTTACTTACTTATTGTGCAACAGCTCCCTCTGATGACTAGAATGTGGCATTACGCCCTCAGCATCCGTATACATTTATTTACATGAACCTATATAAAATATATCAACATATATTTTGATAATTGTTATTTGAACCCTGATTATGCATTCCACTACTCAAACTAATCCTTTTTTGTCAAGAGCAACAATTAAAAATGTAAAACCACAATAGTTAGAGTGGACCACCCCCACCATAACAATAGATAAAAACTGGTTATACAATATTATTCATTGTTAAATATGTATATATGTGTGTATATCACACTATTTATCTCTACTTTTTAAATTTTTATATTTGCTAACTGTTGCTTTTGACACTGTGTGCTGCTACTGTTCCTTTTTTAATCATCTCTTCAATGCTGCTGGAATTTTAATTTCCCTGAAGGAGTCTTACAATGATATCTATCTATCTATCTATCTGAATCATTGGGATGACTCTCAGCTACTACAACATTGCATTTTAGCTCAAAATATATAGTCAGTTTGGGGTTGGCTAATTAAACCATGAAAGCCTTGTTTTAACTTACAAAAGAAACAAAGTTTTTCTAAACTCACCACCACAGGCTGCAGGTCTTAGTCTCTCTAATCTAACATAGCTAACAACAGCATGAAGCGGCTTCCTTTAACTTGGAGCCTGAGTGTCTCTTAAACATGACCAGGAGTTTATTTCATTATCTTTAGTTCGACTTGAACAGACGTTGAGGTGGAGGCTTTGCTACCAGCTAACAGGTGACGGACTGACAAGTGCATGTCTGCTGGGTTTTGGTTCATGCGGTGGATGAAGCAGCCTGCAGAGTGGACAGAGTTGGTACACAATCTCTGTGGGTTTATATAACAGGGAAGATCTTCCTTTGAAGCTCGTCCTTACTTCTGGCCTGATCATTCACTGGCTGACTGGTACAAACAAACCCAGTCTCTGCAAATGTTATGATGCACATTTTTTTTCTCCTACTGACTTTAATTCACATGTCTAAGTTTACATTTTTTACTCAGTAATGGATGGGATTTTAAATTTAACTAAGTACAGACTTGAAATAAAATACACTAAAGTAAAAGTAAAAGCATAGTGTGGTGGATGCTCCTACCACCACATAGTGTTAGTATTTCTTTATTAATTTATAGTTTAAGTTGGTTATTTCATATAGACATATATTTTCTAATGGGTGCACACTTTGGTTAATGACTGTCTGAATGGTTTATTTACACTTGTGTTTTTTTGAGGTGCTGCTTATAGGAATCAGCTGGTGGAGGAACCTGGGGCAAACCATCTACAAATTACTGAAAGACGGAAGGGGAGACGCCAAGATGATGATTATTTAATTTGTCACTTAAAATATTCACTTGTTGTGCTAAGTTAAAGTTAGTTTTGCTTTATTTGTTTATAGAATGTTTTAGTTAATTTTGTATTTATTTGTTCTTTTGTTTGGTCAAACCTCCCTCAGGTGGTAGATTTGGATTACTCCACTCATATTTAAGCAGCCTTTGTTCTTTGTTTGTGTTCAGTTGACCTCAGTTAATTTAGATCCAAATTTATTACGTATCCTTTGATTTATTCTTGATTTAAACCTTTATGTGTTGTTGATGAATTTTGAAGAATTAAACTGGAAACCTTTTTCTACTTTGAACAATTTTTTGTCTTTGTTTGAGTTTGGTCCCTCACACATAGATTGGATTAATTACTTTAAAAAGTACACAGTGCACAAAATTTATACTCAATTACAGTAAACCAGGTGAATGTAAATCTCTACTTTCTACCTCTGCAAACACCCCAATGAAAGCTTTTATCACTCAAGTGTTTCTCCTTGTTTCTGCCAGGGGCCCCTTTTGTGTTGACAGCAGGGGGACTCTGCAGCCAAGACCACCACGCCTGTGTGAAATGGTACCGTATACAGTGAACATGCTGTATGTATCTGTAATCCTGAGGGGCATTAACCCTCCTCACCCTGGAGGTCATCACACTGGGACCATCTGTCATTAAAGTGCAACCTGTCACCTTCTTTTAGAGGGTCACCAGGCACGGCATGTTGCAGAAAGAAATTAAAACGAGCACAGCTACGTTTCTGTTGCATCAAACGATGGATTTTTGCAGAGAATTGTCAACTCATCTGCCAAGTGGAAGTGATGATGTGAGGTTTTCTAGTAGTTATACAGAATCTGATCATCCATAGTTTTGAGCTGACACAATAGTTTGTAAAGCTCCTAAAACTAGATTAGAGCTTAAAGGCGTTCCCTCTGGCACTTCTGGCTCTCAGGACTGCCTAAATAATTCTGCAGTCTGTTTCCGACTGCTTTGCTGTTTTTACAAGAGATCATATGTTCATTATGGCTCATCTAATCTTTAAAAGTAAAATATAGATAAAGGCTTAGAAAGTCCACTTTTTGTGCCAGTTTTAAAATATGATCGTATAATGAGAAACTACAACTTCGGTCAAATCTTGTGAATGACGATTGCCAGTCATATGCAACATTGTGAGATCTTGTGAGATGTGTTAGCACTCAGAATACGTACTGAGGATGAGTCTCAGCAACTATGCCAAATTTTTTAGATTAATGTTTGGAAAATGAAAATGAACTGAGTTGCAGCCGTTTTTATGTTGGCTAAGGTTGCTTTGTTGTGGCAACTGTCTTCAGTTGGTTTGACTCCAAAAGTAAATCAATTGTAATGCACACACAGTCATTACGATCTGAGAGTTTGACTAAAATCTGTGGTTCATGAGAAATTTTGCTAACAGACAGACAGACACATAAAACACAAGAACAAAAACATAATCCTCTATTCATTTTCAGAGGCCGAGAACAAAGATGCCATTAGGCAAACCTAGTGACCTTAACTAGACTTAGTAATGTTTATTAAATTGTTTTTCTAGTGTATGTGTTTGGTATTAATGCTGGTCTTTCTTACAAAGCAAAACAGCATCAGCCGACGTTTTCTAGAAGCTAAATAAACATTTGAAGGCATTTTGGAACTTTAGCTCAACATGTTTAAATAAAGATAAATTGGCAAAAACTGATATTATCTTCCTGAAGGGGAAGTTCTCTTTTTGGGGTGAAATAGTTTTACCATAAACCCCCACTGCATGACTTTGAATGTAAATCCAAAGGAACACTCAAATTTTAGAGGCCTTGGTTCTCATCTGGAAAAAGGTGGAATGATCACTGTGGATTAGGGGTGATTCTTTTCTTCAAGTAGAGTTGAAGTAGCAGGGAATCTTACTCATGAGAGATGGTACGATGGAGCTGAAAATGGACCGATTGATCAGAGCCTCGTCTGCAGTAATGAGAGCGTTACTTTAGTCTGATGAAAGGCAAAGCCCTTGATTCACTTTTTCATCTTTGGTCTAATCTTCACATATTGTCATGAGATGTGGATCATGACTGAAAGAATAAGATCCGGGGTATAAACAGCTGAAATGAGTGTCCTCTGTGGGGTGGCCTATCATGACTTTGGGTCATTTTACCCTCAGGACACAATATTGCTGGCAACAAAAGCAACAACAGGTAAGTAAAAGAGCTTTTATTTTGGTAGCCACAGGACTGGTCTTTGGAACAACAATGTCTGTAGGAGGAGAGCACACAATGTAGGGTGATTTCTCAAGAATGTTTCCAGAGATTATTGAATTTTCAGGATGACAAATAATACTTTAACTTTGGCTTTTTAAAATAGGTTTTTAGGGAGGAGCAGATTCCAGGAGTTCAGGAAGGAGTGGTGAGGTCAGTATGGCAGTGAATGGTTGGTGAAAGCGGACAGGCAGGAGAGACTTGAAGGCTGAACTGGCTTCTTTGTACTTCTTTTTAGGAGGAATAAAATGTAAGAGTTCATCAAAGGACCCATGGAGGATTTCACAAGGTAGGCAAGGAGATACAGAAGATTTCTGCAGGAGAAACCCAGGTAAGGCTTAACTGGGATTTTCACAGAGGGAACTACAAAATTACCGGCAATTGAACGATCAACCATGTAACATTCAGCAGTCATACAAAGAATAATGTCTCTACTCAGCCTTAAGTAGCAGGTGTCTTCTTTTGGATAACCAGCTGTGTGTGAAATATGCCCAATGGCACCATCAGCTGGACATACTAGAGACTGTGCTGAAATACCACTCTGCCTGTATCAGGAAGGGGGAAAGAGGGAAGACAAAGAGAAAAAGAAGCCCAAACAAGCTAGAATCCTGACAAGCCTTAGAAATAAGCTGAGGAGCTCCATCCCCCAGGGGTAGCTTGGAGTAGAGCCGCTGCTCCTTCTCATCAAAAAAGGTTAGCTGAGGTGGTTCAGGTATCTGATTAGGATTCCTCCTGGGCGACTCTATCTGGAGGGTTTCCAAGTGTGTCCTACTTGGAGGAGAACCAGGAGCAGGCCCAGAACTCACTAGAGGAATTATATATCTTTTCTGTCTTAGGAATACCTTGGGATCTCCCAGGAGATATTGGAAGGTGTTGCCAGAGAGAATGATATTTGGGTTTCCCTCCTGGACCCGTTGCCTCTATGACCCTATCACGGATAAGCAGAAAAAACTGGATGAATGGATGAGCCTTTAACCTCATCTTGATTCTCCTCATCAGACGGAGTTTGCCTGTTTGTCATAGAGAATGTCCAGTTATCATCAGATAATGCATTGTTAAAAATAAAATAAATATTTGTAAAGGTAGAAATATGAGCATTTCTTCAAACATGTTAACAGTGTGTGGAGTGTGTGCTTGTTTCTGTTATTTAAAATCAAGTGTGTCGATTTGCGTTAAATTGTTCGCATCTGATGTGTGTGTGTTAGTGTAAGTGTGTGCACGTGGTACATGTGTATGTGTGTGTTTACACTTGGATGAACCTTCTGTTCAGTGTGCCGTCGTTCTCAGTGAGCTGGGTTTTTAGGTCGCAGTGTTCTCTCCGACATACACACACATGCACACATACACCCACACACACACACACACAACCTCTCAGCTTGACTTCGTCCTTATATACATGACAAGACCTCTGGGACCCCCTAAACACACAAATACACACATGCACAACCTCTGCAGCCCTGTTAGCATACAGCGTCTTTCTCTGCTTTGTGTGTGTGTTTGTGTGTGATGCTGCAGGGTTTAAAGCCTCTACTGCTGTGTAACATGTCGACTCTTTTTAGAGATGTCCTGTAAACACACATGCAGTAACATGCTGGACTCTATGTTAGCATGACCCTCGTACACACACACATACACTTTTTACACGAGATAACATACCAACACACACTCGTGAGTGTAACAATGTTAGGCAACAAGTCTCTAATTCAATAAGACTCGACATCAGCTGTGTACATTAAAGCTACAGAATCCATACATCAAATTCACCACAGTCATCAAGTTCTTCCTTATCACTGGTGTTTTAGATGGATTATATTTTCAAGCAGGGCATTTCTACATTGATCAGTGTTGTAAAGACGTTCCCAGGCCAGAGAGGATACACAATTCATCCAGCAAACTCTGGGTCTGTCCCTGGGTTTCCTCCTAGTGTTATGTGCCAAAAAAAAACCCAGAGGGAGGTGCCCAGGAGGATTTCTAATTAGATGCCTGAACCAGTTCAGATGATTCTTTTTGACACAGAGAAGCAGAGGCTCTACTCCAAGCACCCCATGGATGATGGAGCTCCTAACCTTATCTCTAAGGCTAAAGGCAGAGCCTGGCCACCCTAAGATGGAAGTTCATTTTAGCCGCTTGTATCCAGGATCTCAACCTTGTGATCATGATCCATAAATCATGACCATATGTTAGGGTTGGAAAATAGACAAAACCAGTAAATTGAGAGCTTTGCCTTTCAGCTCAGCTACTTCTTTACCAAGACAGACCAGCGAAATGCCCTCATTACTGTGGAAGAACCCCCAATCCATTGGTCCTTCTCCCACTCAATTTTACCATCACTCATTAACAAGACCCCCACTCATTATCCCCTGACCCTAGAGGGAGCTTTTAACCTTTTTTCTGATTGAGAACCATGGCTTTAGACTTAGAAGAGCTGATTCTCATCCCAACTTCTTCTTACTAGGCAGTGAACCATCCCAGTGTACACTGAAAGTCATGGCTTGAAGACACCAACAAAACCATATCATTTGCAGAAACGAGAAGAGACCCTGAGGTTCCAAAACCAGACACCCTCCTCTCCATGACTGCACAGGTTGTAATTAAAAAGCTCCCTGGCATCAGGGTGCTGAAATGGACTACATTTGGCCAAAGACACTGAACACTCTAAGGCAGGGGTATGCAACCCTGGTCCTGGAGAGCCACTATCCTGCATGTTTTACTTGTTTCTCTGCTCCAACACACCTGATTTGAATCAGTGTGTCATTAACAGGCTTCTGAAGAACATGACGAGGTAATTTAACCACTGAATCAGGTGTGTTGGAGCAGGGAAACAAGTAAAACATGCAGGATAGTGGCACTCCAGGACCAGGGTTGCCCACCCCTGCTCTTAGGGGTTGTCATGGTTGACATGCCTCTTCACTGTCACATGGGGACTGGGACAACACCTATGGAGTGGCAGACCAGAGTCATGCTTCTCAATTTTGAAAAAAACAAAAAGAGTGTTTCAATTATCAATGGGCCACACTGCTCAGCCTCCCAGGAAAGTTTACTCCACAGTGTTGGAAGAGAGGCTTTGACTGATTGTTCTCAGATTCGAAAGGAGCAGTGCAGCTTTCATCCTGGTTGGAGAACAGTGGACCATATCCTTACCATTGCGTAGCTGTTAAGGTGGTCTTGGGAATTTGATTTTCTGGTTTATATGTGTTTTATGGATCTGGAGACGACTTATAACTGTGTTCCCTAAGGCATTCTGTGGGGTGTTCTGTGGTCACTTGTAGGAACTATCCAGTCCCGAACTAACCAAAAAGCTGTGTCCACATTTTCTGTACTTTCACAATCACCTTCAGAATTTCAAATGTGAAAACATGAATCAGTAACTGCAGTGAATTTAGGAGACTGACTGAATGAGCCAGAGCAGGATGTTTAATTTAACTCCAGTATTAAAATATGCACAACTTGATTTCTGTTTTTGAGTGTTTTTTAGCCAAATTTTGAAATCAAACTATCCTTCATTAAAGGAAAAAAACAAACAAACAAACAAAACAGGATTGGGTTGTGTGGTTTTCTGTAAAACACACAAACCTGCAGGGCAGAACATAAATGATACACACATTCTCACACATGTACACAAACAAGTGGACCAAGCTAAGTGCTTGCCAGCGGCAGTGTTGGGAGGAAAAGCAAAAGAACATTTGTCCGGTTGGCTGGTGTCTGACTACTCACACAAGAGGAGGAGGGGGATTGGTTTGTTTGTTTGTGCAAGAGTAATTAATGTTTTATTTCACAGAGCCTAATTTCCTGAAAACAAAGGTCATACTGTGAAACAATCAGCTGGTAATCTGTCAAGCTAGTTCTGTGAGCAGCTAAACACAAAAATCTAGATTTACATTGTTTTTATTTCATCTGGCACAGTTTTAAGATTAATTTACAATTGCGGTCAGGAGTTTCCATCCACTCAGGTCATATTAATTTCATGCTTTTGGCTATTTATTTGAACTGTTATTTCACCAGGGTGGAATGATTATACAACACCACACAACTTCAAAGATTTTCTTCAAAATAATACATACAATCTCAAATATAAACATAAATCCCCACTAATATTTGGTTAAATATACCTACATTGACCACATGGTTTTTGTATCCATCAACAAGCTTCTGGCATAATTTGGGCTGATATATTACTACTCTTCTTGGCAGAAAATTGGTAGAGTTTATTCAAATTGGTTGGTTACATGACACAAACCTGACTTTTAAGCAAGGTTTGCAAATCTTTAATTAGGTCGAGGTAGGGGTTTTGTAAGACCATTCCAGAAGCTTAATGCAAGCCTAATTTATCATTTTCTCATACATGGTAGGCCTATTTTCCATGTTTATCTTCACTTAGATTACCCACAGGTGGATTTTATATAACTCATTATGTGGTTTCTGAACGTAATGGTTGGAGCTTTAAAGTAAAGGGGTGAATATATGTGCATACTCGTGAGACATGAGAGTCAGATTTATTTATGATGCCAAATCATTCGATGATCTCTGGACACCTTTTTTAAACAACCCACTTTTACATCTCATAAATTATAATAAGCTTTATCACAATATTCACTTACTGATCACTTACCTGCTCACTTTGAAAAGAAGAACATGGTTGCTGCTTGGTTCTGGTTCTTCAGTGTCGCCATCAGCAAACTGGGCTGAAGCTGCTGAGGCGCTACAAGACCATAAAAGTGTCTCATTTAGGGGAAGTGGAAACAGGCTTTCAGCAAAGCACTTATTTATATCATACAGATTACATTAATTTATTGACTTGTTGTACAAACTTTAACAGTGGTTTGCAGGCAGCGCTGTATTTAGTTCAGTTCACTTGCTGACATCTTACATGGCCTATACTTTTCTGATTTTCTGCATTTTCCCTTTTAAACTGGAGGCTTTAAAAATAGTTGCATCATTTCCCAGTGCTTACCGCTTTTTAATTCTTGCCTTTTTTAGCACCACCTCTACTTAAGCATATCTTGAAGGCATAGCTCAGCAGGTAGCAGTTGTTGGTCAGCAAAACAGCTAATCCTGTGTGATGGGCTGGTTTCTTCTTTGTTTGATTGGCTCACAAAAGAGACCCTAATGACACTCCAGAGGGAGAGTTTTTATTTTATCTAAAATGTTTTTGAGGGGGGGAAAGGGTGAGGTAGTATCTGAGAGTCATTCATACACAAGACACTTATTTACATTTATCAACATCTTTGCTTGAAACTTTATCAATAACTTTTGAAGTTAACCCTGCTTGTTCATTAGTATCTCATTAACCAAATTTGTTTGCTGATTATTGAGAACTTAAGAGCAGTTTGGTACATTGTTGGTACATGCTTTTAAATTAATTTCCCTTAGCTTTTAAACTTCTACCGCAGCATATATTGGTGAATTTCAATGAAACTGTCATGATAGGCATGGGAGAAGGACCCAAATGCAGGACAGCAAGGTGGTGAGACGAAACGTAATTAATTTAATCCAAAGATGAAATAACAAAATACATGGAATTCAAAAATGGACTTGACGACACAACAAAGTCTAGGCATAAACAGGGTAACAACACAGACAAACCAGCCCAGAGGAAAGGAAAAGGACTGCTTAAATACAAGACGGAGACAAAGGACCAGGGCTGATTACTGACAAGACACAGGTGAGGGGAGAGAGGACACAGGAGACGAGGAAGAGCACACAAGCAAGGAAACAGGAAACACTAGCAAGGGGAAAACAAACTAGAAATACAAAGGAAAAGACTACACCCAACACTAAGAACACACAGGGAATAATAAAACAAAACTAGAATACTGAAAATAAACAGAATTATGATAAAACAGGGGACTGTACTACCAAAAGAAACCATGGAATAATAACAATAATACATAACTCAAGGATCCAAAATGCAAAGTCCAAACAAAACTAAATAAACAGAACCTGACAGAAACTCACAAAAAATGAACCACCACCTGTACATCTAAAAATAATTGACAAATTTACTAATTAACTGCCTCCCATTCTACTTTTAGAAACCAAAGACCACAATCTCCATCTCATGTGAGTTTAAACACAGAAAATTAAGAGTCATCCAGGTTTTTGTCTTTAAGACATGTTTGTGACATAAGTCAGGGTCTGTCTGAAGAGTGAGAACCGAAACCAGACACAGAGGCGAAGTAAAAAAATGATTTTATTTACAAGTGTAAAAAGTGCAAACACAGGGGAGGGCAGCTAGGATGATCTGAATCGGCAAGGGTGGGGGAGCAAGGTGAGTCTCGGGTACAGGTTTAATCTTGTTTGTAGAATTGTGTAATGAATAATTGTTCCTTTCTTACAGGTGAGAGAAGAGGCGTGGAGGTGAAGACATGTCCACCGGAGATGGTTCAGGAGAAGGAGGATGCAGATTCCAGAACAACAGGTAAGTGCAATCGTGATTTCAGGCAAACAGGGATTTACAAAAACTGAGCAGCAAGTCCTGAGGCAAAAAAGAGAAACAACAAGCAAAGGTTAACGTAGCCGTGAGCTTCAAAATCAAATGGTCTTTGGCTAAGAATCTTACCCATAATGCGCGATGCTCCAGCGAAGATTTGGAAACAGCCAGGGGCTTAAGTACAGGTGCTGTTCATCAGGATAATGGATTGCAGCTGTGGAGGGAGAGTTCCTGGCACCGCCAGAAGGGCAGGGACAGAAACTCTGAATCCTTACAGTTTGAAATCTAAGTAACTGACTGGATTCATCAGGTTTTATAGATAAATATAACTGAGTATAATCAGCATAACAATAAAAAATTATCCCATGCTGTCTAATGACTTTACCTAATGGAAGCATATATAAAGTAAAGAGTATTGGTCCAAGTACTGAACCCTGAGGAACTCCATGACAAACTTTGGTGTATCAAGAAGATTCATTGTTAATGTTAACAAACTGGAATCTATCAGATAAATATGATTTAAACCATTTTAGAGGCATTCCTGTAATTCCAACATCATGTCCAAGCTTCTGTAATAGAATATTGTGATAAACTGCATCAAAAGCAGCACTGAGGTCTAACAGGACAAGTACGGACACAAGTCCACTGTCTGAGGTTATGAGAATATCATTGATAACTTTCACCAGTGCTGTTTCTGTGCTATGATACTAATTAGGGAAAACACCTCTTTGAATCGTATGTTTGGCATGGGATCTAGCAGACATGCGTATGGTTTGGATGAATCTATTATTTTTGACAATTCAGAAAACTCAACAGGACAAAAACAGTCCAAACACAAATCAGGTCCTAGTGTCACTTCTAAAGCTGCTTCATTTGACAGGAAGGATGGTGTGAATTTTACGCCTAATTAAAATATTTTTATTTTTAACAAATCTCATGAAGTCATCAGTACTTGTAGTTACAGGGATACATGACTCAACAGAGATAGGACTTTTCATTAATAGAGCTACAGTACTAAACAGAAACCCAGGGTTGTTCTTATTCTCTTCTATTAAAGATGAAGCACCATTTTCTTTCAAACTTTCTAGAAGCATGTTTTAAATTATATAATTCTGAATTAAACCAAGGAGCCAGCATCCTCTGACTAATCACTTTCTTTTTCAGAGGAGCAATTTTATCAAGTGATGTTTGCATAGAAGTTGTAATATTATCAACAAGATTATCAGAGTTGCTGCTCTTTGTTGCATTGCTTTGTTGGAGGAAAATAACAATGGAAGACATTCTTTAAATGTGGTTACAGCATTCTCTGATAGAAATATACTAGAATGAAATTTATAGTAATCAGTCAATGTAAAGTCAAAGGTTATTAAAAATGCTCAGACAGAACAGGATTGGGACCATATATTATTACGTGCTTACTCTCTATGCTATGTGTCAGAATCAGATATTTTTAAAAGCATAAAAGTCACAAAACCCAAAGGTCTTGGCAGCCATCTCCAGAATGAGCTGAATGTTTCGCTGTGTGAATGGCACAATAAGCACCAAGTATGCAGCTGTAGTTTGACTGAAAAAAATTTATAATTTTTTTTTAAAAATAGGACAATTCATACAATCATATACTGTATTTTAGTGCTCAGAACAATATAAAAACCAAAAAGGACTCAGTTCACTGGCACCAACATTTTACAAAAGGGTTACTACTTAGGAATCTCAACAGATTCATGTGAGGATGAGTCCTTCTGGTCTTTAAAATACAGTATCCTGCACATTATTTCCAGCCTTCTACCCACGAACACAGTTAGACTCTGACAGGGATTAACGAACCACGGTACAAAGGAGAAAACAACGTGTGTTAATGAAGGTCCAGTTAATAGAGAAGTAAACACTGGAACAATTGTCTCTTCCTCAGGTCAAATTTTGTGGCGTCGCTTCAAATCTGCTTATGAAGGTAAAACATGTCACGATCTCTGCGACCTCTCCGTGACCCGGACCTCTGAACTGTAGCTGAACCTTGCAGCTAAATCCTGCACCGAGAGGTCGTGCAGCTAAAGCTGAGCTGCAGCTTCGACCGTTTGTCCTCAAGCTGCAGCTGTACCGTCATGAATAAGTCAGACTGTACCCGGACCAGCAGCGGCGCTGCAAAGGTTCATATGCTCGTACATTATTTACCGCCTTCGCAATCTATATTTCATCCCAGGCTGCGGGGTTTCACACAAACGTTTAGCCAGAGTTTAAGGTCGTGGTTTTTTATTGTTCTGATAGGACAACAAATAGAGCGGCGTGTTTGTACACTAAGTGCTGAAAAACCTCCGTGAAATACATTTAATCAGAGCTCTGGATCAGAAAAACTGACAGAAATATATCTGATTTTCTTTCTACACCAAATTTACTTCAAATTTATGTTTATATTTGAAGTTTTAATAAAGAATCAGTCTTGGAAAAAATAAAATTTAATGAAAAAACAAACAAAATGAAAGGAAATATGAACTTAAAGAAGACTTTTGGGATATTTTTTATTTTTTATTTTTTATTTCCCTTCTTATTCTCAAAACATCAAAAGAGGTTACAGGGCACAGAGCACAAATCAGTGGATTCTTTTGGTTTTTATTTTTGGAATTTTTGTCAAATTTTCAGCAGACTTTTAAAAAATATATATTTTTCTTGGCCTTCACTCTTTTCTGTTTGTCTGAAACGAAACTAAAGACTTGTTTTAAATCTTGAGCTGTTTGGGGTTTGGCTAGCTTAAAACATTTTTAGTGATATTTATTTGTTTTAAAATTTTAGCCACTTTAACATTTTTTATATTTTCTGGCACATCAGATCTAGATCTAGAAGTAAATTTTATTACATCATTGATAAATATTTTGCTACATTTGCACATTTGAATCTGTTTCAATGCATTTTAATTAAGTTGAGATTTTAGTAGTTTTTCTTAGGATATTAAAATTGTATTCATTGTATTTTATTCTTATATCTTCTTCAACTGCTTGCTCAGTTCTTAAGTCCCTTTTATTGATCATGATCTTTAATTTATTTAAATGTAAAAGTGTTTTGCTTTGAACCAGATGCTTTAAGGTATAGTTGAGGATTTTTCCCCCCCTCTTTTACCCACTTAAAGTATTTTGCGATACATTTTCACTTTATATAAAATGTCCCCAATACTTTTTTTTAAAAGACTCTGGAACATTTAATGAAACCTTCAATTGTTTAGCTTAAAATTGCATTAGCAATTGCTGTGTTTATTGTCAGACCCTTCAAATTTTTTTTTTTCTTTTGATATTCAAATAATCTCTTTCTGAAATACCCAAACCACAACATGCCTAAAAGTTGTGGTGCTGTTCATTTTCTCAAAACAGACTTTAGGTCACTGTAACCCAATTTTTTTTTTTAATTTTTAGCATTCACTTTTTTAAATTTAAACTTCTTTTAGTTGAGTTTATAGTTTAGTTTAGTTTAATTTAGTTTATTCAGTTTGTTCACACACACACACACAGAATCACGTTAAATAATACATAACAACAAGATAACAGTGCATGAATCAGGTCTCCAAAAAGCTCTTGAAAGCTTATAGAAGGAGCCTGGGTACATATAATTACATACAGTTATAGGATATCAGTAGTAACAACACAACAAAGTCTTAGTCTATAAGTGAAATACCCAAACCATGATTCATCCACCTCCTTGCTTAGTAGCTTCTGTGTTTTGTTTTCTTCATACATTCTTTAATTCACTGTTCCAAAATTTTGTTTTCCTAAATAAACTCATCCTTGAACAATAATCACTCCACCTGTGCTCCTAAAAGCTGTGGCATTGTTCATTTTCTCTTAATAGCTTATTCTTTATAACCAAAATTTCTGAACATGTTTACAAAATTGATTGATTTTCTTGAATAAACGTCTCCTTGTAACAGCAACTAAAAAATGTCCAAACCATGATTGATTCACCTCCATGTCTAAAAGTTGCAGCATCGTTGATTTTTTTCCAAATACGACTTTAGTTCACTGTAGCCAAAATATTTAAACATATTCCTGATTTTTTTTTTTTTCAATTTACTTGAAGTATTCCATTTCTCTGATTGAAATGGCCAAACCATAAGTGCTCCACCTCCGTGCTTAAAGGATGTGGCATTCTTAATTTTCTCAAAAGACACTTTAGTTCACTGCCAACATATTTTAACACATTTCTAAAGTTCAATTCTCTAAATGAAACTCCTCCAACTCTGTACGACTGAAATGCCCAAACCACAATTGCTCCACCTCTGTGCCGAAGAGTGGTGCCATTGTACATTTCCTATATATACAACACTTTGCTGTAGTCAAAACATTTGGATGTTTCCAAAATATAGATATTTTCTTAAATAAACTCCTGCTTCTCTCTACAAAAGCCCAAATCATCATTGCTCCACCTCCGTGCCTCTACAGTTGTTCTTTTTTTTTTTTTTTTTTTTTTTTTGCAGACAAACAAAATTCACCACTTTTTAAATCAAACTGTTCCTTCTTTCTATGGCTAAAATGCACAATCCATGATAGATCCAGCTTTGTGCCTAAAAGTTGTTCATTTTCTTCATACACCTTTTTATTTACTTTAGACAAGATGTTCTAACATGTTTCCAAAATGCATCAGTTTGCAAACTTTTCATGTTTAAGTTTGCTTTTGATAGAACTGAAACAACTTGAAGAAATACAAATAAACAAGCTGCATGGCCGCAGACGAGATTTTCCATCTCAGGTTCAATCACAAGATTAGTTGCACTTCACAGATTTCCGTTACATCAGTGACAGATAAGAATAAAATGCACATGTGTAATATGACAAAAAAAAAAAAACAAAGCTGGAAGCTAAACTGTGTTTCGTTTCTGCATTTCCATCTGCTGTGTTTCTATTTCGCATATCTGTGGTGTTTTCCAGCAGAGCGGCTCTGATTCTAGCCCCCCCGCCCCTTTCGCGGCTGAACTCTGCCTGAACCTTCATCTGAACCCTGCGTGAACTTTCCTTAACTGACCCATTTAATCTACGTTCAGCGTAAAGTGGACTGGGTAAAAACGGCGGTCCATGAGCAAATCCTCTGACGTGCTCAAAGTCGGCAGCAGCAGAAACACCTGCTAATCACAGAACACGTGTGTGAACGAACCATGGGGTGGGTGGGAGACGCTTGCATAAGAACCACAGGAAAGAAGGAAAGAAAACAACTGCAGAAGCACTCTGAAGAGGAAAGAAATCTGTCTGTGGAACATACGAGAAGCTTGAGTGTAATAAAGCTGTGACTCATGAGAGAAATAAACAACTGAAGGCATCGGTTACTGACTCTTATTGCAATCTGAATAAAGGGAGAAGACTGTGTTAGCGAAGAAAAAGGATCCAGCTACCTTTCACTTCCTTAACTCAGTCAAGCACTAAAATCCTGCGAAACATACTGGTGTGAAAGGTCATCTGTGCAGTTAACAAATCAGTTTACAAGGTGAGTTTTTAGTAAAAAATTTGTTTAGCCGGACAAGAAAAACTGAGAGCCGCTGCTCACCGAGACAGAAAACACCAAGCGACAGATGACATTGAAGCGATAAATGACATGTCGTTTTGTACCAAAGGAGAAGCCTGATCCAACATGCAACCAACGAGCTGCAGGTCAAACTCAGCTGTCACTGACAACAGGATTTCCAGTGAACCATTGAAAATCCCCTGTTTATTTTGGCCACATTCAGTTGCAGCAACACGACTGTAAGTCGGAGCTCTGCAGCAATGGATTTCTGCTCTTTGCAGACATAAAAACCTGCACAAGTTGAGCTTAGATTTCCTCCTCTCTGCTAAAGCAACTAGAAATGTTTAACTGCAAGGGAGGTTTTCTCTTTTTTTTTTAAGATCCTGCGGCAGTGGTGGGCTTTATTTGACTGTAACATGACATGAGAGGGAACACATGAAGTAAAGAGACAAGACCAGGGTTTGAACCTGGGCCACGTTCAGGACTCACAGGGTCTGCAGACTGGGATAAACCTGTTAACCTGTGCACGATCTCTAAAAAAAGGTTAGATATTGTCTGATGTTGACTGTAAAACAAACTACACGTTTGCAAGGTAATGTTATCACAATCAATACGAGACCACAAAAAACATTGAATCTGCTGTAGATTTTTATGTCAGGTCACTATCTTGTGCTGTGATTTTTGTATTTCAACCACACATGTGCAGACACTTCAGTCTCAAGCATGAAAACAGTTACATCCAAAACAGTGAGTACATAGACATCTGTTTGTTTGGACCAACAGTATTTGTAGTGTGTGAGAAATGCGTCTCTGCTGATCGAAGAGATGGTGAAGCATATGCTGTATGTACCATGTCAGAAGCTATGATTAACTGAAGAATGAGCAGCACTGACAGCACTCTTCAATCCGCCATAGTTACTGTTTAATTACTCTCCAAAGTTCAGAAAAACTATTGACTATTGACAGTGCGCATGTGCGATTTCACTCTGATCCCGGGCGTTACCAAAAACTTCCATTCCGAGACCTGGATTTTAAAAAAATTCTGTTTCAGAGATTGCTAATGTCATGTACACGAACATCCAAAAAGCAACAGAAATGTAATGGTTTCACTTTCAAAATGGCGTTGTGTAAACAGGACCTTTATCAGCATTTTAAAAGTCTAAATGAGAATAGTTGATAAAACCTCACCTACAGTTTTGTTTGGGCAGCAAATGCTGACAAAGGCTTTGACCTGCAGTTTGAAACTTCGCAGCAGCTCCTGATTTCATCTCTGTGGGTTTAAGTGTGAACCTTTCAAACACAACGGCGGGGGGTGCAGCGGGTGAGAGATCCCAGAATGAATCCAGTAAATGTTTTGATGTGGAGCAGACATGTTTGGCAACATGGACGTTGTGTTCCTGCCAACCAATCTGCCGCCTTCTCCTCTCATGAGCTCGATTGTGTTGGTGTGTGCTCGTAAAAAGCTCACAGGGGATTGCCTGTATGAAACTTAAATATTCAGCGTATGTGTGTGTGTGTGTGTTCAGTGGGGCTTTTTTACTCCAACACTCAGTGTATTAATAGCTGTAAACTCCAGATGACCCTGAAGCTGCCGGCGACTCAGGCTGACTTAGTTTGGCGGCTCTCGATGTGATGGCTCAGGCTGTAATGATATCGCCGATGAGGAGGATGAGCACACATCTTCTCTCTGGACTGTACTCTCCACGGGGCCTTACAGTACGGCCTCCTCACTCCAAACGGGCTGTGACAGGAAGTAAGTCCCCTGTCCTCATTTCACCGCCAACACTCCCTCCCTTTTCCTCCTCCTGAAGGAGTTCAGCTTTACCTTCTTGAGCTGGGTTGCGTCAGGCTTCACGTCTGTCACAGTTGGTTTCACAGGTCGCTGCAGGTACCTGAAGTCAAGGGTTAAAGGTCGATCGGGCAGCAGGAGTATCTGCGATCCTGAAGCTCCACAGAGTGACGATGGCTTGAACCCTAAAAAAAACGATGACAGAGGTCAAACAAGGACTTGACGGTGGAGTTCAGAGACGCAGCTTGTGATTCGTAAATATCCTTCATGCTGATGACAAACTGTCACTGCAGATCACCATCGTCCACAAAACGTCTCTGAATTATCTGACATATTTTCACTGGTTCACAAAATATTGTGACCTCTCTGGAAGAAAAAAATCAAAATAATGAAGTTAAATAACATCAAGATACTTTAAAAGCTGCAAAACCAGAGAACTGACATTACTTTTTAACAAAATAAAAATAGAGAATAATGATTTGATTTCAAAACTATTAAAACTAGGAGTCCTTGATAAAAATGTATATTGCCCACTGCCTTGCATGCCAAAAATTAGGACTCCATGTGATATGTTTATACTCAGACTATGTTTGGTGAATGACTTTCAGCTACTATTATACCAAATTTTAGATAAATATCTGTGAAACTGAGTTATAGCCATTTCTGTGTATCTTCAGGTCAGTTGGCTGTGACAGCCATCGTAAGTTGGGTTGCTTCCAAAGGTTAATGGTCTGTGTGTCCCTAGTCCCATCACTCCTGGTTTTTACTCCAGAAACATTTCCTAAAAAAAGATCAGAATGTAAAAAATCTTCTGTGTTTACGCTAATGCTTGCCATTGATCCATTTGCAGTCTAAAGTCTAGAGTCTGCAAACACAAATTCAAAGGTAGGTAGGTAGGTAGGTAGGTAGGTAGGTAGGTACATTTATTTATATAGCACTTTTCAGCACAAGGCGACTCAAAGTGCTTAGGATGTCACATGGTGTACACTTTCATTGGCTGAAGGCTTTGGTCTTATATATATAAAATTGTTATTTATTTATTTATTTATTTTGATCTGCAGTCCTGTGTGCATCATGGATCCCTAACTTCCAGAAATTTGTTTTTCCTGGTGTTGAGGTTGAGTTGGTTGTCTCTGTACCTGGATGCCAGTGTCTGAACTAACCCTAACCCTCTTGGTACGGTGTCTCATTGTTGTTGCTGATCAGTCCCAAAACGGTTGTATCGTCAGCAAATTTGATGGGTGCGTTAGAGCTGTGGGTGGCAACACAACTGAGAGTGTACAGCAGAAACAGGATGGGGTTGAGGACACAGCCCTGAGGCACACCAGCGTTCAGGACGATAGTGGAGGACGTGGAGGTACCCATCTTGACATGTTGGCGTCCAATTAGATGGCGTCTAATTGGGAGGAAGTTCTTGATCCATAAAAGGGGATTCTGAGCTGCACTGTCTGCAGTTTGTTGACAACTTTGCTGGGGCTGACAGAGTTAAGTGCTGAGCTGAAGTCAACAAACTCCTGACATACATGTTGGGGTTTTACAGGCGACTGAGGGCAGTGTGCAATGCTATTAAGATTCTATGTTCATGATGTTCTATTAATCCCAAATAGCTAGGGGAAATAAAAAATCCACACCAAACAAAAGCACTGGTTGCAGGATGACAAGATTGTCTGGCCAAGAGGGACAATAAAAAATGTATATGGGTGGCCATTGCCCCCACCTCCCCACTCCCCCCTTTGAGGCATTCCTGTATGAGATGGCAACTGCTGGGAACAAGGTGGGGAAGTACAATTTAGCAAAAGTACAAACTGACCAGTATCTTACAGAATTTACATGTGTCTCTGTATAGACTTTATCTTTCATGTACAGTTTTTGCTTTAAAGGACAAAAACACTTTTTTTTTCCAAACATAAAAAGTGTGTTCTTCCAGTTCTGCCCTCTTCGTTGCCACAGAGATTTGTGTTGTGTTGTTTTCCCCCTCCATGCACATGGCTGAGCTACTGTGGGACATTTATGTGCATTAAGGTAGTCACAGACACGCATGTCATGTTGGATACATTCAAGCTGATTGTGTGTTTAGATTTGGAGACAATCATATCCCTTTAAAAACAATCAAAAAAAGCTTTTTTGTAAAAACCTAATCGAATCTTGAAAGTGACATTTTATGGATTTTTTTTTTACAAAAGCAAATGCTTTAAAAAGCAGCTGGTTTCCGCGGGATCCACTCTGGCATCCATATGTACAGCGATGGGGTAGGGGTTGTGATTATTTTATATGAACATTAATTATTTACTTAGATTATACTACATGCATTCACGAACATGAATAAAAAATATATGCATTTTCAGTGTTTGACTTCCATCTGTTGTTGTTCTTGCAGCTGCTCTCTTCTGCAGAGGTTGCCACAGCTAGTGAACTCACATAAAAGATTTGGCAATTTTTCACACCAGACGCGCTTCCCGACGCAACCTGAGCTCAAACCTGTAGCCTCAGAATTACAAGATTGCGGAACAGACCACTGAATTACCGCAGCAGTGTTTTACTTCTGCCAAAATATCTCAGATAGTGGCTTTTTATAGTAACTAAATACAAACAATATATTTTTATTAATTTTAACATTGTGGCAAATAGTGGCTAGGTTCACAGAAAAACATAACATATGGAACACCACCCGTCATCATTTCAAGCCATTAGACTGTAAACAGATTTTCTTAAACTGGTCATTTATATAGTAGGAAGAGAGGAGAATGTTGCTTAAAACACAGAAATTGAGAGTTCATACCATCATCTTTGGTGCTTTTTGTTTGTTTGTTCCACCTTTCAAAATGTCTTCCAAGTTGTAGATTCCTGTCATGTCCTTCCAATCAACTCATTCTAATTTTCAAGTTTTAGTTCCTTTTTTAAAAATATGTTTGACAGCAAAAGTAGAAAAACAAACTTGTACACTGTCAAATTTGCAGTGAACATTGATCTGAGACTTTTTAGTACCAGACCATCACCACCTGGAACAAACTTCCAACAAAACAAGTAACACAAGAAAGACATCAAGAAAATGTCTGCTTGTCAAATAATTAAAAAAATAAAAAATACATGAGTATGGAATCTACACTTCCAGATGATCTCTTTTTTAATACTACACCCAGTTTTCACAGTAGTATTTTTTTTTAGAACCAATTCTAATAAAAACATTGTATAATATACTGTCAGGTTATGTGGTTGGTTGGTTTGAACCCAAATTCAGACTGACCCAAAAAAGCTCAAATAAAAGCTAATGTATTTACATGAACAAAACAAAAAGCTGATGTGGCAATAACAAAAACTAAATAACAAAAACTTAGAAAAAATCCAGTTTACTACGAACACGAGGGGCGGGACATGAGGAAAACCAAACAGCACATGAGTGACAATGAACCAGTGAGTAATTGAAGTATATGACCAGGTTTTAAAGGCAAAGGGTGATTGCAAAGTGAACACAGGTGACTGATTACAAACAAGGGACAGGTGTGGGTGGTTGAGCCAAACTGACAGAACTACTGAGGGAGAGTGAGTGAAGGAACACAGGGAGCAGAACAACATAAGAAAACATTTTAAACATCAGAGAATAAACTAAACACAGGGAGCACAAGAAACATGAAACAATAAACCTAATACAAAAGTAAACTCAAAGATACCCAAATCCTGACATGTACAACTAGAACATTTCAGAAAAAAAAGTTAAGGGTGCAGCTACTGCCTAAAATTCCAACATCTATCAACTTTCTTCTCTAAAGCGCAGCAGTGTAATTTGGGAATAATCAAAGCTGTGACAGACAGAATCTTATTTTGAAGAGTATCTACAAGCTGCATTTTGAAACTCCAGATTAAAACATTTTCCTGTTTGTTTTTTTATGACTTGAAATGCTGAATTGTGCTGGCCCTTTTACTTAATTTTCTTGAAGACAAAATGTCTAATTAGAGACGACATGAAGTCTAAAATTACACAGAATCTATGGAAATGGCCATGATGGAAAAATCTAAGCAAGAAAAGCCTGCTGGGTGATACAGAAGCCAGTGACCTAGACATTGCCATCACTGGTTGCCATGGAGATTCCCACCTTTTCTTCTAAACAAAAAGGGGAGAGGCAGCAACATTTCAGGCAGACAGAAATTCATAAGCCTCAACAGTCTCTCTCTCTCTCTCTCCCTCTCTCTCCCTCTCTCTCTCTCTCTCTCTCTCTCTCTCTATATATATATATATATATATATATATATATATATATATAACAAACAGGCTATTGAAATAAGTCTTTTGTGCATATAATGAAGTGATCTTTGTTATTGTATATGAGGACATACTAAAGATCAGTTTTACTATATGATAATTATTCAATTTTACTATATTTTCTTTATGTTCTGTCTAAACTTTATAATTTAGAGTTTTATTCCTCACTGTTATGAGGCCAGGATCAAAACAACAAGCTTGGTTTTTGTCCAAAATCAGTTCAGGGTTATCAGAATACCACAATAATTTTCTTATGAAAGCATCACATTCACTGCAGCAGGTGATATAAGAATACCACCGATGACCTGATCTGTTTATGACTGTAAGCTCTCTGCAAATCTACTTTAAGTATTTACTTTCTCTTGTGTGTTTTTACAACATGAAAGAGACAGTTGTATTTTACTATTGCACTTTGAGCACTTTGTAATGAGCGCAGTTGGATTGTATGAAGGACAGATTACAATAAAAACATCTATATAGGAAATAGGAAATTATAAACACTGCAGAGGTCCAGCAGGTTCCAGGAACAAATGCAGGAACCTGAAAACACACAGTACAACAGAAGACATCAAATTAAAGCTGAACTGAAATCAATTCTCCAAAAATCGACATTTCATGTTTGTTATTTAGTCAAACACCTCCATTTTTGACCTAAAAGTTAAAAAAAAAAATGTTTTTACCATTTTAATCAATAATTTCAGAAGTGGGTGATTTGTGGGGTGGAGTTCTGACCTGGGTTCATGACGAGCACTGTGCCATGGCCGGCCAAGAACGCTGCTACTGTCCGATTGTTTACTACTGGAAATGGAAGAACCCGGTTTTGAACACAAAGAAATGCTGGAAGACTTCATGGGAGTAATGGACATACAACCATACCAGTATGAACCTGGACCGACGGCTGGAACTCCAGAATCAGATGAAAACTCTTCAGATTCGGATTCTGATGATCACCAGGACCGTCATGGCCAACAAAACAACAAGCATAATGACCGAGTTGGGAATGTGGAAGGGTGAGAGCTGATTACACCCAGATCAATGTCATGACATCAGTACACAACAATGCAAATCAACATTAAGATGGCAGGAGAGAGCTAACGTTGCTAACTTGAAGCTAACCTGATACTAACTCGTAAATGTGAGCGTGCTTCAGAGTAGCATTTATAAATTATCACTCCATAGTAAAGTAATCAACAGCAGTTTCAGACTCTGACATTTGTTTAATCACACATGGATTGTTTATTTTTTCATCAAAAACAAACTGCTCTGAATTACAAACTGTTCTCAAGCTGTCGGCCTGTAAGCAGCTCAGACCTTTGAATGACAGCGTGCGTTCACGTCACGTTTGAAATAAACTTCCTGTTTCTCGTCTCCCTCTCTGTGGCGATGTCCTCCGAACCATTTCCCTTTCTTTTAAAATTAAAAATAGTTAGAACCGCTGCTGGCAAAAGATCCTGTTTTTATGGTGTGAAGCCAGTCCACTGCATTAACGAGGGTCGGAGCGGTACTCCCTTTGAAGTGGTTCGAACCCGAGTTCTGATACTAATTCCCACATCAGAGCTCGTGGATCTCTCTGGAAATCTGAGGACGTTTTATATCATTTGGGAAGCCAAAAAATGCAATTCCAGTGGTATTTTCTGGTCGGTTCAAACAATTAATTCCAAACAAACAGAACTATATTGTATAAGTATTCATCCACTCACTGATGAATTGATGAACCTCAGCGGCTCTGAAGACTAGTGTTGTGTCGCACATGAATAAGTCGTTAAAATGAACAAATCTTTGGGGTGAACGAACTGAACCAAATTACTTTATTCACTGATTCGTTCCTTACTTAAATCAGTTGAGTTCAGCGGGAGTGGAACTTCTGCGTTCTTTGACTCACTCATGACGTAAATCTAAATGACAGCAGCGTGTGCCGTGCGGGTGGAATTTACTCAGTAAACGTACTGCTGATTCGCGCATGCGCAGAAACAACAAACTGCCACCGACCACTGATTTGTTCAGTATACGAACTGCTGATTTGCTCATGTGCAGAAACACTGATGACCAAATTGCTGATTTGCACATGCGCAGAAACAACGTACTGCTGCCGAGATGTAATAGACATCATAAGTAGACCCCGCATGGGCAGCAGGGGCGCAGGAAATACGACCGCCATCTTGGAGCGGTCGTCCTTCTTATTTGGTTAAACCAAAAGAGCTTGAGATGCCTCAACAATGTGCAGCTTATTTCTGTTCAAATCGTCGGACTGTTGATGTCAGGGCTCGGGGCAGTGGCGGCTGGCCAATAGAGGGCGCAAGGACGCCACCCCACCACTCACATTACCTTGAATAAGACGTAAAAAAAATTAATATAAATTAAATACTAAAAAAAAAAAATTTTAAATATATGTATGTATATTTTTAGTTGTGTAAGATAAATATTTTATAGTTAATGATAAGTAAAGTTGTTTCGTTCTTCGACATTGTCTGATTGGTGAAGTATTTCCGCTCCAGGGCGCAAAAATCTTTGCCCATACTCTCATTAAAAGTTGCACATGCGTGGTAGCTCGTCTTCAGTATAAGAGATAGGACCGTTCTGGGGCGCCCCTCTCCTGCGCCCAGAGCTGAATGCAGCTCGGTTTGCATTTCACCGCCAGAGCGTGGGACTCTCTCCGCCAGAGGCTGACATCACATCCGTCTGTCATAAAATTCGCCTGATTGAAAGGTCGAGCCGCAGATGTGCTGCCTTTTATTCAAAGACAGTAATAAGTTCATTACGTGATTAAGTTACATACACAAGGTAATAAATGAGATCAGAGTTAATAATTAGTTACTCTCATTGACTTATATTATACTTGAGTTCTGAGTTTTCTCTTCATAACCTGAAGTGGAGGGTCTCTTTCACCTGTCATAAAGTCATAAAGAAATGAATTAGTTTTTTTTTCTTTGATAATCTTGGAATTTGCTTGAACTTTGTTTTATAAGTTAGACTATCCTCAGAGGTGAACTAAGGTAATGCAAATTAAAGTACTCCGGTTGCCTTGTTAAGTCCTTGGCAGAGAGCTTCAGTTCCAGGAGCTTTAAACCTTCACCCTGCTGTGTGTCTGTTATCAAGGTGAATTCAACAGAAGATAATATCTTAACCTCTTTGAAACAAACAGCATCTTGTCTAAATGTTTTCTGGATTTGAGATCCATCAGACAACTTTCAGAAAGAGCAGAAACACAAAGTTACATCAGGCTTCTGTTCACCCCTCCCCCCCCCCAACTATCCTGAATGAGAGCTTCTGACACTGGACAAGTAGATGAGAAGTCAGCCAAGTTCATGTTTTGAGAGACCAGACTCATGATGATCTAATTCCTAAAAGCTGCTCATAAATACCCGTCCTGTTTTGGCAACAGAGCTTTAATCTCTGTTGCTGGCGGTGATCTTTATCCAGCGGAAAAACCGACACCAACCAACCGATCGACCAGTTCTCAGACTGAGTGTGGACTTCTGTTCTGATTTAATCAAAGACACAATCCTACTTTATTACAAACAAAAAGACCAAAAGCATCTTTAATCTCAATGTTTGAAAAGTTTACTTCAAAACAGATAAATTTAGGTTGTTCTGCTTAAGAAATCTGGTGTGAACAAAACCTCCCTTTAGCAAATTAAAAAATTGTTTCCCGTTTAGTTCTAAACTAAATTACTTTACTAAAGTTAAGTCATTTTTTCCTAAATTTTCTATTAGTTCGGATGTTCTACAATAGTGCTTTTTATTGTAAACACAACTCCAATCAGGAAAGAAAAAAAAATATTATTTCATTTCATCTGTGCATGGAGAATATGTTGTGAATGACTCTCTATAACTACATCAAATTTTAGCACAATGTCTGTAAAATTCAGTGTTGTAGCAATTCTATTGTTGATTAATGTGGATGAGCTGTGGCAGCCATCTTGAATGAGGCTAACTCCAATTGTTATGTAATCAGTAATCATCCAATAATTACTTTCTGAGATTTTCACTAAAATCCGTTCGGTGGTTGATAAGATGTTTTGCTAACAGACAAGCAACCCCCCCCCCCNTGTTGGGTTTGTGTCTCAGTGCTTCAGTGACACCAGAGAAAAGGCTCGTTGAAAGGTGATTTTACCATCTTTCATTCACACACACACACACACACAGTGTCAATGGCATGATGGCCCACAAATGTATGTAAGCAATTGTCTAAAACAGATTTTTTTGTTTGTTTGTTTTTGTTGTTTCTATGACAGTTTAGTAATATGTCCATACAAACTAACAATATACAACAGTAGACTAAGTCTTTTCTGACATTACCAATCCAAGTCAAGTTCAAACTAAAAATTAGCATCAAGCAGTAACTACAGATGAACTGCCTTCACACTTCAAAATAGATTTTAAAAAACAAAATTTATTAACACTGTAAATTTATGAACAAATGCATAAAAACAATTCTGATTCTTTTATGCATTTCACCAGCAGGCTAACCTAAAGCATGGGGTGCTGTGGCTTAGCTAGTTAAAGTATCTGTCTTGTAAACAGAAACAACAGAAAGTTGATGAGACAAAACACAAATATCTTGGTCTCAAACTCTGCAATGAAACAAAAGTTAAAGGTAAAGCAAGAACCAGTCTGTTATTCTAAACTTGCATTTTCTCCACCCCTTTGTTCCTATTGAAGGTTGTATGCAACTCCTGGATTAAAATAAAATTGTAAGAAACAATTAAGACATTATCTAGGGCTGATGACACCATGAACAACACACAGGATGTTTTAAAAAAAATAATTAAGTTTATTTGATTACAGCTCTATTCTTGTTGTTTTTTAGCCTGGGTAGATAAAAGCTTCTTTTTTTATGTGACCTTTTTGAATGCCGTTACTTACCTGTAGGAACTGGAGACCTGCATTAACACCTGTCAAGATGAATTTGGCTCATTTAGTTGGTGCCCTATTTTGGTCTTACGCTCACATTTTTAGATGTTTAGAGGTTTTGAATTTGCATGCTGACGCTGTGAGGCATATTGTGACACTTCCTGTTTTCTCTGCTGGTCGCTGAAGTAAAACTCTTTGCTGGCAGAATTTTTGGATTTATTGAATTTACCTGACTTTCACAGTTTTATGTACTTGTACACAAACACTTTTTGTACAGTTGTTTTCTACTGTTGCATTGTGCTTGAGACACCCATTGTTTTTCAACACTTCTTGTTTTTTATCTGTGTATTTGAGGTCTGCTAGCTCTAGCTAGTGTTAGCTTAGCATAGCTTCTGGTTCTCTCCCGGCTTCTTCTGTTCTCACTTGCGCCACGTGTCAGATGTTTAGCTATTCCTCTGCCTCCTGTAGCGATAATGGTACGTGTAATAAATATAGTCTTATGCAGTGGCGGCTGGTGGAGTTTTCTCCAGGGGGGGCTATAAGTCCAAAATAGATATATATCAAAACATATACTAAGGTATCACACCAGTGTATTTACATGAATTAAAACAACAAAAGCAACATTATAATGTACATATAAATGCACAAGTGCTTCCTGAACACACCAATACTTACAAAGACGGAGGTCTCCCAAGGCACAAGCCTGTAGGACACATTTAGCGTTTATAAGACCTGTTTTCTCCCTTATTTTTCAAAACTTTACCGGAGAAAATACGTCAAAGCTTGTTTTATGGTGAGAGCACTCACTACGTTACGTATTCTGAACGTACAAGATAACGAAGATCAGATGTCTCACCCAATTAGAATTCAAACCAAACATTTTAACAGTTTTTAGCATAAATTTTCTTAAACTAATTATTAACTATGAACTTATTTATTACCTTGTGTATGTAACTTAGTCATGTAATGAACTTATTACTGTCTTTGAATAAAAGGCAGCACACCTGCGGTTCGACCTTTCAATCAGGCGAACTTTATGACAGACGGATGTGACGTCAGCCTCCATGGCGGGAGCCCCGCGCTCCGGCGGCGGGTGGCGGTGAAACGCAAACTGAGCTGCATTCATCTCAGGGCGCAGGAGAGGTGCGCCCCAGAACGGTCCTATCGCTTGTATTGAAGAGGAGCTACTGCACATGTACAACTTTTAACGAGAGTCTATGGACAAAGATTGCGGAAATACGTCACCAATCAGACAACATTGATGAACGAAACAACTCTACTTATCATTAACTATAAAATATTTATCTTACACAACTAAAAATACATATACATATATTTCGAAACCTTTTAATTTTATTATTTCATTTTTACGTCTAATTCAAGGTAACGTGAGTGGTGGGGCGGCGCCCTTGCGCCCTCTATTGGCCAGCCGCCACTGGTCTTATGGTAGCTTTGGAGGAGAGACTGTCTGAATTGGAAGTTCGACTCTGCGCTGGTGAAAAGCCATTACCTAGCCAGGTCTCCTTAGGCAGCGTGGAGCCACTGCAAGTAGCTCCCGGTAGCAGTCCTCCTTCAGACCCCAAGCAACCAGGACCCCATGCCAGGTGGGAGACGGTTCAGAGTAAGCATAGTTGACCAAGACCCCAGTTGACCACCAATCCATTCACATTTCAAACCAATTTTCTTCACTCAGCAACATACTCGCTGAGAAATAGACCCTGGTAACTGGCAGCTCCATAGTCTGAAACGTGGCACCAAGGACTCCAGTGACCATAGTCAAATACATTCTGGGGGCCAGAGCGGACGATATCAAATCCTACCTGAAACTGCTGACTAAGGCTAAGGTTAAATATGGTAAGATTGTTATTCAAGTTGGCAGTAATGACACTCTGTTATGCCAATCGCAGGTCACTAAAATTCTTGTTGCTTCTGTGTGTAACGTTGTAAAAACTATGTCAGACTCTTTAGTTTTCTCGGGTCCCCTCCCCATCCTGAGCAGCGATGACATGTTTAGTTGAATATCATTGTTCAGCTGCTGGGTGTCCAGGTGGTGTCCTGAAAACAACGTGGGCTACATAAATAATTGGAGTGCATTTTGGGGGAAAACCTGGTCTGATGCGGCGAGATGGTGTCCAACCCACGTTGGGTGGAGACGCTCTTCTTTCTAGGAATTTGATTTTGTTAGTCATCCGAATTATTGACAACCCAGGATCCAGTCCAGGAAGCAGGAGTTATAGTCTTACACACTCTCTGCTGCTTCCCCTCTGTTACCCAACCAAACCAACACTAAAACAGTGTCAGCTCAGTCATGGCCCAAACTATAAAAAATAAACTCAGTTACTCTACCAGAACAGAAAAATAAAATATTTAAATTTGGATTATTGAACATAAAATCTCTCTCCTCTGAGTCTCTGTTAGTTAATTATTTTATAACTAATCATTATATTGATTTAGTTTGTGTAACAGAAACCTGGCTACAACAGGAGGATTTGTTAGTATAAATGAATCCACTCCTGCTAATTATTAAACAGATTGAGGTGGAGGAGGATTGTTGATTAATGCTAAACCAATTGTTTGTTTAATTGTTTTTGGTCCTTGACCCTCAGTTTTTTTCATCTGAAATAGAAATGAGAAAAAAAAATCTTATTTGTAGTTATATATAGTCCATCAGGCCCATATTCTCAGTTTTTGTCTCAATTCTCAGATTTCTATTACTGACAACTGATAGTCATAATAGTGGAGATTTCAATGTTCATGCAGGTGTTGAAAATGACATTAATTAACCTCCAGTTCTAATGTAAAAAAAATCTTGGTGTTATTTTTGATCGGGATATGTTGTTTAACCTCCACATTAAAATTGTTACCAATTCTTCCACTTCTGTAATATCACTAAAATTAAAGCCATATTGTCCCTAAATGATGCAAAAAAACTGGTACATTTACTTATCACGTCTAGGTTGGACTATTATAATTCTTTATCTGGGTGTCCAAAAAACTTTTTTTTAAGTCTTCAGCTGATCCAAAATGCTGCTGCTAGAGTTCTGATGAGGGTTAGAAAGTGTCATATTCGTACAGGGTTCAGTTTTCTGAAAGCTGGGCAAGTAAAACAAAAGTTTTATTTTGAAGGGCAGAAGGGAAATGAGCCAGAGTTAGCAATCTTAAAGGTGAGTAAAAGTTTTTAGTATTGTGTGTTGATCTCTGAAATATCTTTTACTTGATTTTTTTTTTGTTTGCAGGTTTCTAAGGGGAGGCCTGAGTATTCTGATGTCCGGAGGGGGTAAGTTTTGTTCTTGGATGAAATTAGCAAGAGAGCAGACAGACAGGGGTTTGCTGCCTTCAAGGGTTTGCTGAGCTGATGTTTTCTTATCATCATTGGAGGTGAGCAAATGGATATATATATATATATATATATATATATATATATATATATTCATATTCTGAGCAAATCACCTCCAAGAGTTTCAGGAAGTACACAAAGGATCTTCCAGAATGCCCTGGGAAGTCTTTAAATAATTTATTTCTTTCACAAGAAAACTATAGAGTTATCTAAGCAGTTGAAGCAAGAATAATCATTGTGTGACAATCAACAATCCAATAATGCTTCAGCTCTGCCTCAAATATCTTGCAGCCTAATCAGGAGTATTAGTCAAAACTGTGCCAGGTGCTGCCTTAGCACAGCCAATCAGATCGCTCTCAATCTCATCCTGAAATGAGAATGGTTAGTGGAGAAAACACAAAACAAACAGGAATCCTGAAAGAAGAAAACATCATTCAGTATTTCTCCAGTTTTAGTTTCTCTCCATTGGCTCCCTGTTAAATTTAAAATAGAATTTAAAATCTTCCTCCTTGCACACAATGTTGATTTTGAAAACCATAAGTCCTATGGTAGTGAGGAAAAGAAGAAAGAAAGAAGACAAAGTGCCTAAATTTGGATGTATAAAAAGTGTAAGGTTTGTGGAAATAGAAAGCAGGGACACAACAAGGGGAGGGCCAAGAGGGGCCAGTGGCCACCCCTTTATATTTCCTACTCCCCACTAGAAGTTTTATGGACAGACAAATTTTCATTTTTAAACATTTTAAAATAAAAAAATTCTAAATTGAAGCTAGTTGTGTTGAGTAAGACCAGCATGTCTGAATTGAACAGAATAAAATGAAGCCTAGGCGTAAATTCAGACTGGAAGACCTGCTTCAGCCTCACCTGCATCTATTGCTGCGTCGAGCACCTCCACTCAAGCCTATCAGCATCAGACCGTGCCTCCAGCTTATCCAATCAGCAAGCAAGCCTTCTTTTAAAAAGACCTCAATCATGGCCTCATTCGTTCACCTGCCGAACTTCAGCCCACCTCCACCCCTTCTCCACCTCCAGTTTCCCAGCTCCCTCAAGCTTCCTTCCCCTCTTCAACCTCCACCACCAGTGTCCGACCCGGGGAAGACGCCTATAATGCTCAACCTGAGCTTCCCGTCGAAGCGCATTGCTATTGTCAACACTCGCGTCTTCCGCCGAGGTCCGAGCGCCAAAAATCTCATGTCATTCATGTCAAATAAAACCATTTATTTGCAGCTTCTCTTTGTCATGAGTCTCTCCAGGTTGAAATATATATAGAGAAAGTCAGTGTTTTCATATGAAGATGCAAAGTCACAGGAGGGTCCTTTTTGATACAATATATAGTTTTTGCATAGTGATGGTTTCTCTGAGTCTTGCTTTTTAGTAAACCAGGGCACTTCCATATCAGTTTTAGCCTCAGTTCCATTATTTTCTACGGAGCCGTTAGCTTCGTCACTCATAAATTTACCATTAATTATGGTTCAGACATTGTTCCTAAAACATTTACCATGAGGCATACAACATAATCAGAGAAAGGATGCAGCAATAATTGGTCCCATAGAGGGGAAAAAAAAAGTAAATTCAGATGGTTTTAAACATTATGATGGAGCCCTGTCTGTTCATACTCACCAAAGAACAAGGAACACCGAAGCTTTCAATAAAAACTACACTTGTGAAAACAGTCTGTAATTTGGTGATTTATTTGTTTGTTCATTTCATTAATGGGAAACTAACAGACTCACATACTTTTTCTGGGAACTCTCTTTCCCTTGAGGTTTTACTGCCAGGATGCTACGAAGGCTAATGGGGGAGGGGAGCAGCTTGTTTTTTGGTTCGTTCACATATTAACACCTGGAGTTTTATATAGTTTGCTATATTTGCTGCCTAACACAGAATATTAATGCTGATGATAACAACTGCACAATACAAATACAAATCAGTACTCTGTTTGCTGTATGCTTTAAAAATACCATCCAACTTTAATCTTCATGATTAATAACTATGTTGTATGCTGTTTTACTCCATTAAAAACGACAATATTGCAAAACAAACATGACATGTAAAGCTCTTGTTTATCATTGAAAATTCCCCCTGCAGGAGGCAAAAAAAATAAAAGATGGAGCATTCACAGGTCTGGGATGAAAAACTTCACAAAGTGTCTGCTTACAGAATAGGACCGAATGCAGATAGTAAACCAAAATGTCATCTTCAAATGTTTGTTCATTGCCGACACTTCTACATGAGACTCTGCAGTGTGATTAAAGCGTCTATTTAGGTGAACTCAGGACATTTTCATCGGTATCCCTCCCAGTTACTGATGACTTAATATCAGCTGCGTGTTGCAGCCTGACAGCTGAATGTTTTGAAATTTGGTTCCTTTCCCTTCACAATTTTGTACATCTGTTATTGATGCCAGCACTTCACCGGAAATGCCTCCTCTTAATGCCCCTTTCACACGGGCTCTTCTTCAGAAGTCCCGCTATACTCCACTCTACTCTACTCGGCTCTATAAAGAATGCATCGCGTCTACACCGGCCAGTTTGGTCGGTAGCAGAGGAATGCCTCCTTGTGTTGTGGGGGGTGGGGCCGCGGGGGATGGGAGCTATGAAAACTTGGCGCAAGTTATGTAAACAACGGAAGCGCTATGGACAACATTGGCCCTGTGTTGTTGCTGTTTTTTAAACTTATGGGGATTCTCCTGAGACTTCAGGAAGAGAGGCGCAGTGGAAGAAATGCTCTGGATGCCGCGATTGTTGCGCGGAGTAGGACAGCTGTTATCCGCCGGAGATTTCAGGCTTTACAGCGCCTTCAGCTGGGGGACAGACGGCATAAACATTGCAGGGTAAGCTAACGCAGTTGTTTATATTCCTACCTTCGCTCTTTATGCTTGCATCTGGTCACACCCACGACCAATGAGTGAACAGGAGCTAAGCTTGCATCACCCAACAAAAGCAGGGCCGGCCCCGCTGGCCCTACTCCGAAGCAGGGACCAAAGGAGCAGGGCCGGCCTCGAAAAATGCCAGTGGAAACGCCCACAAAGCAAGCGAAGTAGAGTGAAGCCGGGACCGTTAGGGTCTGTGTAAAAGGGGCACAAAGGTCTGAAATCAAAAGGAGTAAAGTGGGCGGAGCATCAAAAGGTCAATAATTTCAGATTTCATGTTGTCTCTATTTAGATCTTTTATGTTCAGGAGAATTAAGTATTCCGACTTCAAAGTCACAAGAAGCAAAGAGCAAACAGGAAGAGGTTTTAACCTGGAGTTTCAAAATAAAACTCACAGATAATCCTCAAAATAAGATTCTGGTGCTGACAAAACTTAGATTAATATTGCCTGCTGCCAAGAGGCGAAGACAGATGATAAACGGTTTCGCCTGTGTGTTTGTGTCTGTTACCAAAATATTTCATGAACCACTGGACACATTTTAATGAAACATACAGAAAGTAATCATTGGATGTAAATATACAACTAATTAACTTTTGGAGTCAACATGATTCAAGATAGTGACTTCGGCCAAATGAACTTCAAATACACAAAAATGGTTGCATCCGAGTAGGTTTTCCACATATTTGGCTAAAATTTGGTGTGGGAGTAGCTGAGACTGATCCCCAACATATATTCAGCTACTCACAGATTGCATTATATCCTAGTTTAAAATTTTGCCATTAACTATTTGGGGTCAACTCTGTCTGTCTGTTAATGATATATCTCATGAACCACTGAACAAATTTTACAGAAACTTTTAGAAAGTAATCACTGAATGTACATCTGCAACTGAGTAACCTATGGAGTCAGTCCAATTCCCGATGGCTGCCACAGCTCACGAATATTAGCCAACACAAAAATGTCTATAACTCAGTCCGTTTTACAAATATGGAGCTAAAAATTGATGTGGTAGTAGCAGAAAGTATTCTCAACATATACTCTGAGGTGGACATTTCGCAGTGCCGCATGAGATCACGCACAAAGGTTTGAACAAAATGGCTACAATTCCACCATTTCTCAACATAAGATGATCTTAGTTTAATCGCTGGCATGAAAGATAGTGGGCTATATGCATTCCCTCAAGGAATCCTACACCTTTATTCACAAAAGTAAATCCAAAATTACGACTGGACTTTGCACAAAAAAAGTTGATTTATGTTGGAATTGCAGGCAGTAGCTGCACTGGCGCCCTTCACCACTTGTTCAGGAATTTTCTTCTTGTATCTTTGTTTCTGCAGTTTTGTCCATTTGGTTTTCTTAGTAAGTGAAAACACTAATAAATGAATAAATAAATAAATAAATAAATAAATAAATAAATAAATAAATAAATAAATAAATAAATAACATAAAAATGTTCAGTTTGTAATGAATTGAACGCATCGGGTGAGTATATTTTGTGGCTCTTTGGTTTGTTTTGCACTAACAGCCTCTTTGTTTTGGGTCACAGTTTCGTGGCGTGTTTGTGTTTTGAGCAGATTATCCAGGATTATTAGCTTATCCAAAGTGAGCTTTGTTTGGCTCAGAAACACGCTGAACTTTAATGCTCCCCTATGAAAACAGATCAAGTCAGCTGAGTTTTAAAGTGAAAGCACTCTGGTTTCTGTTTGAGGTCTGGCCTAAGAGAAACTCCATCTGAAACACAGCAGAGATTTCATCAAGCAGACTGGAGTGAAGAACTCCAATCTGGCTTTTGGTTCTGTTATATAAAATCTGCAGTGAGTGCAATTAAAGCTGAACGCAGCTCATATAATTTGTCAACTTCCAACATATTATTTACTGTAAACGTGACATGAGCGTCATTAAAATTTAAGGCCAACGTGCGGCTTTGAACTGAAAAATTTAACACATCAAGATAACATGATAAAGATTTCAACTGAATTGAAATTTAAAACAAATGTGAAATGATGTAAAATGGAAACATTTAGCCTTCCTTGAAGGAATGCATATCGCCCACCACCTTTCATGTCAGAGTTAAACTTTGATCGTCTTGTGATGACAAGGGATGATGTAGCTGTTTTTGTCAAACCTTGTAAATTATCCACGCTCCCATGCATTATTATAGGATCAGTTCTCAGAGTATGAATTGAGGATGACTCTCAGCTACTAGCACATCAAACTTTATCTCAGTATCTGTAAACTTGAGTTACAGCCATTTTTGTGTTGGCTAAGGCTAATTAGTGATGGAAGCCATTTTGAATTGGCTTGACTCCCAAAGTTAATCAGTTGTAGAGGTACAGCAAATGATCATTTTCTAAACGTTTCATTATAGTCCGCCCAGTGGTTCAGGAGACCAGACTGCAACAGTTAATGCCAAAGTTTTAAGCAAAGGAATTGTCCAATGTGCAGAGCTCAGAGTATGTACCAGGAATGACTCTTAGTCACTGCCACACCACAATATCACTACCACATCTGTGAAACTGGTTGAGTTATAGCCGTTTTTGCTAAGGTCTCTTAGCTGTGGCGGCCAACTTGATGAGCACAGAAGGCCAGAGGTTGTACAGTTACTGCCTCTGCAGCAGGACATACTTTATTTCTGAGTTTTAGGACTGACAGCTTCAGTTTTTGCTTCTCCTGTAGGCGACAGTCTTGGTTAGACATACAAAAGACATTTAACAAATCCTGTCCAAACAGATGTTTAAAAAAACATGATGTGTTTATTAATTGTACTAATAACTTTACCTTAAGTCCTACATATGATCTTAAAATCTGTAACTGTATGTGCCTTAAAATCCATACTCTGCCAGATCAAGTGAGATATCCCAGTATCGCATAAGATCCCACATAATGTTATATTCATGGTTTGACCAAAACAGCTACAACTCATATTATTTCTCCTCATAAGATGATCTCAGGCTAAAACTCTGGCATGAAAGACTCATGTTTCCATTTTAAATTTTAGTTTAAAACCCTGGCATGAAAGGTGGTGGACGACATGCACTATTTTAAGAAACGCTAGGCCTTTAATTGACTCATTTTAACCTTTTGCCTCATCTATGGCTGTAACCTCTCAATGTAGAACAAAGGTTCCCTGTCCTGTACTCTGAATGCAGCCAGTAAGAAAACGGACAAACAGCAACTACCAGAAGTTTGGAAGAGCCAAAGATGAAGAAAAGCAAGGTCAATGTTAGCTAACAGTGACTGTCTTTTATGGGAGGACTTTGTTCTTTTCACATCCTGTCAGATGTAAAGGGTAACTATAGGGCAAAGGGCAATAAATAGAAATGCTCCTTTGTTCCAAGTGCAATAACTGAACATAATTAATCAGCAAAATCCCCTTTAAGTAGACCTGAACTCATTGGTTTAGTTATGTAAGCAAAATATATAAACCATTGGAAAAATTGTAATGAAACTTGCAAAAACTAATCCCTGTAAGTACATCTGCAACTGATGAACATTTGGAATCAACCTGATTTAAGATGGCCGCCATAGCAAACTGATCTTAGGAAACAAAAATGGCTATAAGTCAGTCAGTCAGTTGGTAGTAGCTGAGAGTCATTTACAACATATATTCCAGTGTGGGACAAATTTGCTTCATTCTTTAGCAATAACTGTTCACTGGATGGTTTTTAATGAAGCATACTCTGAGTGTGATATTAAATGGTAAATGGATTGAACTTGTATAATGCTTTATCTAGTCCAAGGACCCCAAAGCGCACTACAATCATTCATCAACTGATGGCGGTAAGCTACATTGTAGCCACAGCTCCCCTGGGGCGGGCTGACAGAAGTGAGGCTGCCATCACACCGGTGCCACCGAGCCCTCTGACCACCACCAGGAGGCAAGGCAGGTGAAGTGTCTTGCCCAGGGACACAACGATTGACAGAGCGGGGGTTCAAACCGGCAACCCTCCGGCTACAGGACGAACCCTTACCTCCTGAGCCATTGCATGAGATTGGGCAAAACGTTATTTCCAATGTCTGACTAAAACAGCTACAACTTTATTATTCCTTTTGTCCTTTCACTGAGGCTGAAAACCAAATTTCCCCCTGAGGAGAAACAAAGATCTGAACTAAATAATCCAATGTAAAATGTAAATGTAGCGCAGTTAGCAAGGGGCTAATTTTCAAGTCCCTTTGAATAATTAGAGATCTAAAAATAAAAAAGTACAAATATAAATACCTTCTATTGTTATAAATATACACAATAAACAAAATGCTTTTCAAACTCTTCAACTTTTGACTCACAAAATAAAAGCTGCAGTGACCTGTGACCCTGACTGTTGCAGGTGGAGAGGTATAAACGTAAATAACCCCCTTAACAAAAAACAACATCAACCAATATGCTGCTTTTATGATCACAGTTTCAGTTTTTATCTCTTTGTAACAGTTAAAGCTAAATATGTTTTTAAAATTATTTTGACATCTGTGGATCTTCTCAAGATCTCTTGCTCAGAAAAACATGACTCACCTTGGGGGTCTCAATCCCAACTTTGGCAACCATTAAACAATACGTTCAGCAACAAGTCATACCATAACAACAGCCCAGCGTTCCTTGAAGGAATGCATATCGCCCGCCACCTTTCATGTCACAGTTTGGAACTAAGCTCATCTTATGATGAGAAATGACGGAGTCATTGCTATTTTTGTCACACCTTGAGAATAATGTTATGCAGTTTCTCTTTCAATATCACGAGTTTTCATGCTCATGTGTTGTGAATGACTCTCAGCTACTATCACACCAAATATTAGCTCAGTGTTGTAAAATTAACTGTTGGCTAATGTTGCTTAGCTGTGGCAGCCATCTTCAATTGGGTTGATTCTAAAAGTTAACCAGTCATCGATGTACTCCCAGTGATTATGTCCTGGTAGTTTCAATGAAACCCATTCAGTGGTTTATGAGATATTTTGCTAACAAACAGGCTTGACTCCAGCAGTTAATGCCAAGGTTTTAGGCAAAGATGACACACAATGTGTTGTGCTTGAAGTATGTGTGGAAAATGACTTTCAGCTACTACCATCTCAAGTTTTAGGTCATTATTTGTAAAGTTGGCAAAGTTATAGTAATTTTTGAGTTTTCTAGGACTGTGGTGGCCATCTTGAATTGGGCTGAGTCCAAAAGTTAATCAGCTATAGACTTCAGTCAACGATTACTTTCTGAAAGTTTCATTAAAGTCCATTCAGTGATTCGTGAGATATTTTGCTAACAAGAAAGAGTTGATTCCAAAATGTTAACACAGATCTTGTGCAATTTTTTTAGCACTCATGGTATTAGTCTCAGCTACTACCACACCAGATTATAGCACAATGGATGACAAATTCAGTTAGATACAGTGTAAGTTTTAATTTTCTGGAATCCTTTACCAAAAATGCTGCCAAAGTCCCCCACCCAAAAAAAAGGGAAAAAAAAGGAAGACCTTCTGAAATTCTAGAGAAGTGTTGATCAAAACCACTTTAAAAATTATAGGAAAGTCTGGAGAAATTGAGGACTGGAGCAAGGCCAAATAAAAAAATTTTTTCAAGACTTTATTTGCAAAGTTTACTAACATGAGGATACATTTCTTCCGCATGTAAGGCCTTATAATAATAATAATAATAATAATAATAATAATAATAATAATAATAATAATAATAATAATCATTATTATTATTATTATTATACATATTTTTGTTGTTGTTATGACTGACTGGCTCTCACCGACAGGAGACGCTCATGTCACAGCATCAAACCTGCCGCCGTCACGCTGCGCACGCGCTTCCTGCCGCCACAGTGATCTCTGTTTGTGGACAAACTGGGGATTGGTGGGCTCAGCTCTTCACCTCTCCTCCTCCTCCTCCTCCTGAGCTCGCGCGCGCCGTGTTTGCCGACATTGACTTCAAACCGGGTTTGTCGCTGAAAAAACAAAGTCGGGGAGGTCGCGCGCACCGGACCGCCTGCGCGCTTTTTTTTACGCACGACCACGTACACACACGCGCAGAGTCTGGATGACGCACGGCGCGGCTACACCTGCGAGTAAATCCCCGAGCCAGGGTCAGAGATTAATGGGTGCGGAGAGAATAATGATGGGAGCTTTGTGGTACCGGGGAGTCTGAGGGTCCGCGGAGTCTGGCTCCGGGTCCGGAGGAGCTCAGAGGGAGGAGGAAGGAGCGGAAAAGAGGATTTGTTTACAAAAGCAGCAAGTTGGAGAAGCTCCTCCTCTCCATGATGTCGGAACCTCCTTAATTACTAATTTCTCCACACTGAAGCCACGCTTTCCCTCCCCCCTCTCTCTCTCTCTCTCCACTCCTCCATCCCTCCATCTCTCCTCCTGAGCCTCCTCTTTTCTCCTCTGTCTCTCTTTGGTTTACAGCCCGGAGGACGGAGGTGGACCGGTTTGGAGCAGCAGTTCTAGTTGTTGTTATTTTTTATTATTTATTCTTTTTTTTTTTTTTTTCTCTTTTGGGAGACTTGCCACCGGGCATGGAGGATGTAAAACCCCCGCAGACCGTGCACCGGTCCTCCTCCTTCAGCATTAAGAGCCTCCTGCTGCCCTCTAAGTGCGACCGGACGGACCCGGTCTCCGCTCCCGCCGCTGCGGTCCTCGGGATCCCTGGGACTCTGTCTCCATCGCCGGGCTCTGACTCGGACAAGTCGCCGGGCCCGCTGGAGGTGGACTCCAGCGCCGCCGTCCTGGACCCGGAGAAACCGGGCAGAGAGGAGCAGGGCGCAGACGAGGAGGAGGAGGACGGAGGCGGAGGCGGGACCGACGCGCAGGCGGCACCGGAGCAGAACGCGAACGGGACCGGCGGCGGTAAGAACGGCAAATACGACAAGCCTCCCTTCAGCTACAACGCCCTGATAATGATGGCGATCCGGCAGAGTCCGGAGAAGCGGCTCACCCTGAACGGGATCTACGAGTTCATCATGAAGAACTTCCCCTACTACCGGGAGCACAAGCAGGGCTGGCAGAACTCCATCCGGCACAACCTCAGCCTCAATAAGTGCTTCGTGAAGGTTCCGAGGCACTACGACGACCCGGGCAAAGGCAACTACTGGATGCTGGACCCGAGCAGCGACGACGTGTTCATCGGGGGGACCACCGGGAAGCTGCGCCGGCGCTCCGCCACCTCCCGGGGGAAGCTGGCCATGAAGCGCGGGCTGCGCTTCGCCCCTCTGGGCTTGGGGATTAACGAGAGGTCAAACAACCCGCTGTACTGGCAGATCTCCCCGTTCCTCTCCCTCCACCACCACCACCACCACCCGCACTACAACGGCTCGTCGCCCGGCTTCCTGAACCAGGCGGCCGGCTACGGCTCGCTGCTGCCCGCCGTGGAGCAGCTGAGCAACGGGGACCTGGGGCGCTCCATCCTCGGCGGCTCGGCGGCGGGCGCGCTGGGCCTGACGAACACGTACGGGATGAGCTCGCCTCCAGTCGGGCTGCTGTCCGGACAGAGCGGCGGCTATTTTGTCTCAGGGAGCCAACACGCTGCCGCGGCGACGGGGCCGCCCGGCGGGGGAGGCCCGCCGCCTCCGCCTCCCCCCGCGCCGCCGCACCTCCAGCAGGGCGCCCCGGCGCCGGGGGGCTTCAGCTCCCCGCAGTCTCTGCTGTCGGACTCCCTCAGAAACACCTCCCTGCCGGCCTTCTCTCCGGGGGTGTCCGCGGGATTCCCCGGGGTGCTGTCCCATCAAAAGAGGGTGACCCCTAACGCTTTCCTAAACTGAGCTCCCCCCTCCCCACCTCCCTTCCTCACCCCCAACTCACCCATAACTCCCCGTGGACGGAGCGGACAAACTGAGGCGCAAATAAAAAGTGGTAATTATCAAACACTGAACTGAAATAGAAATATATAAGAAGTGAAACAATATTCCGGCCCGGATTGCAGCGGGTTTGACTTTCTTTTTCTTTTGTTTATTTTTGCTGGGAGTAAAAAAAAAAAAAAAAAGGGAGAAACTTTTTGTTACCCGCGGGTTGTAAAACTGTAAACTAGACTTGCCAAAGGTAACACTATAAGTATATTTCAAGCTATTTATATCTTGTACAAAGATTTTCAGAACTTTGCTTTGAGTCGTTTATTTATGGTTTGTATTTATTATTGTATTTAAATTCTCAGTCTATCAGTATTAAGACAAGAAAGAAAAAAAAGACAGGGTTTAATATTTATGCATTTAGAGACAATCAAGGTGGACGAACAAGACAATCAGGAGTGTTTAAGAGGGGAAGGGGGGGGGGGAAGTTGAATAAAGCCTTAAATTTGAGAAAACAATCAGGGCTGTTCAGAGGAAAAAGAAGCCTACAAATCATATCTGTACTCAGGTTTGACCCCGAACAGGCCTAATAATAATAATATTGTTATTATTGATCAGGAGAAAAGCGTTCACTGTGAGCAGTTTCCTTCCAACACGATGAGAATTAAACATAAAATTAGATGTCATTCATGTGCAACACAAGGAGAAAGACAAACTCTTTTAATTTGAAAAAAATAATTTATTGTTGTTTTTTTTTAAAAAAAAAACTCCTCATAAATAAATATGCAAGTTAAAGTAGGTTTTTAATTTGATTGCAGTTGTGTGTAAGTGTGTGTGCGTGTGTGGAGGCCTGAATGAACGTAAAACGATCTGCGCATGTGCGTGAAGGAAGGGCCACAAACACGACGAGTATTTTCTCAGAAGCGACCCCCCTACACACACACACACACACACACACACTGTGTGTGACACACACACACACACACACCCCTCCTCCGCCGCCTTGATCCCGTTTTCTAACCCGCTGACCTGCTTCAGTTTCCCGGTGAGCGTGCTGCAGAGACCCCCGGGGCCCTCGGCTTGTTTCAGAGTCGGGGAAACAAACCCAGGAAATAATAATAATAATAAAAAGAAATCAAATAGAACCCTAAAGGCCCGGCAGCTCACACACATTCTGACAAAGTCCGACCAAAAGACTCCCTCGTTTTCTTTCAGCGCAGTTTGCCCACCTTTTTTGGCATTTTTTATTTATTTTTCTTTTTCTTTTTTTTTTTCAAAAAAAAAAAAAAGAAAACTGAATTATGGTCAGTAAATGTAAAAAGAAATAAACCCCTCAGACTGCACGACAATCAATAAAAAGTGGAGATTTTTCCGCCTGCTGCATTCATGTACTCTATATCCAACTTGATCTGATGTGTTTTATATTCTGACATAGAAGTAAACAAACAAACAAAAAAATACACAGTTGTGTTGCCAACAAAACTAAAAGTCTTAAAAAAATAAAAGCTAATCCACAGCTTCAGTAAATAACTACTTTAAAATGAGGTTAATTTAACTTTATTATAGTCTTCATCTAATTTTTTAAAATATATATATTTAAAGAAAATACTTATTTGTGACTAAATCGACAACCTTTCAAGAAAATTTGAAAAAAAAAAAACCAACACATTTTTCTCACTGAGACAAAAAAATGTCTTTTTACTAAAGCCATTTGGACACTTGGCTAATTGATTCAAGAATTTGTGTCACAGCAAGTTTGAAACCCAATAAATCCTCAATTCATTTTTATGTCCTGTGAGCAGACAAACTAAACTAACAAGCAGCTAATAAATTACGATAAAAAAATAAAGAAAATAAACAGTTTTAAATATCAGACATATATATATATATATATATATATATATACACACACACACACAGAGATCTCAGGTTAAAAAACAGTCGAGTGTAAAACTGTTTTTGAGCATTAAACCCAAAAGCAGCCATTAACAAACCAGAAGCACTGATTATTTCTGACATGGAGGGAAAAAAAAACCTTAGGTTGCAGTTCAAAGGAAATAAATTCAGGTATAAAATGTTTCCAATCGCTGCTGCTGTTGAGGTTATTTTCAACAACTTTGGGCCTTTTATTGCAAAATAAATAAAAGAAAACCTGCAGTTTGGATTTTCAGTTTTAAAGGATGTAAAATGTGCCCCACAGTGAGCCTGCTGAGTGGACACCCGTCCCAAATGTTTTT